>NC_069793.1:97791534-98105359 GCF_027406575.1 Nycticebus coucang | reverse complement strand
AAACAATTTAATTTTGTATCTTACAGTCCTATAAGTCAGAAATCTGACAGAGACATCACCATGCCAAAAGTCAGGTGTAGGACAGGCTGGGTTCCTTTCTGGAGGGTCTAGCGAAGAATCCACTCTCTAGTCTTCTCCAGATTTCAGAGTCACCCGCTGCCCCTCCCCTCCTTCCATGTTGAAAGTTAGCAAAGGCAAATCAATTACTGGCCCATCGTATCACTCTGCCCTCCTTCATAGTCACATTTCCCTCCCACTGAATTTTCTCCCCTTCTCTTCTACTTTTAATAACATTTTTGGTTAGATTGGGTTTATCTCAAAATGCTAAATAATTTTTCCAATTTTAAGGTCAACAAATTATCAACCTTAATTCCTATTTGTCACAAAACCTAATGTATTTGTAGGTTCTGGGGATTAGAATGTGGGCATCAATCAGTAGGGAATGAGTGACATTATTCTCTCTACCACAGCAACCATCAGAATAATAGTTGAGAGTTATCAGTGGATGCAAAAGCTACGGGAGTAAGTTTTTGGAGCAATAGGACAATTTGATATCGCCTATCAATATACTTATTAATCACACAGTGGGGCTCAGCATCCGAAGTACAGTGGTTATGGCGCCAGCCACATACACAGAGGGTGGCAGGTTTGAACCCGGCCCAGGTCAGCTAAACAACAATGACAACTGCAACAAAAAATAGCCGGGTGTCATGGCAGGTCCTGTAGTCCCTGCTAATTGGGAGGCTGAGGCAAGAGAATCATTTAAGCCCAAGAGTGCGACGTTGCACTCTACCGAGGGCAACATAGTGAGACTCTGTCTCAAAAAAAAAAAAAAAATCATACAGTGTAAAATAGTAGTTTTAAAGTGAAATAGCCAGTAACCTGACAGACACTAACATAACTAGAATTAACAAAGCCAACAATGGAACCTACTAACATCATTGTGTTTGTTTATATCAAATACATACTAAAGCAATCAGGGATAAAATGACATTTTTGTCTTCAATTTACTTCTAATTAGGAGATAAAATAATAATTACTCATGTTATACAAATATAATACAATGTATCTTATTAATATTCACAGAATCTGGGTGAAAGATGTATGTGTACTATTTTTGCAACACTTCCACACATCAAAAACTGTATTAAAATAAAAAGTAAAGTGCAGCAAGATGACAGCTAAGTAACAGCTTCCTTGCAACCAGGGGTGGTGAGATTGGGGAAAGAAGACTCTAGGCATCTCTGGCTGGTGGTACTGCCCAGAAACATCTCTTTGGGGATGCAGGGAGACAGCAAAAGACTTCCGGACAAAAGCAATGGAGATCTGGCAAGTGGTAGCGTGCATTCATTAGGTCAGAGGCCACCACAGCTTAACTACAGAAGCAGCAGGATTACAAGTAGAAAAGGCCTTATCTGTGAGCGGTTTTGTTTTTTTGGACTTGGGCACTCAGTTGAGTTACCTTGGGAGAACTTGGGCAAGAGTGCGGATGACTTTTAAGCGTTGTCTAGGGCCCAAGACTGAGCATCTGAGCCTCTGAGCTGGAACATAGCTAATATTGTTCATCTGTGGGCCACCCATGCAGCCACAGTGAGAGAACTGTCCCTGCAGGCTCCACCCTCAGGGTTGCAATGAGAAGATTGGGCCAGGAGACCTTGGGCCAGTAACCTAGTATCTGAGCAGCCCAAAGGCAGGGACTGAGACACCGAGATTTCAATGTTTGGCAGATTACAGCCTTGACCCTCAGGGGCATGGAGTGAGACCAGTTTTGGTGCACTGAATAAGCGGGCAGCCACTTCAGGAGAGATCCCAGTGACAAGTGCTTGGCTGGGAAAGCTTCTGCTTAGCCAAGGTTAACAGTTTAAAGTGTCTTTTCAGTGGGCTGAGGAAAGATTTAGGATTTCAACCCTGTGGGGTTTGAGAAATCGGCAAAGGCCTCCAGTCTCCATCTCATACAGTTGTATCAGCATTGTGATTAACATCTCATGCCCCAGAAGATCACCCGTTTCCCAGACAATACTCAGCAAGATATATATACTACCATGTTTTTGTTTTTGGCTTTTTTTTTTTTTTCAACATTTTCTTTATAGATTTTTCCTTTTTTCCTTTTATTTTTTCTTTTTATTTCTTTCTTTTCTTCATTTTTCTAGTTTCAATATAACTTTACATTGTTGCCATCTTTAACAATTAGAACTTCATTTTTGCTAATGTTTCTGTCCCTATTATTTGGTTTTTCCTCTAATTTTATACTGTAAGGTTTTCTGCTTTTTTGTTTTGGTTTGATTTATTGTATTTTTATCTTTCCTCGCTACTTGCTGGAGGTGGGGTACTGTGTCTGAATAGGCTGGCAAAGAGCTGCTGACCTCAAAGAACCACCCAACCCAGCACCCCCAGAGTTATTTTTTTTTTTTTTTTTTTTTTGTGGTTGGGTCAAAGTACCCTACTGTACACATGTATTACTCCTATCTCCCTCTTTATTTCTGTGCATGTCTTCTTTTTGTCAATATTCCCTTTTATTCACCCCTCTCCTATCTCTTTTTTTCTTTTCTTTTTTTATTTTTAAATCTTTTTCCCCTGCTTGCACTTCAATTTCTCATCCTTCTGGTTCTGTACCAAAAGAATTCATCAAAACCTTAGGCCAGTGGCACAGTAAATTAAAGAGCTAGAGGAAGCAAAAGGTAAATTAGGGCAAGGAAACAGATAAACTGATACACTTATGAGGAATAATTGGCAGAAAAATCCTGGCAACATGAAAAACCAGTCCAGAGCAACCTTCCCCCAAGGGACCATGAGGTAGCTACTGCAAAGAATTCTATCTATAAAGAAATGTTAGAAATGACAGAAGGAAAATTTAAAATACAGATGATGAAAACAATTAAGAAAATTGCTGAGAAAGTGGAAAATAACCAAAAGGAAATCCAACAACAGAATCAAATAAGAGATGAACAATATGAAGAATAGAGAAAGGATATAGCAGAGCTGAAGGAACTGAAGCAGTCAATTAGGGAACTTAAAGATGCAATAAAAAGTATCAACAACAGATTAGACCATGCAGAAGAAAAAAATCTCAGAGGTGGAGGACCAAGCTCTTGAGATAACTCAGATAATTAAAGAGGTAGAAAATAAGAGAGAGAAAGCAGAACGTTCACTGACAGAATTATGGGACTTTAGGAAGCTTCAAACATACGAGTTACAGGTATCCCAGAACAGGACCAGGAATGCCCCAGGGGAATGGAAGCCACAGTAGAGACTATTATAAATGAAAATTTCCCAAATATATCCAAAGACTCTGACACATTCCTTTCAGAGGGATACAGACACCAGATCACCTCAACTCAAATAGAGCTTCTCTGAGATACATTGTGATGAACCTGTCCAAAGTCAAGACAAAAGAAAAGATTCTGCAAGCTGCCAGGAGTAAGTGCAAATTGACCTACAGGGGCAAATCCACCAGTGTGACCGCAGACTTCTCTAATGAAACTTTTCAAGCCAGAAGACAATGGTCATCTACCTTTAATACACTTAAACAGAACAATTTCTAGCCTAGAACTCTATATCTTGCTAAGCTAAGCTTTAAAACTGATGAAAAAATCAAATCTTTTACTGATATGCAAACAAAGAGGAAATTTGCCACAAGAAGATCCGCTCTGTGGGAAATACTTCAACCTGTTCTGCACCCTGACCATCACAATGGGTGCCTAGCAAAGTAAGCACCTGGAAATTAAAGGACAGAACATAGCTTCCACAATGATGCAAAAGACAAAACTAAGCAATGGACTTTCACAAAATAAGATGAATAGAATGCAACTACATTTATCAATTATCTCAATAAGTGTTAATGTCTTGAATTCCCCCTGATGAGGCACAGATTGGCTGATTAGATTAAAAAATACAAGCCATCCATTTGCTGTTTGCAGGAAACACACCTAGCCTCAAAAGACAAATTAAAAGTCAGAGTTAAGGATTAGAAGACAATTTTTCAGGCAAATGGAATTCAGAAGAAAAGAGGGGTTGCAATCTTATTTTCAGATACATGTGGATTTAAAGCAACTAAAGTCAAAAAAGACAAAGATGGTCACTTCATATTGGTCAAGGGAAAAATACAACAAGAAGACAATTCAATTCTAAATATTTATGCACCCTACTTAAATGCTCCCAGACTCTTGAAACAGATGTTACTTAGTCTAAGAAATAAAGAATGAGGGCGGTGCCTGTGGCTCAAGGAGTAGGGCGCTGGTCCCATATGCTGTAGGTGTAGGTTCAAACCCAGCCCCGGCCAAAAAAAAAAAAAAAAAAAAGAAATAAAGAATGAATGAAGTCTGAGAAGATAGAAGTATAAAACTGCTTTCTCAAAATGTAGATAATAAAGTGGTTACTGAAATAAAGTACTGCTAAGAGCTAGCCTTGTTTTAATGGTCATGAATGTAGAGTTGGATTAGTTACTAGGTACCTACATTCTGCTATTCTGTGCTCATCTGGAATATAATTAGATTTAACAGGATGGGACTTTATGGGGTGAGCCAAAGAAGGAGCAAATGAGTTGAGGATTAGGCTTGGAAATGGCTATAGTGATAGATAAACAGAATGGGAAAGAAAAGGAGAACCTATGGTAGTATAAAGCGGAAAAGTAGAAAGGAGCAGTTAATTGAGAGTCAAGTTATGAGTCATGATTATGAGACTGGGGCACTGGGAATATAGACGGTACAGACAGAGGGTTGGTGACTGGAATATCAAGACATTGGCAGTGGCAGAGTTACTTTTAGTGTTAAGATCTAGGGAATGAGCAGGGAGTACGTGACTAGGGTAGAATGAAAAAAAAGTCATGAGAAACTAATTAGTAAGAAACTGAGTAAACAGTGCTGGATTAATGGATCTTGAGATCACAATGGATGTAGTGGAAAAGGCAAAACATCAATTAAAGTGTTGAAATTTCTCATGAATGATGGCGTGACTAGGAAGATCATAGGCCACTAAAATACTTGATACCATCAAATTCCAAACAGCTAGTATTTTATCTCAGAGAGAGAGGGAGACAGAGAAAGGGAGAGACAGAGGAGAATGAGGGATTGTTAACAATGGTCTAGACACAGCAACAAGAGGAGCCTGACACCATCATGTCTGCCCAGAGGGTCAGCTGAGGAAGGGAACAAAAACGTTTCCGTGAGTAAGCATGTTACTTCGTATTCTATCTATAATCATTAAGTTGAAGGGTCTGAGCAGCCTGGAGAAATCTGAAACCTGAGCCTTGTGTGGGGGCAGCCTTCCGTCTGTGGTCATGCACACAGATTCCATGGGGATGTCAATCCCCAACAACAAGCAGCAAGGTGAAGCCCTCCCTTACTTCTGCATGCTGTGTTGATGCTGGGGCTGAGAAAACACCTGTCCCTCAAGCAGACTGCAGGAAAAGCAGTGTTTCCTGGGCATGACTAAGTCAGAAAAAGAATATGAAGGAGATGTATGTGCTTTCTTTAATCCCTGTGCCATCCCTGAATTCTTAAAACTGAGATTTGTAAAGACTTGGACATTTTGCCATTTTCTAAATTGGCCCTCCATGGACGTGGGAAGAGGACTTTCTAACGGGTGTGTTTTTCCTGGGGAATATTCTTTTCCTTCTAACCTTCTTGAATACAGAAGATGGCCCTACTATCAGCTTATTTGTCTTGCTATGTGATAGAGACCCCCTCCCCCAAGTTAATATGTGGGAATTGCTTATAAATCCATCTTGGGGACAGTTTTGATTAAATCCAAATAAATGATAAATAGCATGCTTTATATCCATTTATATTTATTTCTCCTTTGTTAACTGTGTTGGCAACACCTCAAAATTTCATGTTCTCTGCAAATTTCATTAGCAGGTAATTTATTCCCCCCTGGAGATGACTAATAAAGATGGAAAATAAAACTTGACCTCCTGCCAAAGCTCCTGCAGCCTCCCTAGTAGCCACATCCTCACCGCTGGACACACTCCCATTTATCATCGCCTTCCTTTGCACTGGTTCGGCCAGCCTACAACCGATGTGGCAGTGCTCATGTCCAAGCCAGCGTGAAACAGGTTAGGACACTACTTTCCTGAGACACTGAACTAAATGCTTCCATTATTGCTGCAATAAAACCCAGACTGTATTTCCAAAACTACAGTAATAGCTTTGTCCTTCTGGAAACTGATACAACGTTTGGCATCATTTACCTTCTATAATCCACTGTAGCCATAGTACGGAGTCTATTGTTCTCTGGGTGTGTACAAATTCCCTTTCAATATCTTGGACTTACAAAAAGATATGTCCTGATATCATGCATATCATATAACTCTGACTACTCTCTCCTGTTTGAAGGTTTGCACCATGTCTGCCTTTACTGGAAGGTGGTAATATTCCAGTTATTAATGATATTTCCAATACTCTTCTAAGTAGTTTAACAAATGCTGGCTCACTCTGCCTGCTTCTAAGTGATTGTGAGATAGACTATTCCGATATTAATAGTCTCTGAGTTGAGTTTAAATGTAGCCATAGGGTCCAACAGGTTTGGGTTGGTTTCTCTTTCTTGTTTTTTTCCTGTTCGTATCTTTTGTTGAGAAATTTTTGTGTAATTAAGTAAATCAGTTTTTCTATTCATCTGATTTTGTCACTAAGGCTTAGAACATTAGATTAACTTAACATTATGAAATAACATGGTATGTACTTTTACATCAGTCAAAATCAATTTGAACTTTTATCCAGTAAACCTAATTCAAAAAAAGCAGTTCACTATTAAAAAGCACTTTAAAAGCTGGGGTTTTGATTTGCTTTCATTGGCTTTCTTTTTCTTTATTTGTTTTGCCTATTTTAATATATGATTAAAATTTTATTACCATGTATGTTAAAGAAAAATTTACCCAAGATTCAAACTAGTTTGACTTAGAAAATATTTGAACTCTCTATTAATTTTATGTAAATAGTGTGATAAAGCATTCCTTCAGAATTATCTTTGAAGAATCTCTAAAATATCTGCTTTAAGAAAAACGTAATTATCAGTAAATAACTTTTTCAAATTCTCACTTGTAGTGTATATTTTAAAATACTGGTAAATTAAAAAGAAGTTGAATGTTGCATCATCTCTGAAAAATGTATGTGAAGTTTCAAATAAATTATTCATTTAAAGACTACCAAAATGAATATATTTCCCAACAGCATTGGAGAAAAACCTTGTTATACATTAGTGTGTGTGTGTGTATGTGTGTACTGGACATCCCAACTGCTTGTTAAAATGTAAATATATTTTTCCAAGTGCTTGAAAACTTTTCAAAATCTATAATCAGAGTTAACAGAGTAACTAGTAATCAGGATATGCACTGTATAGCACACATTTATATATGTAAGGTTTTTCACATTTCTGCATCATTTGTCTCATAGGCTGAAACAACTAACATCGTTTGATTATCTAATTATTCATCATCTGGGTCCCAACCACTACACAATTGCAAAGAGAAATCAAAGTCATAACGACATGAAAAAAGCTACTAAATAATTGCTTACATATACAATTAGTTTCCAAAAAACATAACCTCATATTTAAAAGAACACTAATGTTGGGCCAATGTAAAAGTTTTTGTTTTTTAGGCAATGACTTCTCATCTAGGTCTCATCAAACTAAAAAATGGTATTTCCATGGTCAGGGCTAGTTTAGGGACCTGCAATGAAGGATGAAAACAAGAAAAACAAAATGCCACAAAATAGGGATATTTGGGGATGGAAAGTCAGGCAAAGATTATTATAGGTGAGTCACAGTAGCCAAGACTGGAAAGGAAGCTTCGAGTCCAAACGTGAAGGGTTTTGGGTAGCAGTATGCCAAGAAACTGACTGGACTTTTAGTAATAAGAAATGTGAAGCTATTGAAGGATTTAAGTGAAATTATATGAACAGAGTTGAGGTATAGAATGATTTATTTTCCATAGTATGAAGGGAAAACAAATGAATTTAAGGCTGGAAAACTAGTTAAATGAATACTGGAAAAGGACAGGAGGAAGTAATTAACATAATAAACAAATATTACAGAACTTCTACTATCTGCCCAACACTCTTCAGGGTGGTTAGAATACTAAGTACATGAAAGAGAATAAAATTTATGACTTCATGCAGCTTATATTCCAGCAGTTGAAGACAGACAATAAGCAAAGCAATAATGATTAAATAATATACTATGTTAAGAGATGTTAAGTGATTTGGGAAAATGAACTGTGAAAGTGAATCTTGAACATAGGGAGAATTACAGTTTTCAATGTGGTGGTAATCAAGGTATGTGTCATCATGAAAGTGACTAGAGGAAAGCCTCAAGTGTGTTGGTGGCATGAATATCTAGAAGAAACTTGTCCCAGGCAGAGGAAAGAGCCAAGGGAAAGACCTTCAGGTAGAAGTGTGTCCAGCATCTTCTAGACAGAGTCAGAAAGTCGGGAGAGCTGAAGTGCAGTGAATAAACAGCAGTACGTGGTGGGATTGGAAGGACTGGGGATTGGTCTGGTAGAGTTTTAGGACGGTCTAAGGATTGCAGTTTTCTGTGACAGAACTAGGGAACTAGAACAGGGTTTGAGCAGAGGAGTGACATGATGTTATTGCTGTCTTAAAGAAATAATTATGTTTTCAAGAAAAAATTATGATGTATATGTCGAAAATAGACTCTCAGACAGGTGGCAGAGCCAGGGCACAGGTAAAAGCCACGATACCTATTCTAGTAATAAAAGGTTAAGATACAGAAGTGACTTGAACTAGGATACTAGCAGTGGTAGTATCAGAAGTAAGGAGAAGGACCCAGATTGGATGACACAAACAGAAATAAAAATGTTTTGTGTGGGTGAGGGAAAACTTGCCCATTGCCCACAAAGTTTGCTGAAAGAGCAATTTACACTTAAGGCAGATTGATAAGAGAAAGGTTTATGAACATGAACATAGAGAGAAACCACAGAGTGATTACCAAATATCCCAATTAAGTTCAAATATTTTTATGCCTGTCTTTTTAGGGGTGGGGGTACAGACTATAAGTAATTCTGTTTATGGAGCAATAAACAGTTACTAAGGAAGAGAGGTAGATGTGGGAAACAGATTTATTCATTAATCTGAGAGACAGATATTTTTTATAAAATAATTTGGGCCAAGTCTGGTTGTATTACTCTTGATCTTCTTTAAGGAGAAGGAGAATATTGCCACCTTTGGTGTTTTGATCAGGTAAGTCTGGTTTATGAAGTCTAACAATTAAATTAGTGAACTCATCCTTTAAAAAGTACTACATACCTCATTATTGAATATCAGTATGATCTCCTTCTAAGAATGCCCCTTAGGAAGCAGGGCACTGATGCCAGGGCCTAGTCCATTCTTCCAAGCAATTTTAGAGCTCTTTTTCTGGAATGGCCATCAAAGTTGTCATCATACAAGTTCTGACAATTAAGTTAGCAAACTTAACCACCATGTGCTGATGTTGGCATCACTGTACAAACAACTTTCTCAAGTTTCATAACCTCAGTATATCAGTCTCTCACAGCTGTGTTCATGTCCACATATGACAGTGTCTTGCTGAGTGAGTTCAATGGTATTGTTGTGTGTTTTTGTGTGCAGTATATATAACAGCTCTGATGGTCATTTCAGAAAAGAGTTGCAAAATTGCTTGGAAAAGTAGATTAGGTGCTGGTTTCAGTGCACAGCTTTCCAAGAGGAGTACTTCAAAGGTGACCATAATGGTATTTATCAATTTTTCTAGGATGAATTCACAAACTTCATTGTCACATCTTGTATGCAGTAAGAGGGAAAGCCCCTTCCTATAGTTTTTGATTTCCAAAGGCCTTTAATTCAAGGTATTATTTATACCAAGGTGTCATATTTTAGGGTGAAATTTCCTGAGCTGCTTCCATTTGAACTGAGTAAAGATTGATAGAGCTTGTTGATTTTAAATATAGGTGAAGATATAATTTTTATTCTCAGGTTTTGATTCAGGATGACTGCCAGCCTGGTGTTTCCCTCAACAGAAACAGGTAAGTCAGGAGGGAAAGTTAGTTTGAAGGAAAAAAAGCTGGCTTTAGTCAGACTAAATATCAGAAGTTAGTGAATTCTATTAGGTCATTGAACTTGGAAAAGAAGCTGGAAAAAAATTATGTATTTATGTGTACATACGGGGTGTCTAAAAGTTTGTGTGCAGTTTTTAAATGGCACACTATTTTAAATTGCCCACCGGTATTTTTATGCATGTGTGTTTCCATGTGGGCATAGACATACGTGTAATTAGGGATAGATAAGGGTTTGTGGGAGTGACATTTATTAATTTGAGGGATCATTCTAACATAAATGAAGCAATATTATAAATAAAAATAGGTTTGGGATGTTGGAAGTGGCCCATGGAAATGAGAGGTACAGAAGCTTAAACTTCACAATGAATTGATTTCTGGTGATACCATGGAATGTCAAAATTATCAAAGAAGTTTAAACTGAATACCACTTGGGGGATAATGAGAAAAGACACTCCTGAAAAGTAGAGAAAAATGAAAGAAGACACTGGATGAATCAGCATTACTGGAGTCAAGGATTCAGTTTTAGGAGCTAAAAGTGCCTATAATGGACAAATATTTGAAAATATCTTTAAGAGGCACCATGCTAGATGCTAATAGCCTGTGATCAGAAGATAGTGATGATTAATAGCCTATTTCAGTAGACTCTGCCAAGTTACAAAGAGTAACAAGTGATCTAGAAGCCAGGAAAATAAAGAACACTCATTTGAGAAACATCTACATGATTAAGTGATTCTTTTGGTTTTTATAAGTATAGATGTATCATTAGGCTAATCTCTGCTTTATTTGCTGAGTATGAAAATATACTGACTATGTAGAGACATTAAAATGCCTTACCTGTGAAAGCCAACTTAGCATATCTGAGACCAAGGACTTTTTAATACCCTCAAAGAGTTTCATGTTTAACTGTATCAATGTGTCTTTGAACAATTCATTTGAATTTACCCAGAGTCCCTTTTATTTGGCCAGCATATTTTTCTGAGAGGTCAAGAAAGTTAAAAAAAAAAATCCTCCATTGTTTCTTATTTACATAATTTCATTTAAATTAAATGTTATTAATTCTCTAAATTCTCTAATTGTCTAACATGAATGATCTAGGAAAAATGAAATATCTTGTCTTAAAACTATACCATCCTATACGTCATTGTTTTTCTTGTAGTTTAGTGATTTGATAAGCATATAGATATTTTTGTCTGTGCTAATGCTTTAATTTAAGGCAATTTAGTGGTTATTTTTTCCATTTATAAATCAGTCAAAATATTACTGGTTAATAAGGACTATGAGCAAAGTGGTAAGAGGTTAAATAATTTAACCACAGATCTGAGTTGCAGAATTCGAATGTAAGCTTAGATGTATATGATTCTAAACACTATGATTTTGAAGCCTAATTTCCCACTTGTATGTTCTAATAACTGTCTCTTTTTCCTCCAATCTCTTCATCCCTTTCTGTCTCTAGGAGAGTCTTTCTGTACTAAATGTGCTTAATTAAATCTGTCATTTAATGACAAAGGCAGCCTCTGGACCCCTCGTCACTTCCAAGCACTATTTCCCCTTTCCTTTTCACAGCCCATTTTATTGAAAGAGTTTAACTTTACAGGTTCTACTTCTTTGCCTGCCATTCATGCATAACTTCCTACAATCTAGTTTTTACTCCCTGATCTCAAATGAGGCAGCATTTTATTAGCCAATTCAGAGATCGTTTGCCAGTTCTGATTTACATACCTGGGACAAAACACAAAACAAAGCAAAAAAACTTCACTTATTAAATTATGTAATTACAATTATTACAATACTATCATAAAAAAAAGAACTGAGACTAAGTATAATCAACCCCTGGTAGCCATACATTAGCATCCATTATGTTGTGGCCTTGAGTGAGTCTACATCTCTAGACAGAGTCTGTTAACAGGATGGGTCAATGTAGAACACCTTACTTGTAGGTATTCCTATTTTTTCTGCCCCAGTTTTCCAGAAGCCTATACTTGGGTTGGCTTGGCTCCCTGATCCAGGTATAAGGAATGGAAGTCCAGAGAGGTAAAGTAGAGTGGGGGAGAGAAATAGGCCAGCATTCAGGGAAGGAAGGAAGGAAGGATGGGTTAGGGACCAAGAAATGAGTCGAGGGGAATTTTAGGAAACTTAGATTTGTGACATACTGAATCTATATCAATATTTTTTAAAAGACTTTTAGAATGGTCTTGGCCTGCTTTTGTTATAATTTTAGTATGTTAACTTGTCTCAGTTTCTCTCACGATATATACGGTCAGCAGCTACATTTGACTTTATTGACCGTAAATTGATTCAAGCATGTCATCTTTTCTTTCACATTCAAGTCATTCCAAATGCCTGGGCACTCTCCTCCCACCTCCACTTGGACTCACTAATTCCTTCTTCTTCCTCAGAACCCAACTTGATCTTTGAAAATCCTCCCTGCTGTCTAGTGCATAATTAATTTCCCAAAAGGCAGTGAGCATAAAATTTTTGAAAAGACTGCCCACATGAGCTATTCAATCCACACTTTATTGAAAATTCCTGCTCCAGGAGAAGGGGAAATGCACAGTGCTTCTGCGGACAGCACCGATGGGCTTCCAGGTAAAATGAGGCGTGGCACCTACTCTCCAGCTCTTAGCGTGATGGATCCAAATGGATCCCCAGCATCAAGTCTTATTTTACTAAACATAGCTCTTTGTCATAGAAGGGGTTTGTTACTTTAGGTTGCATGGGCAGTTACGCACACTGGCTTTATTTTGTCAAGGTTTTTGCTTTACTTGACATTTTACTGCCCACAGGGTGCCCATCAAAAATATCTATGCTTCGAGTATGATGCACATTTGCACGGTGGCTGAATGTTGTTATTTTTGCATTTGAGAAGCTAATTAAATACCCCACTTCTCTGAATTTGGAGTAATGAATGAAGTGTATAGGAATTAGCAGCTGGAGATATCACCCTGTGATTTTTCCTTCTATCACTGTCCACCGTGGGTGCCTGAAATAAGCAACAGTCATTCATTATTTGCTCTATTTTCAAGCTTTAATTTAATACATGCACTAGACATAGCAAAATAACTTGGCTGTACTGTGAGTTTATTTTTCTTCTGTTTTGTTTTTGCTTTTCAAATGTTAGTTTAATAAAGATCTGCATTATCACGAGAGGAATTCCATGCTGGTAGATAATTCACCAAAATGTGCAGAGCTTACAGAGTACGTGTCATAGGAAGCTGAGAGATGTGTCTGCATTTGCCATGAATTTGTCATCAGAATCTGAACCTTTCTATGTCTCAGTTGGCAGTTCTCAAAATCCTCTGTATGTGCTACCTGGAAATAGAGGTAAAGTCAACTCTGAAAGCAAAAGTGCTATGTGAAATAGACATTTATGGATCTTCCCGTTCTGTAAGACCCCTGGATTCCCAGTGTGTCCAACAGAATTCAGCGTGTTTGGGGTTTTGAAAGATGATCTCCATCCTCTGTTTCTGCACAATTTCTACATTCCAACTCTCATTTAACTCAAGATCTCTTACTCTGAATCCTAACTCACTCACTGTCTTAAGTGAGTCACTTCTTCCCGTTCCTTTTCTTAAAGGGTTTGTTTCCCTGAGATAACTGTTGTTATTACTTACTAAAAGTAATTTTAATCTTGCTTGCTTTGCTGGGTTAACTATTGATCTCTAGCCAGATATTTTTCTCATTATTATCTTTGTTAGAAAGGATAGAGCACAGCACAATTATAAGGGAAACTAAGAACAAGGACGTTTTCTACTGCCCTCTGCAAACTGTTTGCTACATATCAGTGTCCAAATTTTACTTTAGCTCTTGGAAATTTTCACTGTACTAGGATATTTCCACCGCAGACGATACACGGAGATCCGAAACCTCTTTGTTTCCAAATCACAGCTACCTAATTCCTCTTCTAATAAATAAGCTAAATCACAGCTACCTAATTCCTCTTCTAATAAATAAGCTAAACAATCTAGCAAAAAGGAAAACAACAACAACAAAAAGAAAAAACAGAAAGAAAAAAGAAATAAATGGAGTTGAAGAGCATAGAGCACAGTGACCCAAAGATACCAGAATCCAACCAGACTGGGAAAGTGTTCCAGTTGACACAAGGTGCATACACGTTATGTTAATATTAGCCTCTTAGAATAAAACCTCAGCTCTGCAAATGTCACTCCTTTCTAAGGTTCAGGGAAGTTCAACACACGAAAAAGTAGATTCTCTTCAGAAATAAAAGAAATTACAAATTAACTCTGATTGAAGAATCTTTTTCCTTGCCTTGAAAACTGCTGAAGCTCCTCCCTTTAAGGAACTGCAGTTGACTTCCTGTCCTTCACTTGCTGTGATGTTAATTACAGACCTGTCAGCCTACCCTTTCCATTTAGAAGGCAAGTTGCACATTTTCCCAACAACCCACCACTTAGTTCTCTTCCAATTTTTAAATAGTGCTGACTGGTACTTTTTAATTAAGATTTGACAGTTGAAATTTGCATTCCAAAAGCTCATTGAACTCCGTGGAATTAGATGGCCTATTTTATCCTACAGATACCATACGCACCACACTAATAGGCTTTCCTGTTCCTGGTTTTCAACGGCATAAGTTATTCAGACTAAAGACAATTTGGCCTTTAAACTATTATATATTAGCATTTTCAATATGATGATCTGTTAATGTAGGATAATTTGGCATGGTAGAGAATCTGTGTAACTTTTGAAATACTTGTTTTTTTACTATTCACTATGAATTTATATTAACTACAAGCAAAAGAATTTGTTGAGCTTATTAGATTTTGATCTCTTAACTCTGTGGCTAATGCTGAGATTTTGCTGTGTATTTAAGTGATAGAGATTACTTTATTGGAGAGATAAATTTTTGGTGCATAGAAAACCCTAGATGAGTAAAAATTATGTCAATTACCAGTTGCTGTTATTGGTAATAACCACATTTTTAAAAAGCATGTATTCCAGGCAAAGGCTTATTTATGAACATAAAGGAGTTTATTCTCTAAAGAGTTTAGCAGCATATAACATAAACATCAATTGCCAAATATGTTACTTTTGAATGATAGCTGATAGTAAAAATGGCTTTTTCAAAGCCTACATGATTTAAAAATATTTTAAATTAAACATCAAAATAATATCATTGCATATAATAAGCACTGTAATGCTATAAATGTATTTTTGGGAAACACATTTATGTTATTTACCTAGCAAGGGAGTTATTTCTAAATTATGTATAAATACTGTATATAATACTACTTATGACTTAGGGAAAGTATATAAAAGGTACTAAGCAATTATGAAAAAACACCTGATTTTGCAAAATCATGTTGGAGTGGATTTATGTCAAATCAACGACACTTTCTTTGACTCCACTGCCAGATGGAGGAAGGGTCAGTTTGTATAGAAGAGGAGACTTTGTTTCCTTAAAACATCTTTCAACTCCACTAATAAGGTAAAATTACTCATAACATGTCAAAGTATTGTTCCCTATATGCAAACTTGACGTCAAGAGAAGCACTTTAGGTGCCCCATTCTAACAAGATCATCAAATCTAAACACACCTTATACTGAAATTCTGAAGATTTTATTGAATGATACAATTCCTGAAAGCATTCTATAAGGATTCAGAGTCTATACAACATAATATTTAAAATACCCAGAGTGCAATAAAAACTAACTGACACACAAAGAACCTAAAACGTTTGATCAATTCCTAAAGGAAAGGCAATCAACAGATGCTAATTGTGTAATCCTAGTACTCTGGGAGTCTGAGGAGGGTGGATTGCTTGAGTTCAGGAGTTTCAGACCAGTTTGAGCAAGAACGAGAACTGTCTCTACTAAAAATAGAAAAACTAGCCAGGTATTTTGGCAGGTGCCTATAGTCCCAGCTACTTGGGAAGCTAGGCAAGAGGATTGCTTGAGCTCAAGAGTTTGTGGTTGCTGTGACTATGACACCATGGCACTCTATCCAGGGCAACAAAATGAGACTCTGTCTTAAAAACAAAAACAAAAAAACAGATGCTAATCCTGAGATAAAGCAAAAGGCATATCATCAGATGATTGGCCTGTTAGGGATGCCATAATGAAATGCCACAGACTGTGGGGGCCTAAATAGTAGAATTTATTTCCTCACAGTTCTAGAAGCAGATTAAGGTGACTTGTGGGGTGACTCTTCCTGGCTGACAGGTGGCCGCCTTCTCTCTCTGTCCTCACGTGATCCAGGATTAAGGTGACTGGTGCGGTGTCTCTTCCCGGCTGACAGGTGGCTGCCCTCTCTCTCTGTCCTCACGTGATCCAGGATTAAGGTGACTGGTGGGGTGACTCTTCCTGGCTGACAGGTGGCGGCCTTCTCTCTCTGTCCTCACGTGATCCAGGATTAAGGTGACTGGTGGGGTGTCTCTTCCTGGCTGACAGGTGGCCGCCCTCTCTCTCTGTCCTCACGTGATCCAGGATTAAGGTGACTGGTGGGGTGACTCTTCCTGGCTGACAGGTGGCCGCCTTCTCTCTCTGTCCTCACGTGATCCAGGATTAAGGTGACTGGTGGGGTGACTCTTCCTGGCTGACAGGTGGCCACCTTCTCTTTCTGTCCTCATGTGATCTTTTTTAGGGTGTGCAAAAGAGAGTGACCTCTGGTGTCTCCTCCTCTTCTTATGAGGACACCAGTTCTGTTAGATAAGGGCCCCACTCATAACTTCATCTATTCGCCTCCCTTAACAACCTCCCCAAGGGCTCTCTCCCCAGATACTATCATATTGTTGGTCAAGGTTTCGGTATATGAATTTGAGGGGGATGCAATTCAGTCCACAACTGTCAAACATTAAGAAGCTATAAACACTATACTTTATGAATTAAAGGAAAACATTTTTTTTACATGCTTAGAAAAACTTATGTTCAAAAATGCAATTTATGAAATAAAAAATTAATAGGAAGGGTTAAAATAATGAAACAGAAATGGCAGGAAAAAGGTCTGTGAAATTCAGGGTAGGGAAAAGCAGAAATTATCCAATCTGATGAAGAGAAAAATAAAAGATTGAAAAATAAATAAATAAAGCTAAGGAACTGTGATATTTTTTCTCATTAATGTCCTAGAAGCAGAGGAGAATGAAATAAATGCAAAATGAAATTTTGAAGAAATAATGTTTGACAATTTCTTAAGCTTAGTGAAAAGTCAAAATTTAAAGATTTAAGAAGCTCAACACGTACAAAGTAAAATAAAATCAAAGTAAAATTTGCTCAGATCCTTTAAATTCAAACTACTACAAAACAACAGACAAAGAAAAATGCCCTGAATTTTATCTGAATGCACTCAAATAAAAGTGACACATTACATACGAGGAAAACAATTTTACTACTCTGGAACTATTGCACAAAAACCTAGAGATGAAAAAATATCTTTACAGTATTGGAAATAAAAGTAAGTGCCAACCCCAAATTCTACACACAGAGAAAGTATACTTTGGGAATAAAGAAAACAAAGACATCCATAGATGAAGAAAAGTTAAACGAATCTGTAGCCCACAGACTTTTTATAGAAGAAATGCTATAAAAACTATTCAGGCTGAAGCAAAATGGTATGTATAACAGGAAAACTTGGAATATCAAGAACAAAAGGAGAGAAAGAAAAATGAAAAATGGTAAATATTTTTAAAAATATAAATGTCCGGTTTTTTTTTGCTTAGGTTCTTTGAAGCACTCTTGAATTTAGAAGGTAAAAATGGTAACACTGTCTGGTATTGTTTTGGGGTATGTTAATCCAACATGTATAATAATTTATGGCATAAGGGAGCAGAGGAAGTATATAAAAAAGCCTGAAAGATTCTAAGGCACCTACATTTTGCTGACATAACTTATAAAGGTTATCTCTAAATAGAATGTACACATTTAAATATGTGTATTATAACCCTTGCATTAAAGACAAAAGAATACAAGGAGCCAAAAGCCAATTAATAAATTAAAATGCAGCACTAAACATTAAAATATTCAAAAAGAAGAAAGTTAAGAAAATATAAAACAACTAAAATCAGAGGGGACAAATGAAAAAAAAAAGCATGTCAATAATTAAATATTATAAACATAACAATTCCAAGATTGTCAGATCAGATTAAAAAATCTACCTATAGGGTGGCACCTGTGGCTCAAAGGAGTAGGGCACGGGCCCCATATGCCAAAGGTGGTGGGTTCAAACCCAGCCTGGGCCAAAAACTAAAACAAAAAAAAAAGGAAAAATTAAAGAAAATCTAACTATATATTTATCAATAAACCTGCATAACAGATGGTAGATTAAAAGAATGAAATGAATAGATCACGAAAATAATAGTTCAAATAAAGTTGGAGTGGCTAAACTAATGTCAGAAAAAGCACACTTCAGAAGAAGGAATATAGCCATACTTCAGAAATAAAGAGATACACTGCATAACAATAATTAATTCAATTCAATAAGAAGACATAAACATCCAAAATGTGTACATGCCTAGCAACAGAGCTGCAAAATATACAAAGTGGAAAACAACAGACCTAAAACAACCACAGAAGATAAATCCACAATGTAGGTGGAGGCTTCAATACTCCTCATTCAGTAATAGATGTTGACAAAACATCAACAGGTATAAAAACACATGAACAGCACTACCAACCACCTGGACCTAATTAGTATCTACAAAATAATCTATCCACAGAACATACTTTGTTTTCTAACACACCTGGAATATTGACCAAGATGTTCAACATTCTGGGTCACAATGCAAACCTTAACAAATTTAAATGAATTAAAATGATGGAAATTATATTTACTGACTGTGTTATAATTTTATTAGAAATCTATGAGAGAAAGATATCTGAATTTAGTATTTAACCATTTTGAGATTGAATATTTTGAGATTAAAACACATGCTCCTAAAAATTGCACAGCTCAAAGAGTCCATATCAATAGATATTATTAAGAGACAATATTTGGAACCAAATAACAATACAACACACCAACCTTTGTGGGGTGAAGCTAAAGTAGTACTTAAGGGAATATTTATAGCATTGAGTGCATGCTGATATTAGAAAAGAAGAAAGGTCTTGGATCAATAATCTAAGCTTAAGAAACAAGCATAAGAACAATTTAACTGTGAATGCAGCAGAAGGAAGGAAATAAAGACGAACAGAAACCTGTGAAATTTAAAGCTGACAAATGACCAATAAAATGGATAAAACTAAACAGGCTCTTTTGAAAAGACAGACAACATTTATAAACTGCTAGCCAAAATGAGAAAGAAAAACAGAGAGAAGACACCAATGACTAATTTTAGGAATGAAAAAGAGGATGTCAGGACGGACTCCATAGACAAAAAGTGACGGTGATCACTAAAACAATTCCAGGCTCATCATTTCAGCGCAGATGACATGGAGCAATTTCTTGAAGTACATAAGCTATAAAAATTCACTCAAAAAAGAGCAATGACCTGGATGATTCTATACTTATTAATTAAATACATTGAAACCATACTTAAAAATATTACAACAGGGTGGCACCTGTGGCTCAAAGGAGTAGGGCGCCAGCCTCATATACCAGAGGTGGCTGGTTCGAACCCGGCCCAGGCCAAAAACTGAAAAAAAAAAAAAAAAAAAAAAAAAATTACAACAAAGAAAGCTCCAGGTTCATATGATTTTACTTGTACATTCTGCCAGGCATTTAAGGAAAAAATAATGCCAATCATGCCTAACCTGTCCCCCAAAATGGAAAAGGATCAAGTAATCCCCCACCCATTTTATAAGGCCAACACTTTCCTTATACCAACATCAGAAAAGTATAAGGAAAGGATACTGACTGCAGACCCATATTCCTCACAAATATAAATGTAAATTTTCTCAACTTAATATGAGCAAATCAATCTATCAATATATAAAAAGTTAACATCGTGACCAAAGGGGGTTGATCAAAGGAAGGCAAGTCTGTTTTGAAATTCCAAAACCAATCAATGTAATTCATTCTATGAATACATAAAATACATATATTTTATCACATACATAAATATCATTGAAATATCAACATTCATTCATGATTGAAAAAATCACTCAGTAAAATAGGAATTAAAAAGAATTTCTCTAATCTTATAAAATAGACCTTATAAAACACAACATGCTATAGTAACATGACATCTAATGGTTAAATATTAAACATTATTCCCCTAAGACTGGCAACACAGCAAGGATATATATTTGTATCACTCTTAGTTAATATATTACTGGAGGCCCTGCTTGGCGTGTTAAGACAAAAAGAAATTTTAAAATACATGGAGGTTGAATAGAAAGAAATAAAGCTATCTTTCAAGGAATATACTAAAAACACTCATTGAATTAACATATTGAGGTATCACATTACAGAGGAATGCACATACACTGTAAATAAACAACTAGAAATTGAAATTAAGGAAAATCTATTATTTAAAATAGCATCAAAACCATGAAATATTTAGATATAAGTCTAATAAAATGTGTACAGGACATACATCCTAGAAATTACAAAGCAAAAATAGAAAACTTCAAAGAATTAATAAACTGGAGAACTGTTGTATTCATGATTTGGAAGACATAATATTTTTAAGATGTTAATCTCCTGAGTTTTTTTGGATAAACAATTAATAAAATTTCATGGAATATATACATACATGCAATCTGACAATTAAGTTTGCAAACTCATCTAGAAAAAGATGCCGTGGAGGGTGGAATAGGTTCAAGTCTTGGTGTGTAGGTACTAAGGGGAATCCTTCAAGGTGACTGTAATGATAATTAGCATTAAGATATGTAGTGGCATTAAGTTCACAAACTTAATTGTTGGACCTCATACAAGGACACATCTGATGTCTATTCCGGAAGAAGAGTTCCAAAATAATTACTGTGTGTGGGGGGAGAGAAAGACAGAGGTAGAGATAAAGACATTGACAGAGAAAGAAAGAAAAGAGAAAGAGAGAGTTTAAGAAATCAGTTCATGAAATTAAGAAAGCTGGCAAGTCCAAAATCTGCAAAAGTGGGTGTATAGGGAGGAGCCATTGTAGTGGTTCAAGTCCAAAGCCTGTCCGCTGGTAGAACACCTGCTTACTGTGAGCATATATCGTCTGTGCTATTTAAGCCTTTGATTGATTGAATGAGGCTCACCTACATGATAGGAAACAATTTTCTTTTTGCAAAGTTCACTGAGTTACATGTTAATCTAATCCAACAACAGTCCCACCAAAACTTTGACCAAATGTCCAGTACCAATCCAGCCAAGTTGACTAATAAAATTAACCAAACTATTCTATAGATTCCATATAATCCTAATCACTTTCCCAGTAGCTTTTCTTTAAGTTAGAAGATGATTACCTGGGTATGAAAATGTATAAGAAAAGCAAAGTATCTAGATTACTCAAAATGGATTGGAAAATAGCAAACTATATTGGAGGACTTACTCTATTATATCTAAATATTTAATGTAAATTTACATAGAAATTTAGACAGCATAGTATTTGCAAAAGGATAAATGTTGCGGTGAAGGAGGACGCAAGGGAACAGAAGCTTTGCTGCGAATGCAAGCTTGCTCCTTTAATGTTTTGTAAAACAAGAAACAGGCTACATCTCAGATTGGCATGTAGCAAGTGAGCTTTATTTGGGACCACCTTATATAGTCAAGCAGTCACGTACACTCCATTAGTCTATAATCTAAGAATTTTCCTTCTAAACAATTCTTAGCTAACTTTAATTTTGCTTGAGGACATCAATTCTAAAAATTAACATTATCTATTCAAAACATCCCTTCTTACATTATTTACGGACATGCTTCAACTATCTATAAAAATCAGAAATTTGGGGGGATGAAACTCAGGATTTCCATGTGCCCATTGAGATTTAACAGACAAGCTTTCTGATTTTGTTTATCCACAGAGCTTGAAGCTATACAGCTATTAAGACAATGTTTTTCTTTTTCTTGGATATATTTATTTATTTATTTATTAAGTCTTAGCTGTGTACATTAATGCGATCATGGGGCACCATGCACTGGTTTTATAGACCGTTTGACACATTTTCATCACACTGGTTAACATAGCCTTCCTGGCATTTTCTTAGTTATTGTGTTAAGACATTTACATTCTATATTTACTAAGTTTCACATATACCCTTGTAAGATGCAGGGCAGGTGTAATCCCACCAATCACCCTCCCTCTGCCCACCTCCCCCCCCTAATGTTTTTTCTTACATCGTCAACCTCTGGGCTGTATCTCCAGCAGGCAGGCTCTTAACCTGGGTTAGCAAAATCATTTCAACTTGCCTCTCCCTGACTCAAAGGCACACATGTGGGAATTTATCCCACAGATCAGCACATACTTCAGTGGACTACAAGAATCTAGTTCAAGATGACATGTATGTAATGTAGTTTTAATAAAGCTGAAAAGTCTGTTCAATGGGGAAAGAATATCCTTTCAACAAATTGGGCTAGCATATTTGACAAACATATGCAAAAGAAAAATGAGAAGAAGAAGAAAACACAAAGGAAAAAAAGAAAAAAGAAAACAACAGGGCCAATGCATAATACTTTCACTTTATTCAAAATTAACTCAACGTTGATTATAAATCTATGTATAAGCATTAAAAGCCTCAAATGTCTATAATAAAATATAAGATAAATAGCAGTGACTTCAAATGAGGCAAACATTTCTTAGGTATAACACCAAAACTATAATCCATAAAAGAAAAAAATGTATAAATTGAACTCCATCAAAATTTTAAAGTGTTTTTAAAAAACATCATTAAGAGATAAGTTTCAAGATGGCTGACTAAAGACATCAGATGCCAATTCTCAGCGGTTCTCAACCTCTGGGTCATGACCCCTTTGTAACAATGAAAATATATCCCACAAATCAGATATTTACATTACGATTCATAATAGTAGTAAAATTACAGTTATGAAGTAGCAACGAAAATAATTTTATGGTTGGGAGTCACCACAACATGAGGAACTGTATTAAAGGGTTGCAGCATTAGGAGGTATTAGGAAGGTTGAGAACCACTGCCTTAGAAATAAGAAAAAGTTGCAGGTGGATAATTATGGCCCCAAGTGGAATACTGAGGGAAAGTGCCAGAACCTACCAGAAAACCCACAAGAAGAGGGCGGAGTGCAGTGTAAGAAGAAACATGAATTTGGCAGAGATGTATCCCTGAGGAAGCTGGAGTCCCTTAGAAAGCATGGTTGTAATGATTTCCTCTGGTTCCCGTCACCCCTGGCAGGCTGCTTGCTCCTGAACTATCAGAGACCCTGTCCACCGTTCAGATCCCAAGCATGGTGCAGTCCTCACGTCCCCTCCCCACAGACCCTAAGTCCAGGCAATGGATGCCTCACGGCGTGTGCACCATTTCTGGGCCTCTGTCCTGCTCAGGGGGTCTCTGCCATTCTGTCTTCTCATCACTGGATTCCCCCATAAACATTCTTCAGCACGTATTCAGACTGAGAATCACAAAGGTCCTTTGGGACTCAGGAAAGCTTCAGGATCCCAGGAGCACTAACCCATAAAACCAGCTTCCCTAAGGAAAGGGAAATGTCCTGAACCTGAACACCCCACTGAGACAAAGGAAACCAGTGTGCCAACCCTCCACCTGAGAGCTCCCTGTTTGTGATCTGAGGACATTCAGGCCCTTCTCAAAGAAAGAGCAGGGTTTGCCGGGGAGGAGAATGGTTCCATCCCAGAAGACAAATGGTACCTGGAAAGGAATCTGGAAATGGGGGCTTCTCCCCTTTCACTTACAGGTGCAGTCACAGCCATGGCTCTTCCCATGGGAGTTTGGCACAGGGTGTGTCAGGACTTGGCCAGCCCTGGAATTTATCCCATGCTCACTGTGTACGGGTTTGCACAGAGGGTGCTGCCTGTTCCACTCCCTACATGAAGAAGGAGCATTTCTGCAACTTCCCTGCCCAGAGAATCTCAGTATTTAGGTGCCCGCATAGTTAGAATCCCCCACAGATATTCCCTAGCTTCCACAGAACTGCAGTAGGCCCAGGCACTGGAGTATCTTAGGGGCATTAAAGAAATTATGTCACTCAGGTAAGGGGGCCCCTAAAAGAGAAGAGAGTGCAGCATATTTTGGGAGAGGATAAGGCTGGAGATGGTGGCACTTGGGACAATGAAACCTTCTTGCATGCTTGTCGATGGCTTCCACTGTCCCTTCCTGGTCGCCACTTGTCAGGGCCCAGGACTGGCCAGGTCTCCACCCCAGCCTATCTAATGTCCTGATGGGGACTGGTTTACTATTATCTTGCTTGGGAACAATTACCCCTCGATGCCTTAGGGCTATTTGCCTAAGCAGAAGGGAGAGAGTAACAGGCTTTGAGGGAGGGAAGCAGTCTTGATAGATGAGTAAATATCAGCAGTCTTCTTAGGACGGGGCATCAGGCAGACCCCTGCGGGCAGGAGAAGGGAGAGGGTCAGAGTCCGGGAGTTGTGAAAGAACACACACTTCCTCTACTGCCTAGATGTAATCCCACGGCTCTTGCACCACAGGGGTAAAGACTGCCGATCACTGCTCTTCTCGTCTCATGAGCTCTCATGTCAGGAGAGCTGAACCCCTCCCCATGCCCTTATGCCCACGTGTTATATTACCCAGATGTTACAGGTGTCTCTTATGATGACAGAGTTTTCCAAGCTTCTAGCTCGCCTCGCCTTTCCATATGCTATATGGTCTACACACACGGTCTTCTCCATGTGGGAACTTCTCCTTCCCCTCCCAATACTGCAGACCCAACTCGGGTTGCTTTGCAAGGGGCTGGCAGAGTACTGAGGTGACGGGGTGGGGGGGTCATTTCAGGACATTCAGGAGTGACAATACCTCATTGACAGTCTGCCCACCACTGAAGACGAGGACACATCACTCCCTTTAAGGAGCAGCAGCCTCTAAGTTGCTTGTTTCCGGTTGAGGGAAGTTTCACCACCAGGCCATCTGGGCAGAAAGCTTCAGGGACAAACTTTCTTCCACACCTTCAGCTATTTTTAGCCTGAGAGTGTCTATCCGAATGAAAATCAGGAGCTCCAGGACAGCGGTGTGACAGGGAAGCAGATTCACCACATGAACAGAATTAAAAAAAAAAAAAAAAAAAATATATATATATATATATATGATATCTCAAAGGATGCAGAAAAAAGCACTCTGTAAAAACCAGCAGCCCCTCATGATAAAAAATCCTCAATGAGGGCAGCGCCTGTGGCTCAAAGGGGGGTAGGGCGCTGGCCCCATATGCTGGAGGTGGTGGGTTCAAACCCAGCCCCAGCCAGAAACTGCAAAAAAAAAAAAAAAATCCTCAATGAACGAAGCACAAAAGGGACATACCTCAAAATAACAGAAGCCACATGTGATAAACCCAGAGTCGACAATATACAGAGTGGGGAAAACTCAAAAGCATTCCTTCTAAGAGCTAGAACAAGGTAGCATGCCCACTTTACCACTTCTATTCAACATTGTACTGCAATTCCCAGGCAGAGAAATCCGGAAAGAAAAACAAATTAAATGACATACAAACTGGAAAAAAGAGATCAAATAGCCTTTGTTTGTTGATGATATGACATTAGGCCTATAAAGACTCCTCCAAAAACTCAGAGATTTGATAAATGAATTTCTGGTACAGCCTCAGTTTACAAAAATCAAAGTACACAGATCAATAGCATTTCTATACATCGATGACAATCGTTTGTAATAACTGCAAAAAAAAAAAAAAAAACTTAACCAATGAGGTAAGAAAGTTGTTGTTCAAATTATTCTACAAGAATATAGTGACCAAAACAACATAGTACTGATACAAAAGTGAGCACAGAGATCAAAGGAACAGAATAGAGGACCTAGAAATGAAGCCAATATCCACAACCAACTCATCTCCGACAAGGAAATATTGGGGAAAAGAGGCACTTCAATAAACAATGCAGAGAAAATTGTATAACCTCATGCAAAAAAAGGAAGTTGGATCACTATCTCTTATCATATATAAAAATTAACTCAAGATGAATTAAAAACTTAACTGTAAAACATAAAACCATAAAAATTCTAGAAGAAAACCTAGGAAAAACTTTTCTGAACATTGACCTAGGCAAAAGAATGATCACTAAGACCCCAAAAGCAAATGCAACAATTACAAAAATAAATAGATGAGACTTAACTAAAAAGCTTCTGCACAGAAAACGTGAGTATTAACAGTACTAAGTCTCACAGAGTAAATAGACAATTGACAGAATGGGAGAGAATATTTGCAAACTACACATCTAACAAAAGACTAGTATCTAGAATAAACAAGGAACTCAAACAAATCATCAACTTTGAAAACAAATGACATCATTAAAAAATGGGAAAATGGGGGCGGCGCCTGTGGCTCAGTGAGTAGGGCCCCGGCCCCATATGCTGAGGGTGGCGGGTTCAAACCCAGCCCCGGCCAAACTGCAACAAAAAAATAGCCGGGCGTTGTGGCGGGCGCCTGTAGTCCCAGCTGCTCGGGAGGCTGAGGCAAGAGAATCGCGTAAGCCCAAGAGTTAGAGGTTGCTGTGAGCCATGTGATGCCACGGCACTCTACCCGAGGGCGGTACAGTGAGACTCTGTCTCTACAAAAAAAAAAAAAAAGGGAAAATGACATGGACAGATTTTTCAAAAGAAGATATACAAATGGCCCATAAACATGAAAAAATGTTCAACACCACTAATCCTCAAAGAAATGCAAATTAAGCCACAAGGAGGTAACATTTTACCCCAGGTAGGATGGCCATCGCTAAAGTCAAAAAAACAATAAATGTTAATTGGTGTGGATACTGTGGAAAGGAGGTGCCTGTTTACCGTTGGGGGGGAATGTAAATTAGTACAAACTCTATGGAGGTTCCTCAGAGAACTGAAAGAAGACCTACCATTCAATCCAGCAAACCCAACTCTGAGTATCTACACAAAAGAAAAAAGTCATTTCTTAAAAAAAAATACCCACATCCAAATGCTTATTACAGCACAATTCACAAAAACAAAAATAAGGTATCGACCTAAGTTTCTCTCACTGATGAATAGATAAAGAAAGCATGGTATTTATATGCCACGGAATACTACTCAGCCATAATAGAACAATGGTATTATTATTATTATTTGCAGCAACTTGGGAACAACTAGAGGCTATTTTCCTGAGTGAAGTAATTTAAGAATGGAAAATTGAACGCTGCACTTTCACACTTATAAGTGGAAGCTTAAAGTATGATTGTGTATAGTCATAGAAAGTGGAACAATAGGCCTTGAAGACTCCAAAGAGAGAAGAAGGACAGGGGAATGAGGGCAAAAAATTACCTATTGGGCACAAGGTATATGATTAAGGTGACAGGTACACCAACAGCCCAGACCTCACTGCTATTCAATATATATCCACGCAGCAAAACTGGACTTGCATCCATACATGTGTTCAAATAAAACCGTTTGAAAATTTAAAAAAATGAAAAAGTGTCATTAAGAGAATTAAAAGGGAAGGCTACAAAATATGATAAAACATCATCAAAATAAATACAGTAAATATATAAAGTAAATATGTGGATGATAAACACATGCGAACATGTTCAACATCGTGAGTCATTAAGGAAAAACACATTCTAGTCATATTTCACTTCATATCAGCAGTGCCTTCTGAGAAATGCATTGTTAGGAAATTTTGTTATTAAGTAAACAACATAGACAGTCCTTATACAAACCGAGACAAGATCGCCTACCACCCACCTTGTCTCCATCACAGCGCCTACACCCTGAGCAGCATGCGGCTGTACTGAGGACTGTGGGCGGCTGTACCATAACAGAATGTATGAATTTACACATAAGCAAATAGAGAGAAGGTGGTATTATAACCTTGCTGCGTCACCACTGTGTAAGCAGGTCATCATGGACCAAAATGTCGCTATGCTACACGTGAATGAACGTCTATAAAGAGAAGCCACTACAATCTACCTGTATTAGAATGAATCAAATGCAAGAAAGAAAGAACTCAACAATACAAGGTACAAAAGAAGAATCTCACTTAAAAAACAATTTGACGTTGTTTTAGAATGCAAAACCTTTCATTATCAAATGGTCCAGAAATCACATTCTGAGCCTTTACATGAATGTTTATCGTGGCTTTACTCATAACGAAATGAAAACAACGTAAGCGTCCTTCAGCTATGAATGAATAAACTAAATGTGGCATAGTCATAGTAGTCAGCAATTAAAAGGAAATGACTGATATATGCAAAAACACGTACATATTGTGAGTAAGAGAAGCCAGACTCTCAAGGCTACAGGCTGCATGGTTCCCTTTGTATAAGATCTGTAAGAGGTAAGTGCACAGCAACAGAATATAATCTGTGGTTGCCAGAGGCTGAGATTTGGGGAAGAATTAACTCAAAGGGACATCACAGGGTTTGTGGTAGTAGTTACATCCATCGAATGAATGTGTCAAAACCATAGACCATACACAAAAAAATAACAAATTTTGCTATTTTGAAATAATAAATTCAATAAATTATAATAAAAAACAGATCAACGATAGCCTCTTTCCTCCAGATAGATATTGCAATTTAATTTGTTCTAGAGCTATGCCCTGATGTTAGTATTTTATCTATTTTATTTTAGTTTAGTTTAGTTTAGTTTATTTCAGAGACAGAGTCTCAGCCTGTCACCCTGCATAGAGTGCTGCGATGTCATAGATCACAGCACCTCCAACTCTTAGACTGCAGCGATCCTCTTGTCTCAGCCTCCCTAGTGACTGGGACTACAGGCACCATCACTACACTCAGTTTTTTTCTATTTTTAGTAAAGACAGAGTCTCTCTCTTTCTTAGGCTGGTCTCAAACTCCTGAGCTCAAGTAACCTACCTGCCTCAGCCTCTCGGATTATAGCCCTGAGCCACTGCACCCAGCCCATTAATGTTTTATGTTTGTTTTTGTAACTCTGATCTCTTGATGTCCACAAGAATTCAATAAGACATTATTATCATTTAATTCTCATTCACGGAGGCTGAATTAGAAACACAAAGAAAGCGCTCAGAAGCCATGAGAATAAATATTGCAGGTTTAGAATATGATTTCTTTGGACATTGAGAGATCTCTGAGCTGAAGTCAGAAGACCTGGGCTTGTAATTCTGGCTCTGACACCTTTTTACTTCTGCTCTTGGGGAAATTAACAGGGCAGCACTTGTCCTTAATTTATAACATGAGGGGTTGACTTAATAAGCACTTTACTGTCTCCCACCTCTGACATGCTAAGATTCTATACCTAGATGGGTCCTTAATTTGCTATCAAAACAGTTTATCAGTTGTGAGCCTCAAATTCTTCACCTGTTAAATTGGAAAAGGGCAACATGATTAAAAACTGTAATGATTACAGAGAAAACCATACACTCCTCCTCTGTATGAAGCTGCCAGTCCATGAAATAGAACCTTCCATTCTCTCGGGAACAATCAGCAGAATCCACTCACTACCCCCTCTCCACCTTTTGGGGGCTTCTCCCCACAAGAGCAAGAATGAGTTATCTGGTTGCTAAAATGATGAGACACGGACGGTCAGTCATTCACGTTTCTCTGTTGAGAGGAGGGAATATGCTACTGGTCACTCGCAGTGGAACTGTCCTCTCTAGGACTCTCTCCTCTCATCTGTGTGTGCCTCCGGCCATGGTCCTCTCTGAACTAACTACTGACCAACTCGCCGTAGGCAGCAGGTCCCAAATTCAAGGCTGGTGTTAGAGTTTGGGGACTATCAGAAAGCCCGTTTTGGCCACACAGAGTAATGGGTTGGCAAAGGTTAAATACCTTTCTTGAGATGAAGAGAAGGGCTCTGAATTGTCACCTTTTATTTACAAAAAAATTTAAAAATCTACATTTTGAGCTACCCAAGTGATGAAACTCCAGGCAAAATTGGGGAGAAATGTACATAACTGGCTCTTATCCTTGCAAACCAGACCCAAATTATGTAGCCTAATTAAATTTTATAAGTAACAAAGTTAATCTTTGGAAACAAATTACATCAATACCATGTCTTACCCATCAGATTCTCAAATATGCAAAAGATTCGCCATCTACACTGTTGACAATGCTGTGCTATTAATTGTTGCTAGGAGTACAAAATGTCCTTAACCCATATAAAGGAAATTTAACAATACTCATGAAGAATGTATATGTATGTACTCTTGAGTGCTCGAATTCCTTAACTAATGGATAGATGCTAAAATATCGGATGGGAGTTTGTCCACAAACAGAAATCTTATGCTGCTTAAAATATCAGAGATCACTTTTTTTACTGTAAATGAAAAAGAAATTATCATTTAATTTCTTTTTAATTTTGACAATGTTCAATAAATAGAATAGAATTTTTTTGCAATTAGTATTTATGATCACCAGCATAGTTTTCCCCAGTGTACAACTGTTTCAATTATTCCTTTAGTATGTGACTATTCTTGGTGACTATTGGAATTCATGTACAAAAATATGGTAAAGAATAGAATGTAATTTGCAAATAGCAGTAAAAAGAAAAAGGGGATAATTCTGATATTTTAAAGATTTACATACCTAGTTTTCAAAAACGATTTTATTTTAAAAATATGTTGGTTCTATTTTCATTAGTAAGATACTACCATGCCTCTAAAACACAATTCTAAAAAAACTGATAGCAGGTATGTGAAGTTAAGTAAAAAGCAGAAAATAAAAATTAAAAAATCACTTACATAACAAAAATGTAAATATTGTACATATTGAGAAAAAAAGTTCCCCAAAAAATAGACTTACCTCAAGAAAAATTTCCCCAAGAAAAATACATGAAAGTGAAAGGAAATTTCTTAAAGAGATTTGCAATCTCAGGCAGTATACTTTTCTATATCTACTAAATGTTAACTAAGAACCTACTTTTTGTAGTTAAAAATATTATTTCATCTTTCTGAATGTTATATGTTTTGATATTTTTAATCGTGCAGCATAGCAAACATTACAGAAAAAATTAAAAAAAGAGAGATAAGGCGGAAATAATGAAATTAACTTAAATCTCAACACCTAAAGGCAATTATAATAAATAAAATATGTATATCATCGCTTTAACTGCTGTATCTATCAGATGCCAGAATTTATTTAATCATGGTCCTAAAATTGAAATTGAATTTGTTTGTAACAATGAATTGTATCAACACCCTGACAAACATACTTGCATGGAGACATATTTAACCTCATCTTCAATTTTTTTTTTTTTATTTCTCAACATTTATTTTTAAGAAATTTTATTGAACATTGTCAAAATTAAATTTGAAATAATACTCCAGTGAACACCAGTACGCATATCCATTACTTAGCTTTACTAAGTATTAACAAATTGATATATATGCTTTCTCTCTCCCATTCTTATTTATATAGGTTCAGACCATTTTTCTTTGGAACCTCCAAAGAGGACGTTACAGACATCATAGCACCTCACTTTTCAGTGTGTATCTCCTAGGAACCTAACTACAATACAGGTATATTTACAAAGCCAATTAAAAAAATCATACCAGCTTACTAAACAAAATCCTTACTGGCTTTTTAAAAAATACATCCAGATGCAAACAGGAACACAATTCAATTTATCCTCATCTACTTTTAGCAAGAATACTCTGAAAATAGACGTGTACTCAGCCCATCCCATCAGGAGGCATATGATTTCAGTTTCACTAATAATTGGTAATATTAGTCCAGTCTATTAAGGTTGTATCTGCTGTATATTTTACCCATTTTAAAGATAATTTTCCCAAATCCACTACATGGAAATATTGTCATCATTCTTTTTCTTAATATGAAATGTTGGCCATTACACCTCTTTTATTTTACTGCCAACGACTATGAATTTGTTTTACTGGAGACTATTCTACACAAAATATTAAATTGTCATTTACTGGCCTATAAAGGATCATGTTTCTTTGTAAAAGTTTTCTCTCTCGCTTACTTAAAAAAAAAATAGTGATTCTGTGACACTGGACACTTCAAAAACCCCAATCATAAACTAACTATCCCTGGTAGAAGATCCAAGTCTGCCCTTGGAGGGTGAGAGTATGGCTTGACCTCTGGCTGCCTTTTGTGGTAAATTAAGGGCATTGTGTATCCCACTGTTATCTTGAGCACAACTCTGTTTTCAGAATTTCTGAATCCCTGGATTATTTTTAAAGCATAAAGAAGGCTGAAACTCAAAACCTTTGAAATGATCCTTTGAGAGATAAGTCCTATATACCTTCAATGCCCTGTACAATAATCTCTCTTATGCTCTTTGAGCTCACTAGAAAAAGAATCATCATCGTAACAAAGCCCCTGCAACCAGCAGGCACAGTGTGGAAGCCAGGCGAGGAATTCGGAGCTCCTGGAGCTGTCGCTGAGGGCTCTGCTGACTGTTTCACTGCTCTGAGCTGCTGGTTTTGCAACAGCTATTTTGCTTTCTCGGCTGGAAGCACTGAAGCTCCAATCTGATTCCCAGAACTCTTTTTAGAGTTCAGTGTGCTCCATGGTCTGAGCAATAGGATCATTAAAAACTATCAGAAGCCAATGACACAGACAGAGCTCCCAGCAGACCAGTTTCTCCCTCACATGTGGAGAATGAAATTTCAGAACAAGCACTTGCAGAGAAAGGCCAGGTCAGTCTAAGTTGTATTATTAAAGGTGATGTTGATAGTCAAAATCTCCAGAGAGCTGTCAGGACATAGGGCAAGAAAACTTTTAGGCTTGGATTTTAGAGAGCAAGGGGCAAATTGACTCAGACACAAGGAACATGGGGGAAAATAGTATTCTGAAAAGATAATAATAACTTTGATCTGACAGGTTGTGAGAATTACGAAAGATAAGACGAGCTTGATGTACTTATTATAATGTCTGTTAATATAAGCAATAAAATAAAAGTATATTTTTATTTAGTAAATAAATATTTAAATGTATTTGGTAATTTAGAGGAGGAGAAGATTCCATGGTGGGTTAGGATTTGGGCAAGGCTTCCCGCTGGGAACGGGCAGAAAATCCTGCAAGGTCAGCCCCCCAGTGCTTAGGATGGGGAGACTGTCTTAGTGAAAGATGGTCTCCACTCATCAGCCCTTCATATCTGCCCAGAAGGACCAGAGGTGTTAGAAGTATATGTCCTCATCTTTGCCATGATCCTAAGGGGTAGGTATTGTCAAGCATCTTTCACAGAAGAAGTGACTGATGTTTGGAGAAAATAACTTTCTCAAATTGCCGCTAATTAAGCGCCATAGCTAAAGCAGAAACAGAGGATTCTGACTCCACGTTCTATTCTGTTCCCTATAGGGTGAGGGACATGGTTGCCAAGGATCATGGAGGGTTTTATGGTACAGTTCGTGCATAAAAATGGTACCAAATTCAAGGGAAAAGAATGAATTTTCACCAAACTGTAGATTTCTACATTCATAATAGCTATAATTGTGAATGCACTATTACTTATGCTGAATACTACACTGAGCACTTTTATAAATACTTCTGCCTTTGATTCTCACAATCCACTATCTATGGCAAAAGTAAATAGGAAAAGCACAGAGATGAGGCCCCCAGATTTCTTATCAAGCTACGACTAGCTGCCCCAATTGCAAGGCCTGAGATCAGCAATCTTTAGCTGTCAGTTCTTTGGGGGACGACTTTCTGCCTGCTAGAAGCAGGTACTTATGTGGCCCCAAAATCTCACACTGCCAGGGAGCCCATGTTTGGTAACCAAGTTAGATAGTTGTGTTGACTTTTTCAGTCCTTGATGGGACACACTGGTGGACGGTGATCACTCCAGAGCCCCTACCTGGTTGGCCAAGACTTTGTGAAGCCTGTATCTCAATTTGATTTCTTCCTCTGCACAATCTCTCCTCCCCATACCCCTTTCCCTCACAATTGTCAATTTGCACTATTTACCCTGCATCTCAAATGTTGACTCAACGTCTGCTTCCAGGGATCCTAACAAACAACGCTGGCAATGCTCAAAATGTAGTTTTGAATTTATGTTTGCCATTGTCTTTACAAGCCGCAGATGAAAATCTGTTTTATAACTTTACTTCGCTTGGTTAGGAAAACATAATTTTATTATTCAAGTTGAATGACAAAATAGTTTGATATGTTGACTCGGAATAATGGCTGCCCATTTTTAGTGACAGCATCGGATATTTATTCACTCAAGAGGCATTATGTTACAGAGATTATGCTAACCACTGGGGTGCAAAGGCGAATCAAGACCACCATTGGGAACATATAAGCCAATAGAGTAAAAAGAGAGGTGTGTAAAAGCATGTGAAATGCTTAACGGGCAAATTCTGCAGGAAGGTTGTGAGGGAATTGCCTCATCTAGACAAAATGTGAGTTTTAAAGGATTGGTAGAAATGAAATTACATAACATAAACTTAAAATATTTTTTAGAGTGTGAAATTTGAATTTTTAAAATAGGTTCCAAACAATGATAGCATCATTAAAATAACTACATTATTTGTTACAATGACTTGTTTTTAAAGAGAAACTTCTTTTTTTTTGCATATGTACATTTTAATATATGGAAGCTTCCTTAGTCTAGCCACATATAATATACTTTAGTTTGTGAACTATTTACCATACTACATGGTATTTAAGATACTAATTTGTTGCGCTGAATCTAGTTGTCTTCCCATCTACACAATGATCATATTGGGCTATATTTCGCGTATGAAGTGTTATGTTTACAAGTAAGAAAACTATATTCCTGGAGACAGGATCTAGGCTGACTTTGGTAGCTGTCATTGTATCCCCCTGTGCTAATTAGAAGTTGGAAAATGATCCAACAGGACTCAATCTATCCATTAGTTAAAATTGCTTTTAAAAATAAGTTATTCAGGTTCTGTGAACAATGACAGCCCTTGGCCTCTGATCATTCCTCCCTAAGTCTTTGCTGCAATCTTTGTTTTTCTTTCTCTCTGTCCTGCTCCCTCTGTGAATGCCCTTTCTAGTGAAAGAGAACTGCTTCTGGAATCACACTCTTTTTTCAAGTCTGATGGGAGTAGATTGAAATCACAACTTTGACTTTCCATATCTCTCACCTCCAGCCCCCTCTCCTCAAATGTATAATTGCATGATCTCTTGTTCTTAGAAGGCTGTGTTGACAGCAGTTTTATGACCCAGGATTTTTTAATTTCTTACCCAAAGCCAATCTCATCTTAAGTTCCTAAATTTATGGCCCTTGCAGATGATATATGGGACTAAAGTCCTGACAGATTTCTGGCAGGGGTCGGCCTTTGGTCACGTGGGGAGAAATGCTGCAGGTGCACAGTTGGGTGTCCTGATCCTCCTCATGCCTTGTTGACCCTTCCCGTTCCTGAACCTTCATCACTCTACCCTCGAACAACCACCAGCTCTGATGAGCTCTTTACATGCAGAAGCAGATTCACTCACCCTTTTGAAAAGCCTCAAATGTTAGGAGTTAGGAAACCGTGAAGCACTCACCCAAAATTAACAGTGACCAACATAAAATAAAAGGAAACACTTTGGATGGCTGAACTTAACTAAATGGCATCTTCTAAATGCTTTCTGGGTTTTGTTCTTGTTCTAGGTATTTTATTATTTGAAGAATTACCTCTCTCCACCTGTGTACTCCCATAGCCTCCTCTCCAGCCATCTCCTGGCAAAGACTAATTGCAGTGTTTTTCCTCATTTTGTTTCTCTTGGTTTCATCTTGAAGACGCCAATAACCCCTTTCTCTCCTATGCTAAATAATCCTTCTTTGGTTAATTTCTCATGACCTGTGAAGCATAGCTCTCTGAACTTATCCATTTCTCTTTCCTGATTGGCTTCAGGAGAACTTCACTCTTAAAAGAGTGTCAGGAATGGTAAAATCACATCAGCAAACAATAGTACACACAAATTCATTGTTTAGGATTTAGGAGATGAATGTATAACATTCTTTTATGCTAAACATAGTATTTTAAGCATTTATGCATATTATATCTGGTAAGATATTCAAATACAGAGAATTATGCTTGCTCACTTGGAATTACAAAGATCAACTTATAACTGTGGGGATCACAGAAAACTACAATGTTCAGTCAATTTTTTAAAATATCAATTTTCCCTTGTGGGTAGTATGTATGGGCTGTTTTTTGATCCAGGCAGCAGTTTATTTATTTCTTTTTAAGAGCAGAAGTACAGTATTGATTTAATAAAATTTCTGAAATTTCTTTTTAAACTAGAAATTATTTTCTCTGCTTCCATATCACTGCATATAATATAAATTTATATGTATATTTCATCATTGCTAGCATAAGATAAATAAGTTTGAATGAAAATTTAAATACATATATGTATTTATATTCACAATATGTATTGTTGGTTGGTTCACATTAGACATTAATTTCCTTTCTTTTCTTTCTGTCTTTTCCTTCCTTCCTTCCTTCCTTCTTCCTTCCTTCCTTCTTTCCTTCTTTTTTCTCTTTCTTTCTTTTTTTTTTTGAGACAGAGTCTCACTCTGTTGTCTTGGGTAGCATGCCATGGCAATATAACTACAGCGATCTTCAACTCCTAGACTCAAGTGATCCTTCTTGCCTCAGCCTTCCAAGAAGCTGGGACTATAAGCACCTGCCACAAAACCAGACTAGCTTTTTTCCTATTTTTAATAGAGATGGGGTCTTGCTCTTGCTCAGGTTGGTCTTGAACTCCAGAGTTCAAGCTACCTACCTGCTTCGACCTCCCAGAGTGCAAAAATTATTAGGTGTGAGCCACCAAGCCTGGCCAATATAGATTTTAAATGATATCTCTTACTCTCAAAATTTTTTTATTCTATAATTAAATCCTGAATGGATAAAGACTTCTCCCTTTGATACGTAAAATGGCATTTGTATTCTTTCAGATTGTTTGTTTCTGTTTTATATTGACTGAAAGCTTGCAGGATCCCTTTTTATTTTTAACACTTAAAATTTAACAACTTCATCTCTGCATAACCAGGTATTTGTTATTTTTTAAACTTCATGTGAGTCTGAGCTACAGATTCAAGTCTTTCTTCAATTTAGCCAATCTTTTTTATTACTATATTTTTGTTCTGTTTATATCTTTATTCATATTGAGTTTCAATTATCTAGATGACTTCTCTAAAATAATAATTATTATAATAACTTTTGGCATCTCTTTTGTCTTCTGAATTTGAAAGAATTTTAAAATAATTTTCAGGGTGGTGCCTGTGGCTCAGTTGGTAAGGCGCAGGCCCCATATACCGAGGGTGGCGGGTTCAAACCTGGCCCTGGCCAAACTGCAACCAAAAAATAGCCGGGCGATGTGGCGGGTGCCTGTAGTCCCAGCTACTCGGGAGGCTGAGGCAAGAGAATCGCTTAAGCCCAGGAATTGGAGGTTGCTGTGAGCTGTGTGAGGCCACGGCACTCTACCGAGGGCCACCAAGTGAGACTCTGTCTCTACAAAAAAAAAAAAATAATAATAATAATAATTTTCAAAAGATTTGAGAGAGTTTTTAAAATATTATTGATTTGGCTCTATGTAGTCTAGAGTCTATTCTTATTTTATTTTAAAATCTGTTGTGATACTATTTTTTTCTTTTTTTTATTGTTAAATCATAGCTGTGTACATTTAGTGCAATCGCCTGTACCCATTCTAAGATGCACCATAGATGTGGCCCCACCCATTACCCTCCCTCCACCAAAACCTCCCCCCTCCCTTCCCCTTCCTTGGCCCTTTCCCCATAGTCTTGTGCTATAGTTGGGTTATAGTCTTCATGTGAAAGCTATAATTTAGGTTCATAGTAGGGCTGAGTACATTGGATACTTTTTCTTCCATTCCTGAGATACTTTGCTAAGAAGAATATGTTCCAGCCCCATCCATGTAAACATGAAAGAGGTAAAGTCTCCATCTTTCTTTAAGGCTACATAATATTCCATAGTATACGTGTACCACAATTTGCTAGTCCATTCCTGGGTCGAGGGGCACTTGGGCTTCTTCCATGACTTAGCAATTATGAATTGGGCTGCAATAAACATTCTGGTACAGATGTCTTTGTTATATTGTGACTTTTGGTCTTCTGGGTATAAACCTAGTAAAGGAATTATAGGATCGAATGGTAGGTCTATTCTTAGGTCTCTAAGTATTCTCCAAACATCCTTCCAGAAGGAACGTATTAGTGGGCATTCCCACCAGCAGTGTAGAAGTGTGCCCTTTCCTCCACATCCATGCCAACATTTCTGGTTTTGGAATTTTGTTATGTGGGCTACTCTTACTGGGGTTAGTTGATATGTCAGAGTGGTTTTGATTTGCATTTCTCTGATGATTAAGGATGATGAGCTTTTTTTCATGTGTTTGTAGATCTTGCGTCAGTCTTCTTTAGAGAAGTTTCTCTTCAAGTCCCTTGCCCACCCTGAGATGGGATCACGTGTTCTTTTCTTGTTAATATGTTTGAGTTCTCTGTGGATTCTGGTTATTAGACCTTTATCGGAGGTATAACCTGCAAATATTTTCTCCCATTCTGAGGACTGTCTGCTTGCTTTACTCACTATGTTCTTGGCTGTGCAGTAGCTTTTTAGTTTGATCAGGTCCCAGTAGTGAATTTTTGATACTGCTTCAATTACCTGGGGAATCCTCCTCATAAAATATTCACCCAGGCCAATTTCTTCAAGAGTTTTCCCTGCACTTTCTTCAAGTATTTTTATAGTTTCATGTCTTAAGTTTAAATATTTAATCCAGTGAGAGTCTATCTTAGTTAATGGTGAAAGGTGTGGGTCCAGTTTCAATCTTCTACAGGTTGCCAGACAGTTCACCCAGCACAATTTGTTAAATAGAGAATCTTTTCCCCACTGAATGTTTTTAATTGGCTTGTCAAAGATCAAATAAGGGTAAGTAGCTGGATCCATCTCTTGGTTCTCTATTCTGTTCCAGACATCTACTTCTCTGCTTTTGTGCCACTACCATGCTGTTTTGATCACTATGTATTTATAGTACAGTCTCAGGTCTGGTAGTGTGATTCCTCCTGCTTTGTTTTTATTGCTCAGTAATGTTTTGGCTATTTGAGTTTTTTTCTGATTCCATATAAAATGAAGTATTATTTTTTCAAGATCTTTAAAGTATGACAATGGAGCTTTAATAGCAATTGCATTAAAGTTATATATTGCTTTGGGCAGTATGGACATTTTAACAATGTTGATTCTTCCCAGCCATGAGCATAGTATGTTTTTCCATCTGCTAATGTCTTCAGCTATTTCTTTTCTTAGAGTTTCATAGTTCTCCTTGTAGAGATCTTTCACATCCTTTGTTAGGTATACTCCCAAATATTTCATCTTCTTTGGCACTACTGTGAAAGGAATAGAGTCCTTGACTGTTTGTTCGGCTTGGTTATTGTTGGTATATATAAAGGCTACAGATTTATGGGTGTTGATTTTGTAGCCTAAGACATTATTATATTCCTTGATCACTTCTAAAAATTTTGTAGTAGAATCCCTAGTGTTTTCCAGATATACGATTATATCATCTGCGAAGAGTGAAAGTTTGATCTCTTCTGACCCTATGTGGATACCCTTGATCGCCTTTTCTTCCCTGATTGCAATGGCTAAAACTTCCATTACAATGTTAAAGAGCAATGGAGACAATGGGCAACCTTGCCTGGTTGCTGATCTAAGTGGAAATGATTTCAATTTAACTCCATTCAATATAATATTGGCTGTGGGTTTGCTGTAGATGGCCTCTATTAGTTTAAGAAATGTCCCTTCTATGCCAATTTTCTTAAGTGCTCTGATCATGAGGGGATGCTGGATATTATCAAGAGGTTTTTCTGCATCAATTGAAAGAATCATATGGTCTTTATTTTTAAGTTTGTTTATGTGTTGAATTACATTTATAGATTTACGTATATTGAACCAGCCTCGAGACCCTGGGATAAATCCGACTTGGTCATGGTGTATAATTTTTTTGATGTGTTGTTGGATTCTGTTTGTTAGGATCTTATTGACTATTTTAGCATCTATATTCATTAGTGATATTGGTCTATAATTTTCTTTTCTTGTTGGCTCTTTCCCTGGTTTGGGAATCAAGGTGATGTTTGCTTTGTAGAATGTGCTGGGTAATATTCCTTCTTTTTCTATATTTTGGAAGAGGTTTAGTAGTATAGGTACTAGTTCTTCTTTAAATGTTTGGTAGAATTCTGACGTAAAGCCATCTGGTCCTGGGATTTTCTTTTTAGGGAGATTTTGTATAGTTGATGCTATTTCAGAACTTGATATAGGCCTGTTCAACATTTCCACTTCGTTCTGGCTAAGTCTTGGTAGGCGGCGTGCTTCTAGGTATTGGTCGATTTCCTTTAGATTTTCATATTTGTGAGAGTAGAGTTTCTTGTAGTATTCATTAAGGATTTTTTGAATTTCTGAGGGGTCTGTTATTATTTCATCATTACAATTTCTGATTGATGAAATTAGAGATTTTACTCTTTTTTTCCTGGTAAGGTTGGCCAAAGGTTTATCTATTTTATTGATCTTTGCAAAAAACCAGCTTTTGCATTTATTGATCTGTTGTATAGTTCTTTTGTTTTCAATTTCATTTAATTCTGCTCTGATTTTGGTTATTTCTTTTCTTCTGCTGCGTTTGGGGTTGAAGTGTTCTTCTTTCTTCAGTTGCTTGAGATGTTCCATTAAGTTATTGACTTCCTCTCTTTCCGTTTTCTTGAGGAAGGCTTGCAGTGCTATAAATTTCCCTCTTAGGAATACCTTTGCAGTATCCCAGAGGTTCTGATAATTCGTATCTTGATTGTTGTTTTGTTCCAAGAATATGGTGATTTCCTTCTTAATCTCATCTGTAACCCATGTATCCTTCAGCATAAGGTTGCTTAGCTTCCATGATTTTGTACGGGTATGCAGGTTCCTGTTGTTATTTAGTTCAACTTTTATTCCGTGGTCTGAGATGGATGGTCTGAGAAGATGCAAGGAATAATTTCTATTTTTTAAAATTTGCTGAGGTTAGATTTGTGGCCTAGGATGTGGTCGAATTTGGAGTATGTTCCGTGGGCTGATGAGAAGAATGTGTATTCAGTTTTTGGGGGATGAAATGTTATGTAGATGTCCGTTATGTCCAGATGTTGAATGGTTGAGTTTAAATCTAAAATTTCTTTGCTTAGCTTCTTTTTGGAGGATCTATCCAGGACTGCTAAAGGGGTGTTAAAATCTCCAACTACTATGGAAGTGGAGGAAATCGAGTTGCTCATGTCTGTTAGAGTTTCTCTTATAAATTGAGGTGCGTTGTGGTTGGGTGCATAAATATTAATAATTGAGGTCTCCTCATATTATTACCTTTAACAAATATGAAGTGTCCATCCTTATCCTTAATTATTTTGGTTGGTTTAAAGCCTATTGCGTCTGCGTACAGGATTGCAATGCCTGCTTTTTTCTGCTTTCATTTGCCTGGAATATAGATGACCATCCCTTCACCTTGAGTCTATATCTGTCTTTTAATGTAAGATGTGATTCTTGGATGCAGCAGATATCTGGCTTGAGTTTTTTTATGCAGTCTGCCAACCTATGCCTCTTTAGAGGACAATTTAAACCATTCACATTAGTTGAGAGTATTGATAAGCCTTTCGAGAGACCAGTGGACAGTTTTAATCCTTTTGGGACTGTGGAAGTTGGAATTTGATCAAAAATTTTTTGGGTGGGTTTACTTTTGTGGTGGAGAATTACAATGGTCTTTATGGAGGATAGGTCTAAGAATGTCCTGGAGAGCTGGTTTAGTTGTGACAAATGTCTTCAACATGTGAATATCATTGAAGTATTTAATTTCCCTGTCATACATGAAGCTCAGTTTAGCTGGGTACAGGATCCTGGGTTGAAAGTTATTTTGTTTTAGGAGATTAAAAGTCAATGACCATCCTCCTCTAGCTTGAAAGGTTTCAGCAGAGAGATCTGCAGTTATTCTGATGTTCTTCCCCTTGTAGGTAATGGTTTTCTTTCATCTGGCAGCTTTCAGAATTTTCTTCTTCATATTAACTTTAGTGAAATTGATTATGATGTGTCTGGGGGATGTCTTATTTGGGTTGACTTGTGCTGGAGTTCTGAAACTGTCTGCTATCTGAATTTCAGAATCTCTTGGCATGTCTGCAAAGTTCTCCTTCATAATCTCATGGAGAAGAGACTCTGTGCCTTGTGAAGCCACTTCGTCACTTTCGGGGATCCCTATAAGACGAATATTGGTTTTCTTCAAATTATCCGAGAGCTCTCTGAGAGAGTGGTCTGTTTTTGCTCTCCATTTCTCTTTTTCTTGGAGGGTTTGGCAGTGTTCGAAAGCTTTGTCTTCAATGTCAGAAATCCTTTCTTCTGCTTGCTCCATTCTGTTATTGAGGGATTCTACTGTGTTTCTCAGATCTTTGAGGGATGCAACTTCTTGTCTCAATGTGTCAAAATCTTTGGTCATTTGGTCTTTGAATCCGTTGAATTCTTGAGATAACTTTTGGAATTCTAATTCTATCTTATTTGCTGTCCAGATCCTGAATTCAATTTCTGACATCTCAGCTATTTGTTTGTGCTTGAGGTCTTGTGCTGTTTCTGCCCCATTGATCCTTGGGGGAGTTGATCTACTCTGATCATTTATATTGCCAGAGTTTTTCTGTTGATTTCGCCTCATGATTGATTTTCACTGTTGCCTCTGGCTGTCCTCAGATTTGGGGAGGTGTCTCTCCAAGATTAGACCCCAGCGGGATCACTCTATTGTTGCTGGATCTTTGTAGGGAGTGACCCTGTGCAGTTCCTCTGGGGCTGCTCTAGCTAGGCAGTTCTGGTTGTGGAAGCAACTCCGGTTTGTGACACACCCGGATCCAGCAACAGGGCTGGGGGTGGTGTGCACAGTTCTGGGAGTGCCAGGCTTCCAGGGACTTTGGCACAGAGAGCCCATGGCTCCAGCAGTCTCTTGACAGGAGAAGAGCTCTGCGCAGAGGCAGGGAGGGCTCCAAAGGGCACGCAGCTACCAGAGTCCCTGTCCAGATGAACGGGCTAGTGTGGAAGCTGGGAGGACACAGGAGGGAGGACGCAGGGTTGCGAGGTTCCCGCAGTTCCTGGTCAGGGAATGTGGAGGCCCGGTGGGTGCAGTTCACTGGTTGTGGGTCTCTGCACAGCTCTTATGGAGGTCTGGGCAGCACCAACCCCAGGAGTTTGAGGTTGCTCTGAGCTGTGATGTCATGGCACTCTACTCAGGGCAACAGCCCAAGGCTCCAGTGTGCCAAAACCGTCTCACTCTGCCCCTAAGAATTAAGGCTGTAAGGCAGCTCAGTCCCTGCCTTTAGGCTTCTCAGTCAGTAGGTTACTTTGACCTGCCCAATCCTTGCTCTGAGACCCTGAGGGTGGAGCTTGCCAGGGCAGTTCTTTTACAATGGCTTCCTGCGCCCAGCTCAGTGGCTCAGTCTGGGGCCCCAGAAAATGCCTAAAGTTCTCCACACTCCTTCTCAAGCTCTCCCCAAGGCAGTTCAACTGAGTGCCAAGTCCAAGAACACCAAAATAGTTCACAGGTAAGGCCCGGTTTGCAGTCTCACTGCTGCTTGTACTTACAGTTGCCGGCGTGATTACATCGATCGAACACACGCAATCACTTGCCAGTTTTCCACTGTTTTTGTCCTCCTCTTGGGGTCAAGAAGTCCCTTGCTGGCTCCCTGTATCCTCAAAGGGATGATTATAGGCAGATCCCACCGGCCAGAGATGCCTGGAGTCTTGTCTCCCCAGACTCGCTGTTCCCAGTTGCAGGGAAGCTGTTACTCAGCTGCCATCTTTAATCTCTCTCGTGATACTATTTTTTTTTCAAATTTTCTTCTTAAATGTAATAGTTCTGTCATGCACTGTGTTATTTTACTTTCTAATTTTTATTAAATTTTTAAAATTTATTTAAATTGTAAAATAACACATATAACTTTACCTTCTTAGTCAAGTGTATCAGACACTTCTGTTGCATAAATGTATTCACATTGTTCTGCCATCAATTTCCAGTACTTTTTCATGTAGTAAAACATAAAGTCTGTATCCAATTAACAAAAAGTCCCCCTCTCCCAGTGTCTTAGTCCATTTGTGTTAAAAAGGAATACCTGAGGCTTGGAAATTTGTAAAGAAAAAAGGTTAAATAAACCTGACAATTCTGTAAGCTGTACCAAAAGCATGGCGCCAGAATCTGCTTGGTTTCTTGTAAAACCCTTTCACTTATAGAAGTCAAACATGAGCCGGAATGTGCAGAGATCACATGGTGAGAGAGGAAGCAAGAGGGAACCCAGGAGAGAAAGAGAAGAGTCTAATGGGGACTATTAGAGGAAGAACTCACTCACTGTGGTGAGGAAGGTGCCAAGCCATTCATGAGTGATCCATCCCAATGACACAAACATCTCCCAGTAGGTTCCCCTCTAACATTAAGGGTCAAATTTGAACTTGAGTTTTGCAAGGTCATGAGTATAGCACCTAGCCCTTAGAAACCACCACTCTACTGTCTGTTTCTATGAATTTGACTATTTTATATGGTTTATAGAAGTGAAAATCACACACTATTTGGCTTTTTGTAACTGGCTTATTTCACTTAGTATAATGTCCTCAGGCTTCAGCCATGTTGCAGTGTTCATCAACATTTCCTTCCCTTTTAAGGCTGAATAACAGTCCATTATATATTTATGACACATATTATTTACCAATTCACCCATCCATGGACACTTGGTTTACTTCTACCTCTTGCCTATTGTGACTCATGTTACTGTAAATATGTATGTGATATTTTCATTACTTTCTGCAACATGAAAATTGCTTTCCCAGACATTTATATTTGGTGGAATATTAAAAAACATAATCTTGCATGCTCCAAATGTACTTTAATGTAGCAACATTTTTTAATTAATAACGTTTTTATTTACAGGGTACTTTTTTGGTAAATAAGAAAGGTGTAATCAATCTGCTCTATGATTGGATTTTTGGCAGTCCCCTTTCCAGTGACATGAATGATATTTGACACTTCCTTTTTAAAAGTTTTATAATGTTATAGAATGAAGACAGTTAATAATAACAATTATATATTTTCAAATAGTTAATGAGAGTATATAAAATGTTCTCAACACAAAAAATGATAAATATTAGATGATAGATATGTTTCTTACCCTGATTGGAACACTACACTTTGTATGTACTGAAACATTAGTATTTACTTCATAAATATGTATAATTATTATATATCAATTAAAAATAAAATTGAAAAAAGTCACTTTTAGTGGCAGCTGATATAGATTTGTAAATCCATTTCAGTCACTAAGTAGCCTTAAGGTTGTTGGTAGGGAACCATAGAAATTTGTTTCTGCAAACTTTTTATTCTTTTTTTTATTTTATTGAAACAACTGAAGGAGGCATTTGTTTTCAATATCTTTTCCCATTTTGTCTGCCTTCAAGCATATGATTTCTAGTCTTTTTCCTGGAATTCCTTTGTCTGCAGCTGAGGGATTGCCCCAAGTTAGTTTGTGCACATATTCTGTATTTTTAGAAAATACCCCTTGTATTGAGGTTAAATAAAAATATATTTCCCTCATATTTTAATTAATCATATACTTGCCTATCTGAGCAGTTTAAGTCAGTATAGACTCCATGTTTGAAAAAAATAAGTACATGAACACAGAAGCTAGATTTAATTGCTTAGGGTAATAATGAAGTTCCTTGGAGTGAGGTAATGTTATGATTGGTAAGGTAAAACTCCCAGCAATTCAGACTTGGTCCTAAATTAAAAGAAACTTTTAGAAATGCACGAGAACTGTTTTATAGCTTTAAGGTGCAAATACTTTGTCATTCCTTATTTTTATTCTAATCAAATTCAAATGGTCTAGCAGGCATCCTCAAATTTTTTAAACAGGGGGCCAATTTACTGTCCCTCAGACTGTTGGAGGGCCGGACTATAGTTTAAAAGAAAATTATGACCAAATTCCCATGCACACTGCATATATCTTATTTTGAAGTAAAAAAACAAAATGGGAATAAATGCAATCACACCACTTCATGTGGCCCACGGGCCACAGTTTGAGGACCCCTGTGGAGTTTGCTTGCCAGACTGATAGAAGGCTCATGGCCACAAGATGGCACTGTTGAGTGCTGGTCCTTTGACCTGCTGGTTGATTGATACAAGCTTCAGCCAAGACTGACACGTTGGCATTGTCCTTTATAGAAAGGTATTCTAGGGTGGTGCCTGTGACTCAGGGAGTAGGGCACTGGCCCTATATACCAGGGGTGGCGGGTTCATGCCCAGCCCCTGCCAAAAATGCAAAAGAAAAAAAAAAGGTATTCTATGGCAACTCTGTCTCCTGAGTATTTGCTCACCTAGCTGTTCCTGCTTCATTGTCCAGGCCCTAATCTTTAGTCCCCACCCCAGTTAAACTTGCAGCTGTCCTCCTCCCAGGCACCTGGCTAGGTTAGCTTGAGTGTCTGTTCTTTACATCAAGCAGTGCATCACTAACCATTTTCCCTGACTCTGGGAACTCAACCAGGATATTTTCCTTATCAGCCTTAGTAATAAAGAGGAGTGATTCCATTTATGTTCAAGCAATAGATTGTTCCACATCTTTCTCCAAGAAAGTCTTAGATTGCATTCCAAACTTTTCTCTATAACTCTTTTTTTTTTTTATTGTTGGGGATTCGTTGAGGGTACAATAAGCCAGGTTACACTGATTGCAATTGTTAGGTAAAGTCCCTCTTGCAATCATGTCTTGCCCCCACAAAGTGTGACACACACCAAGGCCCCACCCCCTCCCTCCATCCCTCTTTCTGCTTCCCCCCCATAACCTTAATTGTCATTAATTATCCTCATATCAAAATTGAGTACATAGGATTCATGCTTCTCCATTCTTGTGATGCTTTACTAAGAATAATGTCTTCCACTTCCATCCAGGTTAATACGAAGGATGGAAAGTCTCCATTTTTTTTAATGGCTGAATAGTATTCCATGGTATACATATACCACAGCTTGTTAATCCATTCCTGGGTTGGTGGGCATTTAGGCTGTTTCCACATTTTGGCGATTGTAAATTGAGCTGCAATAAACAGTCTAGTACAAGTGTCCTTATGATAAAAGGATTTTTTTCCTTCTGGGTAGATGCCCAGTAATGGGATTACAGGATCAAATGGGAGGTCTATCTTGAGTGCATTGAGGTTTCTCCATACTTCCTTCCAGAAAGGTTAGTGTTCATCATCTCTATATATTAGAGAAATGCAAATCAAAACAACCCTGAGATATCATCTAACCCTGGTGAGAATGGCCCACATCACAAAATCTCAAAACTGCAGATGCTGGCGTGGATGTGGAGAGAAGGGAACACTTTTACACTGCTGGTGGGACTGCAAACTAGTATAACTGTTAAACATAAAAGTTTAATATTGGCACTTAGTGAAGGGGGCTTGATTCTGATTCCATTCTGTGGAATAAAAAAGAGATCTCTTTTTACTCTCCTGGAGGGTGTGGGTGGATCAATGAGATTACTTCCATGCCTTAACAAGGGCCTCCCTGTCACTTTTCCTGCTATAACAGAGTGATAAAAAGTGTTTGTGAAAAGAGAGTCCGGAACATACAGACTTCTTTATCCAAGAGGATCACTTTTATACAGAAGCAAGATACGTTATTTAAGGGACATGGCAAAATTCTCCATTCTAAGTATATCTCACTAATTGACTTCCTACAGAACATTTGTGATTCTTTTACATTATTTAAGGCACAGTCCCTCTTTTTTTATTGTTAAATCATAGCTGTGTACATTAGTGCAATCAAGGGGAACAATGTGCTGGTTTCATATACAATCTGAAACACATTCCCATCAAACTGTTCAACACAGGCTTCATGGTATTTTTCTAGTTATTGTATGTAGACATTTGTATTCTGCCTTTAGTAAGTTTCACCTGTACCCATTCTAAGATGCACTTTATGCGTGGCCTCACCCATCACCCTCCCTCCACCTGAACCTCCCCCCTCCCTTCCACTTCCTTGGCCCCTTCCCCATAGTCTTGTGCCATAGTTGGGCTATAGCCTTCATGTGAAAGCCACAATTTAGCTTCATAGTAGGTATGAGTACATTGGATACTTTTTATTCCATTCCTGAGACACTTTGCTAAGAAGAATATGTTCCAGCTCAATCCATGTAAACACGAAAGAACTAAAGTCTCCATATTTCTTTAAGGCTGCATAATATTCCATGGTATACAAAGAAACCACCTTTAGAATAAAAGTACCCTGGCGGCGCCTGTGGCTCAATGCGTGGGGCGCCGGCCCCAAGTGCCAGAGGTGGTAGGTTCAAACCCGATCCCAGCCAAAAAACACAAAAAAATAAAAAATAAAGTAAATAAATAAATAAAATTTCCCTTAGGGAAGAAAAAAAAGAATAAAAGTACCCTTATACTAATCATAATTTACTAGTACTAGAAGAATAAAAGTTCTTCCTTTATTGACAATAGGAATCAGTTGTTGCAATGGGGTTGTACCCTAGAACAAAAGGAGAATCACTTAATATACTAGAACTCATAGCAGGGCACTTCCCATACCTTGTCAATGATCAGACAAAATGTAGCCATTATTATTGTATTATTTTAACCCAGAATACTTCATATGTACAAGGAGTGGATTAGACACTTTTCTTTCTTTTTATTTTTTTTTTAGGCAAATGTTCACTTTAATAATACTTCTAAATTATATTCATGTTAATATAGAAGTTTCCATAAACCAAGAAGTACTAAGTTAAGTATTACATATTTCTGAAGATTAATATGATTTGGAGAAAATAAAACTATTAAAAAGTGATCAAGAGCTAGTTAAAATTCTCACCATAAATATAAAATATTCATTACTATTATTAATTACAATAAATTCAGAACCAAGCCTCCTAAAATGTTATGTTATTTATTATTATACTACGGATGACCAAGTACTTGACAGCTCTCATCTAGAGCACAAGCTTAACAAAGAGTGATTAAGAAACAGCTTCATCTGGTTTATATTTGCGACAGAGACTAACATTCTTTGCAGAGCTCTATTTTTATTGTGAAATATAAACAATCAGAGATAATACTAATGCAATGGAATCAAAAAAATTTTCCAAATTTCTTTTTTTTTTAATTGTTGAGGATTCATTGAGGGTACAATAAACCAGGTTACACTGATTGCATTTGTTAGGTAAAGTCCCTCTTGCAATCCTGTCTTGCCCCCAGAAGGTGTGGCATGCACCAATGTCCCACCAGCCTCCCTCCTTCCCTCTCTTTGCTCTTACTTTCCCCACCCCTCCCTCTCTTTCTCTCTCTGCTGTCTCCTTCTCCACCCACACCGTGACCTTAATCGTCATTAATTGTTCGCATATCAAAATTGAGTACATAGGATTCATGCTTCTCCATTCATGTGATGCTTTACTAAGAATAATGTCTTCCACTTCCATCCAGGTTAATACAAAGGATGTAAAGTCTCCATTTTTTTTTAATAGCTGAAGAGTATTCCATGGTATACATATACCACAGCTTGTTAATCCATTCCTGTTTACTTTGGTTGTTATTGCAATTGCATGGCTGTCTTCTTCATAAAGTCTTTCCTCAGGCCAATATCTTCCAGTGTTTTTCGTATGCTTTCTTTGAGGATTTTTATTGTTTCATGCCTTAAATGTAAGTCCTTTATCCATTTTGAATCAATTTTTGTGAGTGGGGAAAGGTGTGGGTCCAGTTTCAGTCTTTTACATGTGGATATCCAGTTCTCCCAACACCATCTATTGAATAGGGTGTCTTTCCCCCAAGGTATGTTCTTGTTTGGTTTATCAAAGATTAGGTGGTTGTAAGACATTAGTTTCATTTCCTGGTTTTCTAGTCAATTCCAAGTGTTTATGTCTCTATTTTTGTGCCAGTACCAGGTGTCTTGACCACTAGGCTTTGTAGTATAGACTAAAATCTGGTATGGTAATGCCCTCTGCTTTATTTTTATTACTAAGAAATGCCTTAGCTATACGGGTTTTTTTTTCTGGTTCCATACAAAACGCAGAATCATTTTTTCCAAATCTTGAAAGTACGATGTTGGTATTTTAATAGGAATGGCATTGAATAGGTAGATTGCTTTGGGAAGTATAGACATTTTAACAATGTTGATTCTGCCCAGCCATGAGCATGGTGTGTTCTTCCATTTGTTAAAGTCCTCCGCTATTTCATTTCTGAGGATTTCATAATTTTCTTTATAGAGGTCCTTCACCTCCTTCTTTAGGTATATTCCTAGGTATTTCATTTTCTTTGAAACTATGGTGAAGGGAGTTGTGTCCTTAATCAGCTTCTCATCTTGAATGTTATTGGAATATACAAAGGCTACTGACTTTTGGACATTGATCTTATATCCTGAGACATTACTGTATTTTTTAATGACTTCCCGAAGCCTTGTGGTTGAGTCTTTGGGATTCTCTAAGTATAAGATCATGTCATCAACAAAGAGGGAGAATTTGACCTCCTCTGCTCCCATTTGGATTCCCTTGATTTCCTTGTCTTGCCTAAGTGTATTGGCTAGAACTTTCAGCACTATGTTGAAAAGTAAAGGTGACAGAGGACAACCTTGTCTGGTTCCATTTCTAAGAGGAAAAGCTTTCAGTTTTACTCCATCTAGTAAAATATTAGGTGTGGGTTTGTCATAGATAGCTTCACTCAGTTTCAAAAATGTTTCACCTATGCCTATACTCTTCAGTGTTTTAATTAGAAAAGGATGCTGGATTTTATCAAATGCTTTTTCTGCATCTATTGAGAGGATCATATGATCTTTATTTTTGCCTCTGTTAATATGGTGGATAATGTTTATGGACTTGCATATGTTAAACCAGCCTTGCATCCCTGGGATGAAACCTACTTGATCATGATGTCTGACTTTTTGATGATAAGCTGTAATCTATTGGCTAGGATTTTGTTGAGAATTTTTGCATCTATATTCATGAGTGAAATTGGTCTGAAATTCTCCTTAGTAGTTGGGTCTTTTCCTGGTTTCGGTATCAGGGTGATGTTTACTTCATAGAACATTTTGGGGAAGATTCCTTCCTCCCCAATTTTTGGAATAATTTCTGCAGTACAGAAATAAGCTCTTCCTTGAAGGTTTGATAGAATTATGGTGTGAAGCTATCTGGACCAGTGCATTTTTTGGTTGGAAGCTTTTTTATTGTTTCTTTAATCTCAGTGCTTGAAATTGGTCTGTCAGGAGCTCTATTTCTTCCTGGCTAAGTCTAGGCAGAGGGTGTGATTCCAAATATTGATCCACTTCATTTACATTCTCAAATTTCTGGGCATAGAGTTTCTGGTAGTATTCAGAGATGATCTCTTGTATCTCTGTGGCATCAGTTGTTATTTCCCCTTTATCATTTCTGATTGAGTTTACTAGAGATTTTACTTTTATATTTCTAGTTAATCTGGTCAAAGGTTTATCTATTTTATTTATTTTTTAAAAAAACCAACTCCTTGTTTCATTAATTTTCTGAATGATTCTTTTGTTTTAAATTTCATGATCTCTGATTTGATTTTAGATATTTCTTTTCTTCTACCGGGTTTGGGCTTAGATTGTTCTTCTTTTTCCAATTCCATAAGATGGCTTGTCAGTTTGTTGATGTGCTCTCTTTCTGTTTTTAGAATGCAGGCATCTAAAGCAATAAATTTTCCTCTCAAAACTGCTTTTGCAGTATCCCACAGGTTTTGGTAGCTTGTGTCTTCATTGTTGTTATGCTCAAGGAAGTTAATGATTTCCTGTTTTATTTCTTCCTGCACCCATCTGTCATTCAACAGAAGGTTGTTTAATTTCCATGCCTTTGTGTGGGGTTGAATGTTTTTGTTAGAGTGGAGTTCCATCTTTAGTGCCTTATGGTCTGTTAAGACACAATGTAAAATTTCAATTCTTTTGATTCTGTTGAGGTTTGTTTTGTGGACTAGGATATAATCAATTTTAGAGAATGTTCCATGGGGTGATGAGAAGAATGTATATTCTTTATCTTTGGGATGGAGTGTTCTATATGTGTCTATCAAGCACAGTTGTTCTAGGGTGTTATTGAAATCTCTTATATCTTTGTTTAATTTCTGTTTAGAGGATCTGTCCAGTTCTGTAAGGAGAGTGTTAAAGGCCCCTGTTATTATCATATTATCAGATATCATATTGCTCAGACTGAGTAAGGTCTGGTTTCAAGAATCTGGGAGCATTTAAATTGGGTGCATAAATATTTAGAATTGAAACGTCTTCTTGTTGTATTTTTCCCTTGACCAATATAAAGTGACTATTTTTATCTTTTTTGACTTTAGTTGCTTTAAATCCACATGTGTGTCTGAAAATATGATTGCAACTCCCCTTTTCTTCTGAATTCCATTTGCCTGAAAAATTGTCTTCAAACCCTTGACTAGGACTTTTAATTTGTCTTTTGAAGCCAGGTGTGTTTCCTGCAGACAGGAAATGAATGGCTTGTATTTTTTAATCCAGTCAGCCAGTCTTTGTCTCTTCAGTGGGGAATTCAAGCCATTAACCTTTATTGAGATAATTAATAAGTGTGGTAGTATTCTATTCATTTTATTTTGTGGGAGTACATTGCTTAGTTTTATCTTTTGCATCAGTGCGAAAGTTAGGTTCTGTCCATTAATTTCTCAGTTCTTACTTTGCTGCTGATCCATTGTGATGGTCAGTGTGTAGAACAGTTTGAAGTATTTCCTGTAGAGCTGGTCTTGTTGTGGTTAATTTCCTCAATGTTTGTATATCCATAAATGATTTGATTTCTCGGTCAATTTTAAAGCTTAGCTTAGCAGGATATAGAATTCTGGGCTGGAAATTGTTCTGTTTAAGTAGATTAAAGGCAGATGACCATTGTCTTCTTGCTTGGAAAGTTTCATTAGAGAAGTCTGCAGTCACTCTGATGGATTTGCCCCTGTAGGTCAGCTGGCATTTACTCCGGGCAGCTTGAAGAATCTTATCTGTTGTCTTGACTTTGGACAGGTTCATCACAATGTGTCTTGAAGAAGCTCAGTTAGAGTTGAGGTGACCTGACATCCGATATCCCTCTGAAAAAAGTGTGTCAGAATATTTTGAAAATTTTCATTATAATATTCTCTAGTATGGCTTCCATTCCTCTGGGGTATTTTTCTTCCCCTTCTGGGATTCCTATAACTCGTATGTTTGAATGCTTCATAAAGTCCCATAATTCTGTCAGTGAACATTCTGCTTTCTCTCTCTTTTTTTCTGCCTCTTTAATTATCTAGGTTATCTTAAGAACTTTGTCCTCTACCTCCGAAATTCTTTCTTCTGCATGGGCCTAACCTGTTGCTGATACTTTCTATTATCTTTAATTCCCTAATTGACTGTTTCAGTTCCTTCAGCTCTGCTATATCCTTTTCATATTCTTTGTATCATTCATCCCTTATTTGATTCTGTTTTTTGATTTCCTCTTGGTTATTTTCCACTTTATTTTCAGTTTCCTTCATTTTTTCCATCATTTCCTTCACATGTGTATTCTAAATTCCCTTTCTGTCATTCCTAACATTTCTTTATATGTGGAATCCTCTGCAGTAGTTACCTCATGGTCCCTTGGAGGGGCTGCTCTGGAGTGGTTCTTCATGTTGCCAGGAGTTTTCTGCTGATTCTTCCTCATGAGTGATTTCTTTTATCTGTTTCCTTGCCCTAATTTTCCTTTCACTTCCTCTTGCTCTTTAAGTTCTCGTGCCTGTGGACTAAGGGTTAGATGAGTCCTTTTGGTGCAGGACCAGAAGGGTGAGAAGGTTGAAGAGCAAGAAGGGATAAAATAAAGAAAAAGAAAGAAAGAAAGAAAGAAAGAAAGAAAGAAAGAAAGAAAGAAAGAAAGAAAGAAAGAAAGAGAAAATAATGAAAGGGGGGTAAAAGGAAATATTGACAAAAAGAAGAGAGGCACAGAAAGAGGGAGACAGAGCAATATAGGTGTACAGTAGGGTACTTTGATACAACCTTAAAAAAAAACCCAACCTCTGGGGGTGCCCAGTTGGGTGGTTCCCTTGAGGTCAGCAGCTCTTTGTTAACCTGATCAGATACAGTACCCCACCTCCACCAAGTAGAGAAGAAAGACAAAAATGCTATAAATCAAACCAAAACAAGCAAACAGAAAACTTTATGAGATAAAATTGAGTGAAAAACCAAATGATAGGGGTAGAAACACTAGCAAAAATGAAATTCTGATTATTGAAAAAGGCAGCTATGGGAAATTGTATTTACACTAGAAAAATGGAGAAAGAAAAGAAAGAAAAAAAGAAAAAATCTGCATGGAAAAGGTTGAAATTAAAAAAACAAAACAATTACCCTCAATGAATCCCCAACAATAAAAAAAAAGAAAAAAAAAAAAAAAAAAAACAACAAAAAAATAAACAACAAAGAAACATACAAAACAACCAAAAACAAAGCAGTATATTTATCTTGTTGAGTATTGTCTGGGCAACAGGTGGTCTTCTGGGGTATGAGATGTTAATCACAATGCTGATACAACCAGAAGCCTCTGCTGATTTCTCAAACCCCACAGGGTGGAGACCCTAAATCTCTCTTTAGCCCTCTTAAAAGGCATTTTAAACTTCTAAACTTGGCTAAGCAGAAGCTTTCCCAGGAAGGTGCTTGTCGCAGGGATCACTGCTGAAGTGGCTAGCCACTTACCCAGTGTGCCAAAACCGGTCTCACTCTGCCCCTGAGGGTTAAGGCTGCAAGGTGGCTCAGTCCCCGCCTTTAGACTGCTCAGTCACTAGATTCCTAGCTCTCGTACCAATCCTTGCTTTGCAACCCTGAGGCAGAGCTTGCTGGGGCAGTTCTCTAACAATGGCTCCCTGCAACCCACAGCTGAACACTATTAGCTCCGTCTGGCTCAGTGCCTCAGTCGGGGGCCCTAGACAATGCCCAAAGTTCTCTGCACTTCTGCCCAAGCTCTCCCAAAGGCAGTTCAACTAATTACCAAGTCCAAAAACACCAAAACAGTTCGCAGGTAAGGCCTTACCAGTTTGCAGTCTCACTGCTGCTGTACTTACAGCTGCCAGTGGGATTAGACTGATTGAACACACTCAACCACTTGCCATTTTTCCAGTTTTTGTCCTCCTCTTGGGGTCCAGAAGTCTCTCACTGACTCCCTGTGTCCTCAAAGGAATGATTATAGGCAGATCCCACCAGCCAGAGATGCCTGGAGTCTAATCTCCCCAGACTCACGGTGCCCAGTTGCAGGGAAGCTGTTACTCAGCCACCATCTTGCTCTCACTCCCTCAAAAACAATTTCATAAAATGATATTAAATTTGATTTGCTATAGAATAACCATCTATTTTTAGGTAGGAAACATATGCCATAGCACAGCAACCATTTGAATGTATAAAATAATTCTGAAAATTTAAAGTACAAAACATCTCTGCAATAAAACTACAACACAGATAAAGTAGGTTATAGATTTTAGAAATGTCTCTTGAAAGAAAGGAAAAAATTTCCTTTGCCAGGTAACTCTGAACAGTTTAAATGCCATAAACTATGGCATTTAAACATAAATGCTAGAAAGGAATATCACGTCACTGGAAAGAACAGCATCTGTTATAGGCTTCCTCAGTGTCAAACTGACAGGAAAATAGAACATGCTCTTTAAATGGAAATGGCATGAGAAGGGAATTATTACTAACAAATCTCTTGCTGAAGTCTTGAATAGCTTTCCAGAGAACAGAATCACAAAATGGGTATAGATCATTTATGACTTTGGACATTTTTCATACATAATCTCCCTTAAATGTCTCAATAGTATTATGCGGCATGTAATTAATTCACAAATTAAGCAGGTGATAGTAAGATAGTTTATAAATTAAGAAGAGGATCCTCAGAGGCATTAAGTAACTTGCCATGGTTCACAGGACTAGTAATTGGTGGAGGTGGGATTTAGATACTGGTCACACTGACCAAACTCATATATCACATGATGTACTCCTTACCAAGAGAAATATTTCTTTTAATAAAGATAATGGAAAATGCCTTTTCCTCCGTGGTTTATAAACTTCCTTATTACAATTCATTATAATTTTATACTTGTGAGAAGTATCTAGAACTATCATTGGTCTCATTTCACAGATAAATTCTGAGGAGCTGAGTAACTTCACAAGATCTCTTAGCTCATAGAGTAGGAGACCAAGGTCTTACTGTTTCCAAAGCTGTTATATTCTTTATACACAATGGCACAGACTTGATCCCACATAGGACATCTTGAAAAAAAGGGCCAAGGGCAAGAGGAATTGATCTCTTAGGATGGGGCAACTAGCAGAAGACAAATGGTAAATTCATGAAATTAAATAGCGGGGAAATAATTTTGCTTACAATTAACCTAGTTAATTGTTTAGCATAACTTACCCTAAAACTTGGATGGAAGACCTGAATAGATCATCAGAGCCACTGAAAGAAATGCTTGGTGACATGGAACAAGCATACTAATTCTGCCAAACAGGAGAAGATTAAACAAACATAAAACTGTTCAGACCTGTGAAAACATAAGAGAATCTTTACTGTGAAATATATGCTAGGTCTTCACACCTTCAAACACAGTTCTGGACCCGTATTTTAGGACAACACAGTACAATTTCTGATTCAGTTTTGTATATTAACTAAAAGGCTCTACAGAATTATTTTGCCTTTTTTTTCTTTTTTAGTTCTACAGCTGCAATTTTTCTGACCTTGCTGTGCTTTCAAAGCAATGGAAATCCACTCAACTGTAATTGTTCAAGAGCCATTTCCTAGTGTGGAGGGCAGGACAGAGGATTTTTTTTTGAGGTGGGGGGGTTAATCACACAAGGTGCTTCATTAACTTGAAGAATGATAGTCACTACAATACTTCTACTTGGCCTTTTGAACAAATAAACGGAAGAAATGAGGCATATGTTTTCTCTATGGAACATCATGGACATTACACCTAGAAAAATCCAGTTTACATTATAGTGAAATTTAAGAGACATTCAGCAAGGTGGGCCACCTCTCCAGCCCCACCCCCACTAACACCTTTCACACAGAGAGGGAAAAAAATGAGAAATGTAGGTTTTTAACAAATCCACTTGTTTTAAAAGGAAATCAGAAGATTAAAACATACAATAGGGACAGTGTTTACCTTTCTTTTTTTTTTTTTTTTTAATTGAGACAGAATCTGCTTTGTCACCCTTGGTCGAGTGCTATGGTGTCATAGCTCACAGCAACATCAAACTCTTGGACTCAAGTGTCCTGTTGCCTCAGCCAGCCGAGTAGCTGGGACTACAGTCACCCACCTCAAAGCCCAGCTATTTTTAGAGATGAGGTCTCACTCTTGCTCAGGTTGGTCTTGAACTCCTGAGCTCAGTCAATCCACCCACCTCGGCCTCTCAGAATGCTAGGAGCACAGGTGTGAGCCACCTTGCCAGGCTGAATCTTTGCTTATTTCTAGTCTTACTTCCTGGAAATTTGCAGAACGCCAAGTTAAAGCCGTGGTACCCTCCATTTGACTCATGCACTTTTGCAATGAGGAAGAGTGTGAATCAGAAAGGAAAGCCAGACTCTTCATACACTTACAGAATGGATGAATAAACTGGAATCCTGAGCCATGAAACATCACAAACTGTTACTCCAGTTTGTTCATCCATTCTGTAAGTGTAGGAAAGGTCTGATTTTCCCTTCTGATTCACACTCTTCCTCACTGAAAGTGTCAGATTGAAGGCACCACGGCATTAACACAGCAGTGTGCAAATCTACAGGCACTAAGACCCCAGCTTCCTCTTCCCCACTCCTCCAATCACCTCCCCATAGCCTGCCCCTGACCTCCGTTCTGTCAATTAATACCTTTCTGATTCTCCCTTGCACTTTGAGATCCATGCCATTTTCCTGGTTTTTCTCCTTTGATTCTAATGGTTAATTTTCAGGTATCTTTGCCAATTTTTTCAACAAAAATAACAAATACCAGAATCATTCAGGGGGTTCATGGGCTCAAATCTCATCTATGATTCTATTTTCTCCACATTTATAAATCCATCATTTGGATGACTTACAGCCCCAGTCTGAACTCTTGGTCTCCCATAAACTTCTCCCTTCTGTTTTCCTATTTCTATCTTCTTAGTAAGTGGCAACTTTATAAATCCACTTACTGAATTCTAACAACCAAGTGCTATTCCCAATACATCATCCTCATTATATCCCACCTCCACTCCATGTTTCTTTAATTCTACAAACAAATACTTCTTGAATCTCACCCATTTTGCTCACCTGTGCTGCACCTACACTGTTACACTTCTAGTCTGATAGACTGCAAACCCCCCCGATTTGGATATACTGCTCTAATTATTTTTGCATTTAGAATCCTGAGTCTTTTTATTAAGTATAACTCATATTACTTCACCACCTCCCTCTATAGTAAAACTTTTTTGTATAGTAAACCTCTTCATTTTTACTCTGAATATTTTTGAATCATCTTTTCTTTCTCAAATCAAATATTGCTTCTCTAAAAAGAATTTTGCTGCCCTGAAACTCTAAATTAAATTATTATTTAATGGAACCTTTGTGACATATAAATACAACATAAAACAATGTTGAAATTTTAAAATGTTACCTAAAGCAATTGCAGAGTAGAACTTCACCTCCAACATTTTAAAGAGAGTTGCAGGACTTACCAAAACTGTTTTACTAACTCTTCAGTCATCAACCCTTATCATCAACACTAGGGGCAAAAAATAAAGAAAAGAGGACCAAAAAACCAAAAACTTTTTAATAAAAAGATTTTAAGATTTACTGAGCAGAGATTCTCTTCTTTCCTTCCAAAAGAGTAGAGGTCCATCCCCTTATATATATGTAGATAAAAACACAATTGGATCACTTCTAAAATTAATGAGAATTCATACTCTGAAGTCGCTAGTTATTGCAATACAACTAGATCATGAATAAAATTTATTTAAAGGCACTGCTTTGCTTTTGGAAATAAGATATATTTCTAAGGGTGAAAAAATGAAATAAACAAGAAGAGTGTAATCTTAAAAGCCAAAGTGAAAGTCTGTGTTTTCCTATGAATTACAGGTCCTGGAAAACAAGTTCTTGGAACCTTATGAAGATAAAGAGCTAAATTTGACATTTCTACAGTGAAAGGGAGCAGGAGATTCAAGTGGTCCCATGTTGGTTGGGCTTTCTTGGAAGAAGCAAACAAAATCTTTGGAAGAAAGTACCCCAAAACAGAAGACTCCAAAGGCTCAATTATATAGCCTCAGTCACTGAAAACATATACCTTTCTCTTCAAATTCCCTCCCCATAGCCCAGATCACAGAGGATCTAGAAGCAAGAGAGTAAATTGAAAAGAGATACATGGGCTCAGCACCTGTAGCTCAGTGACTAGGACACCAGGCATATACATTGGATCTGGTGGTTTCGAATCCAGCCCAGGCCTGCCAAACAACAATGACAACTACAACTAAAAAATAGCCAGGCGTCATGGCCAGCACCTGTAGTCCCAGCTACTTGGGAGGCTGAGGCAAAGAGAATTCTTTAAGCCTAAGAGTTTGAGGTTGCTGTGAGCTGTGATGCCACAGTACTCTACCGAGGGTGACATAGTGAGACTCTGTCTCAAAAAAGAAAGAAAGAAAAAAATAAAAGAAAGAGAAGAAAAGAAATGGACAGAAATGAGATACATGAATGAGCAAAAATGTGGAGAATATTATACTGTGTATAAACTTGCATGTGAGATTTTAAAATGGATATAAGATTTTGACTAGACTAGACATTTTAATGTCTGAAATTAAACTATTTTCCCAGCCAAAAAAAGACCTGAAATTTGTGGATTTGCCTGAGATGCTATCTAGGTAAGGATGATTCAACAGAGTGTGTTTAACCCAATAGTGGGAGAAGAATGAAACTTTATCCGGGTTACGTCCAACCAAGGGCTTCCGTAAATTATATATTTCTGAGTATTTTTCTTTAATATCCACCTCTCTAGCTGGATCACAAATTCATAGGGGCAGGAGCCCCGTTTGACACCTTCACTAAGAAACGATGAGTAGGTAATCATTTTTTTTAATAATGCTTCCAACTCAGACTTCAATATGTAGGTAAAGATGTCTCAAGAAAACCATCAGGAAAATGGGAGCCTTACAGAAATGGCATTTTACTTTCTCCAATAAGTAAAAGACGGGCATGAAAAAACACTAATATAACTAAAAGATAAAGGAATTGAAACAGATTTCTTTTCTCCCTCATCTGTCAAGTGCTAAGACAAGACAATCTTTTGTCATTCTTAGAAGTTAAGTCATTTGAACAAGGTTACAATTTTAGATATATATTTCTCTATATAATGCTAGTCTCACATTTTGTGGCTTAGCACAAAAATGATTTATTAATATTCATGCTTCTCCATATTGTACAGGCTCAGCTTGGTGGCCTTTGTGCTATTTTCATACGAGCTCTCTAAAGTTAAGGGGGCATCTGGGGAGGAAATGGGGTGTCCCACGTGGCTGAATACCCTTGAACTTCTTTGCAGAAGGTGTGGATTTTAGAAAGAACAAGCTCCAGTATTCAAGGTCTTAAGAAGACTCGGCTTTTGTTACACTTGCTAATAATATTCCAATGGACAAAGCAAGGCACATATCCAAGTTCAGAGTTAATGTAAGGGAGGACTGCTCAAAGCTAAGGATATCAAGAGGTATGTTCATTGGACACCACCAATAAAACATTGTTCACCAATTACACAGAGTCAGAGGCAGATCTAATTTTGACCTTGGACTTGTATGGCTCCAAAGTTATCAGTGCACCACAGCCCAACAGCTTCTTAGTCATGATGTGGGGCCTTTCTCATTACAGCTTGAAAATCTAATAATAGAAGAGAGGCAAAGGATGAGAAAAAGTTTTCTCCTGGACCACCACCCTTTCTTCATTTCTTATAATTCTGGTTTCCTGACTAATGTTTTGCATCTGACCCCAGGGTCATCTTTCCTAAAATTTCTAGGGATTGAGTTCTCCTTTCACATGAGTTTCTTGGATTTATTTATATTCCCCAAGCTTCTACTGGTACAATAGATGAGGAGTGATTTTTTTTTTCTTTGATTGAAGCGCACTCTCGTTTACATCTATAAATACACGTGTTTTCACACTTACAAACACATGCACACATGTTGGCTACCCAAAGAATTTCTTTAATGGAGAATGTCTACTTTTCCTGAATACACAGTTGTATTTTTATTCCATAGAGGGACTAGAAATTTTGAACCTAGTGCTTAGAATACTACTACATAAACTTATTTTCATGACTAGACTTAATCAAAGCATCCACATCAACATGACTTAAATGTATTGTTACAAGTTATTGTGAGGGACAGCAAAAGTTCACACAAACAAGAGAACTCAGGGTCACTCATAAAGGCACCATCTGCATGTGAAATGGTGAATAAAGGAAATGGTGAGAGATTCATTTCACCAAAAAATGAGACAGAATTCTGGCACAATTAGGGAGCATTTGATATTTTTTCAAGTGCTGAAGACATTAATGGAAACAAAGAACCATGGACCAAATTTTAAACTTTTAAAGTAAAATTTTCAGCTTCATGAATGTGTCACATTAAGAATAATTTTAATTTTACTCTAATTTCTATGCACTTAGCATCAATACCCCTGGAAATTATAGAAATATAGTTTTCTCTATCCATTTTGATTTCTTTTATAGTACTATTCCCACTGTGGCACCGATTAGAATAATTACATGGAATTATATTTGAATCTATGACCCTTACATACAAAGATAATGTAATATACTTCTTAAAATAATAATTACATAACATGAAAGTATGATACAACACATTTGGATTGCATGATACGTGATAGTTACTAATGAAGTCATTAACATTGGGGTTTCTCCTCCACCATACAACAGTTAGTCAACTTGTATCTCTACTTCTCAGGCCTGTAGGTACAAAAGCTACCAGTATCCCAAGCTCTAAATATCCTCCTGGCAGATATTAGGAACTCAGCAAAATTGACTGATCTATTTTTTGTTGTTACTGTAGTTACAGATTTTGTTTAATATCCTTGGAAATAATTATTTCAATGCTAGTGAACAGCCAAAGGTTCTGTCCACCTCATAGGTAAGCCTGTTATGTTCTATATATGACAAAGATAACTCTAATATTTAATCAGAAAATGACTGTGTGGCCTTTCTTGACTACAACACAATTTTGGAAAAGCTAGAAAAACAACAAGCCTGACAGAGTCACTGCTTTTGTTCATTCACAAAGCTATTTTCTGGACATAGTTATTTAGTTCATGTTATATAGGATAATGTCCCATTTACAGAGCACTACCTAAGTTACAATTGTGCTGGTTGGTTTTGGGACCTGCCTTCTGCTGATAACACATATTACTAACTTAATATCTAAAAAAGAAAGAAAGAAAAGAAACATTTGATTAACTGAGGTACTGTTATAAACAGAAGGCTGTGATTACCAGTAAGAGAAATTATTGAATATATCTAGTTAAAAGACTAAAAAACTTGCCCACTTTGTAAGAACTTGGGTATGTTAGTGACAGAGAGGATCAAGAATAAAAATCAGCTGAACCTGTCTATCATAGTTGAATCATGCCAACACGAAAGTCATTAAAATATCCCCTACACAGAACATACAACTTTAGGAAACTAAGTATTTCCTGGACCTATTTAACTGTCACTTTATTAAGATAAGCAAATATTTCTTCTTTTATTTTACACTCCAGATTCTAAGTGCCATTGTGACCTGAAGAGAAAAACTATTTTTTCCTTTGATTAGATATTTTTTCTCTTATGAAGACAAACACTTTAAATCTGACTATTTTCAAAAATATTCCCTGAATGGCCAATTAAAAAAAGTTCTAGTATCTTAAGTCTTGCACAAAGACCTAGATTTTAATGTAGTTTAAAAAATACATTGCAGTTTTTGACAGACGTAATCTCTTTGTTTTCTTACTTAGGTGAAGCTTTTTTAATTCTGTTCTGCTACTGTCCAGAAAGACATTTTAGCAAACATTTTGTTGTATCTCACTCAAAGTCTGTCATTATAGTGTTGGGGTATTTTGATTACTGAATTAAACATCTGTGGGGAGTAAATTGCTATCATCCTACAATCCTCTATACATAAGTTCAACATGGAAACTTTCCCTTTTGCCTTGGTCACTGACCCTGTCCATATTAGTTTCTTCAAACTTATTCTGGGCAGCATAGACCTCTGATTTTTATTTTTTATTTCTCTCTGCCCTCTGAAACTCTAGTTTTCTTCACACTCCACAACACACTTCCTTAGCTTGATCATCCTTTTAGATGTCATTGCACCTACTTAACATCTATTTTTGCCCATATGAGCATGAAAAGGGACATATTTGTCATCTGCTAGAGCAAATAAGTGCTTGGCAAAACAGACTTTATTGTCTGTGACCAACATTGGGGAAAATTAGATAAAATAATATTTTTTCTTTTCAAGACACCTCTTTAATGTTCTTCCATTCCTTCCCTCTTCAGACAGTCTGGAATTCTAATTAATTAAGCAGATGCAACATCATCTTGGAATTTCTGTCTTCATCTAAAAGTTCAAAATTTTGGTAGGAAAATGGCTGGTTAATTAATTTGGCCACCTGACAGGTTAGCATTAATTACACAGAATGCAAAATGCTGTTTTTTACCAGACACAGACTCTCTCAGGCAATAATTTACTTTATAGCAAGCTAGACAAAAACCCGTTACGTTAGACTTTTTATAATAAAATAGATATTTAATAAAATGAAAATAATGTAAAGTACTAAATCAAGAGGGACAGTTTTCTGAGAATGTGCTATTGTTTATAGAATAGTCTTTCTTCAACTATGTTGTTGTTTTAAAATTCCATGGCTATTATTTACTTTCTATAATAGGTAATTAAAAGGTTCTAGACCTAAAGAAGGAAGATTATTCCATGGCGCAAAATGAAAGAAAAATAGAATCCCTGTTCTGTAAGAGTAATGTGGTCTTTATTTCCACCTGGATGCAGTTGGGGTGAAATCAGGAAAGGAACCCAACATGTGGGTTATGGCGGATGGGGATTTAAAGGGTCAAGGGAGGACAGCAATTGGTGGAATTCCTATATCCTGGGAGGGACATGAGACTGACACTTCCTGGGTGGGCCATGAACCTGACCCTGTCTGGGTGGGGCAAGTTTATTTGAGCAGTACTCCTGATTCTATCAGTAATCACTTTCCTTCTCAGAATTAACATGATTATAGTGCTTTGATGAAACCTTTGTATACTCCATCATAATTGTCATCTTTAAATCACATTTTCTTAAAAAATACAGTGGTTTGAATAACTTCATCACTTATTTGAGAGTAATGAACTAAACGAGATGGGTTATTTTCTGAACATGTAAATATGGTTATCTTTATTTACTTTGAAAATTATTTTCAAATAAAAACTCTCTGACTAAAAAAAAAAACTCTTTGACTAGATTAATTATTATGTATATATACCAATCTTAGGAGAATATTGCTGATATTTTATTCAGGTCAGTACTGAGTAGTTGAATATAAATACAAAAAAAAAGAAAAGTAGGTCTCTAATCATCCCTCCATCTGAATATTCTGAAGATTGCACCATAGTAAATTTTAGGAAGAACATCAGCTTTCCAGTCTTTTCCCACTTTTGCTCTATTCTGGGAGAAGAGCCTCTAGACACAGCCTGTGGACTTATGATTTAATGATTTGCTTTTGTAGTTTACCAGAAAGGTGCAGGTTATTTCTTTGTCCTGTAGGATGAACATCAGGATTCCATTCTTTTATTTTGTTACTTACAAAAGAAAGCAAATACATTGATGTCAAAAGAACTGACCAATGCTCTTCAGAAGTGTCAAGGTCATGGAAGGCAAGGGAAGCTTGAAGAAAAGTCATAGATTAGAGGAGATTAAATGCAAGATTGGACTTTAGAACAGAAAAAATATTTTATGTAAAAAAAAAAAAGGCAGCAAAATTAAAATTCATAGAACTTTACAGATAATAATTTCCTGGTTTGGTAATTATCTGATCTCTATATAATATCTCAACATCAGCAAAAGCTAGATGAGAAAATATAGAAACAATATGATTTTGTTATTTTTGTATTAGTTTAAAATTTATTCAGAATGCAAAGTTAAAAAAAATGTTTTTTAAAAAGTGAATGGCAAAGTATCCTTTCTGAGAACAGGCATTTCTCAATCTTATAATAATATATTATTTTCAAAAGTTTATATTACTTTTTTTTTTGTAGAGACAGAGTCTCACTTTATGGCCCTCGGTAGAGTGCCGTGGCCTCACACAGCTCACGGCAACCTCCAACTCCTGGGCTTAAGCGATTCTCTTGCCTCAGCCTCCCGAGTAGCTGGGACTACAGGCACCCGCCACAACGCCCGGCTATTTTTTTTGTTGTTGCAGTTCGGCTTGGGACGGGTTTGAACCCGCCACCCTCCGTACATGCGGCCGGCGCCTTACCGACTGAGCCACAGGTGCCACCCCAAAAGTTTATATTACTTTTAAATGGCCCAAATCACAGTATGAAATTTTATTTTACTCTATATACAAATGCTTTTATTTATAAGAATGTGCTGTTTAGAGACGGTCCGTATTCAGCAGTGCGGCATAAAATGGATTGATGAGTCTCTTTGTTTAATTTCAGTTATTAATGAAGATCTAGTTCCACACTGAGATACAGCCAAATATGGTATTGTCATTCTTATAGTTATTTTATTCAACATGGAATATTCTAGAAACTGAGAAAAGATCAGTAACAATGACGTTCAGAATCCTGACTGTCTCTCAAACTTCTCTTAGTAGAACAGAGGCAAGTGGGTAGTGATGGGCCCTTTGATTGACCAGCACTTCCTCAGTGAGGAAAGTCAGAGGCCTTTCCTGCTGGTGGCAACTCTCAGTGGGGTTGGTCCACTAAGGGAGATCTTCAAGATACCACAGTAAGGAAATTACCTAATGAATTCCCCAGCACATATTCCACGTCCAGCACTAGATAACCACAAAGACCTCACAGAAGAAAGATCCTCTATTTAGAGGTTGGCTACTTTTTCTGTAAAGGGAAAACAAGTAACTACATTTGTCTCACAGGCCATAGATATCTGTCACAACTTCTCATCTCTGCAATTGGATACCAGAAGCAGCCAGGGACAATGAGAAAGCAGATGGGCACAGCTCTGCTTCAATAAGGCATATTTTACAAAAGATTGGTGAGCTGGATTTGCCTTTTCACTGCAGTTACCTCAACCCTGCTCTGTTTTATATGCTTTCACACAAAGAATGCCTCATAACCTGGAAATTCTGACTCAAGTGTAAAACCAACAAACTTCCTGGAAATTTTTAAGAAACACGATAGCCATGGGATTGTCTGGAGAATCTTCTGAGACACAATTAGATCACGACTTATAGAAATATTATCTGAGCACTTCCTCATACATCCTCTATCATAATGTGCCTCTATTATGCCATAAATAAGGTTACAAAGGAATCAGTGTTTGTAAAAGTAAAGTATTGACTTTTGAAGCAAGCCAACTTTTACTCCAGTTCTATTACTTAGCAGTTGGGCAAGTTCTTGAGATCTTTGACCTCAGCTATAAAACAAAAATAAAATCTATTCCCTAAGGGGTAAGAATGATGACAATGAATAAGTAGCTTGTACATGAACTCAGGCCCTGAGTTTTTCTGGAATCAACATGAGATCACCTCAAAGGTCATAAAATACACTCTGCTCTCCATATCCATGGCTTTTGCTTCTATGGATTTTGCATTGACAGATTCGACATCTGTTGATTTAACCAAGTCCAGATCCAATACATTTTGGGGGAAAATTTCAATGAAAAGTAACAATACAATAATAAAAAATATACAAATACTAAAAACAGTACAATTATTTACATTGCATTAATTATTCTAAGTGACCTAGGGATGTTTCAAAGAATATGGGAGGATGTACACGGGTTATGTGAAAATGCTCCACTATTTTATATATGGGACTTAAGCATCTACAAATTTTGTCTTCTGTAGAGAGTCCTGGAATCAATCCCCACAGATACTGAGGAAAGACTGTAATTGTAACTTCCATTTAAATCTCTCAGGGCAAATTTATGGCAATCAAGTTCTTAATATCCAGCAACTCTTTGGAACAGTCTCTTTTCTCTCCTCTACAAATTGCTTACATGCCACAATGGCTGAGTGCTTCCTTTAAAATAAATCTCCGGAATCTCCCAGACTATTCTGCTTTTTCCTCCCTTCTTTTCTAACTGTTTATTAAATTTAATAACAGTAATTTAAATTCTCTGGCTTTTGATTTCTCTGACCTATCTTTCCATCGTTTTACACAATTTGCTTAATTTTTGTGTTAATTGATTAATTCATTAATTGATTAATGAATTTTCCTTGTTGTAAAAAACTCTATGAAGGTAGGAATGTTTTCTCTGCAGTTCACTGGATATATCTCACATATTTAAAATAGTGGGGCATTAATTAAATAATTATTGATTAAATAAATGAAACAATTCTTCTAATTTTATATTATAGAAGTCTGAGGAATCATCTGACAAAGACTAAATTTTCCTTTGGTTGGAAGAGAAATAGGAAAGAAGATGAATTGTGATTGAAAATTTAAATTTATTTGGGGGGCAGGAGAAGCTGTGACAAAATCCGTTTCAGAATATGCTAACTTTAATGTTAACATATGTTATTAGATATATATAAACCTCACAATAAGTACGAGGTTTTCCACATAGGGTGTATTTTATTATATAGATTTATATAATTCAAAAAAATTTTACTTAGCTATCACATCATTACCACATGTCTGAATAGAACTTTGGTTTGACTTTGGTTTCTGACCAAGGTGGAATTATGAGGATCCGATTTACCTTCCTACCTGAAACAACTGAAAAATAAGGCTAAATATATGACACAATGGATTCTGAGTCATCGAATGCAAGATAGTTAGGGAAAATAATCATTGAAGGACAGGAGATAAAAAGGTGAGTCCTAAGAATGCCATAATTTATCATTTAGAGAGAGTTTCCAAGCCATGGCAGAAAGAAGGATAATCCAGTTGGAACCCAACAATCACCATGAGTTCAGGAGAATGAGTTAGGTGTCCAAGGAGACCAAGCAGGCAGGCTAGACAGAGTAGCAAGGAGGAGATGTGCAGAGAGACAACTGTGGAGACCTGCAGAAGGTTGTGTTTGAGTCTTCAAATGAGTATTTTATTTTATTTTTTTCTGCAGTTTTTGGCTGGGGCTGGGTTTGAACTCACCACCTCGGCATATGGGGCCAGCACCCTACTCCTTTGAGCCACAGGCGCCAACCCCTTCAACTGAGTATTTTTTAATCCATTCATGTGAGGAAAGTACTTAAGAATGAATCTCTGGAAAAGGATTAAACAATGTCCAGGACTCAGACATGAGGAATAGGGACTATTCCAATCATCCACAGTGGAAAAATCACATAATTCATAAGACGTTGGGTGCAGCATTTAGAAAAGTTTTGCCTGAGTAGTGGGACAAATTGAGCCCTAGACTAAATTAATGCTCCTCCAATATTCTGTAAAAAATACTTTGAAGGAAAGATTAAAGATCAAACTGCTTCCGAGTAACTGAACTGTAGCCAAGATAAAAGTTCAAGAATATTTATAAATAAAAGAAGAAGCAGCTTAGCATCTAACAATTTAAAATTTGTAATATTTAGCGTAGGTGAAAAGTTGCCATTTATGCAAAGAGTCATCAAAACAGGACCCACCGTCAGGAGGAAGTTTGAGCAATAGAAATTTACCACAAATAACACAGGTGAAAGGATTAGTAAAAAAAAAAAACCTTAAAATTGTTGTAACTGGCCTTTGTGTCTGTCTGTCACCTTTTCTCTTCTCACTTCCAACACTCTTTGTAAGTGCTCTAAACTTCCTCTTTGTTCTTAAATAAAGTCTTTGTTGCCCTGAAACTAGTGCAGGTGACTTTTGCTCTCTGACCACACTGGCTGTGCCGCTCCAGTTTTATTTTCACTTTCCAGTCACTTTTGCTTTGGATTACGACGAGCCTCAGTTGAACTATCTAGCTCAGGACTGGGAGGATCAAAAGAAACAAGATAAGAAAAAGACATTGTTTTAAGAATTGTACATGCGAGGGAAAGCCGGCCACCTTCTAGGCGGACAGAAATGAAATCAAAACTCAAAGAAGACATTCCAGTGCAGGAGGAATTTGTTTTGTGTGGTGAAGTTGAAACACAGGTTCTAAAATGTACAAGAACTTAAAGAGCAAGAGGAAGTGAAAAGAAAATTAGGGCGAGGAAACAGATAAAAGAAATCACCCATGAGGAAGAATCAGCAGAAAACTCCAGGCAACATGAAGAACCAGTCCAGAACAACCCCACCAAGGGACCATGAGGTAGCTACTGCAGAGGATTCCACCTATACAGAAATGTTAGGAATGACAGAAAGGGAATTTAGAATACACAGGTTGAAAACAATGAAAGAAATGGTGGAAACAATGAAGGAAACTGCTAATAAAGTGGAAAATAACCAAAAGGAAATCCAAAAACAGAATCAAATAAGAGATGAACGATATGAAGAATATAAAAAGGATATAGCAGAGCTGAAGGAAATGAAACAGTCAATCAGGGAACTTAAAGATGCAATGGAAAGTATCAGCAACAGGTTAGACCATGCAGAAGAAAGAATTTCAGAGGTAGAAGACAAAGTTTTTGAGATAACTCAGATAGTAAAAGAGGCAGAAAAGAAGAGAGAGAAAGCAGAACGTTCACTGTCAGAATTATGGGACTTTATGAAGCGTTCCAACATACGAGTTATAGGAATTCCAGAAGGGGAAGAAAAATGCCCAGAGGAATGGAAGCCATACTAGAGAATATTATAAAAGAAAATTTCCCAAATATCACCAAAGATTCTGACACACTGCTTTCAGAGGGCTATCGGACCCCAGGTCGCCTCAACTCTATCCAAGCTTCTCCAAGACACATTGTGATGAACCTGTCCAAAGTCAAGACAAAAGAAAAGATTCTGCAAGCTGCCAGGAGTAAGCGCCAGTTGACCTACAGGGGCAAATCCATCAGATTGACCGCAGACTTCTCTAATGAAACTTTCCAAGCAAGAAGACAATGGTCATCTACCTTTAATCTAATTAACAGAACAATTTCCAGCCCAGAATTCTGTACCCTGCTAAGCTAAGCTTAAAAATTGATGGAGAAATCAAATCATTTACGGATATACAAATATTGCGGAAATTCGCCACAACAAGACCAGCTCTACAGAAAATACTTCAACCTGTTCTGCACACTGACCACCACAATGGATCAGCAACAAAGTAAGAACTCAGAAGTTAAAGGACAGAACCTAACCTCCACACTGATGCAAAAGATAAAACTAAGCAATGGACTCTCACAAAATAAGATAAATAGAATACTACCACACTTATCAATTATCTCAATAAATGTTAATGGCTTAAATTCCCCACTGAAGAGACATAGATTGGTTGACTGGATTAAAAAACACAAGCCATCCATTTGCTGTCTGCAAGAAACACACCTGGCTTCAAAAGACAAATTAAAGCTCCGAGTCAAGGGTTGGAAGACAATTTTTCAGGCAAATGGAATTCAGAAGAAAAGAGGAGTTGCAATCTTATTTTCAGATACATGTGGATTTAAAGCAACTAAAGTCAAAAAAGACAAAGATGGTCACTTTATATTGGTCAAGGGAAAACTACAACAAGAAGACATTTCAATTCTAAATATCTATGCACCCAATTTAAATGCTCCCAGATTCTTGAAACAGACCTTACTCAGTCTGAGCAATATGATATCTGATAATACCATAATAACAGGGGACCTTAACACTCCTCTTACAGAGCTGGACAGATCCTCTAAACAGAAATTAAAGAAGGATATAAGAGACTTAAATGAGACCCTAGAACAACTGTGCTTGATAGACGCATATACAACACTCCATCCCAAAGATAAAGAATATACATTCTTCTCATCACCCCATGGAACATTCTCCAAAATTGATCATATCCTGGGACACAAAACAAATATCAACAGAATCAAAAGAATTGAAATTTTACCTTGTATCTTCTCAGACCATAAGGCACTAAAGGTGGAACTCAATTCCAACAAAAATGCTCGACCCCACCCAAAGGCATGGAAACTAAACAATCTTCTGTTGAATAACAGATGGGTGAAGGAAGAAATAAAACAGGAAATCATTCACTTCCTTGAGCATAACAACAATGAAGACACAAGCTACCAAAACCTGTGGGATACTGCAAAAGCAGTTTTGAGAGGAAAATTCATCGTTTTAGATGCCTACATTCGAAAAACAGAAAGAGAGCACATCAACAATCTCACAAGAGATCTTGCGGAATTGGAAAAAGAAGAACAATCTAAGCCTAAACTCAGTAGAAGAAAAGAAATATCCAAAATCAAATCAGAGATCAATGAAATTGAAAACAAAAGAATCATTCAGAAAATTAATGAAACAAGGAGTTGGTTTTTTGAAAAAATAAATAAAATAGATAAACTATTGGCCAGACTAATGAGGAATAGAAAAGTAAAATCTCTAGTAACCTAGAGTAACCTTACCAATCAGAAATGATAAAGGGGAAATAACAACTGATCCCACAGAGATACAAGAGATCATCTCTGAATACTACCAGAAACTCTATGCCCAGAAATTTGACAATGTGAAAGAAATGGATCAATATTTGGAATCACACCCTCTCCCTAGACTCAGCCAGGAAGAAATAGAGCTCCTGAACAGACCAATTTCAAGCACTGAGATCAAAGAAACAATAAAAAATCTTCCAACCAAAAATGCCCTGGTCCAGATGGCTTCACTCCAGAATTCTATCAAACCTTCAAGGAAGAGCTTATTCCTCTACTGGAGAAATTATTCCAAAAAATTGTGGAAGAAGGAATCTTCCCAACACATTCAATGAAGCAAACATCACCCTGATACAAAATCAGGAAAAGACCCAAACAAAAAAGAGAATTTCAGACCAATCTCACTCATGAACATAGACGCAAAAATTCTGAACAAAATCCTAGCCAATAGATTACAGCTTATCAAAAAAGTCATTCATCATGATCAAGTAGGCTTCATCCCAGGGATGCAAGGCTGGTTTAACATACGCAAGTCTATAAACGTTATCCACCATATTAACAGAGGCAAAAATAAAGATCACATGATCCTCTCAATAGATGCAGAAAAAGCATTTGATAAAATCCAGCATCCTTTTCTAATTAGAACACTGAAGAGTATAGGCATAGGTGGCACATTTCTAAAACTGATTGAAGCTATCTATGACAAACCCACAGCCAATATTTTACTGAATGGAGTAAAACTCAAAGCTTTTCCTCTTAGAACTGGAACCAGACAAGGTTGTCCTCTATCACCTTTACTATTCAACGTAGTGCTGGAAGTTCTACCCAATACAATTAGGCAAGACAAGGAAATAAAGGGAATCCAAATGGGAACAGAGGAGGTCAAACTCTCCCTCTTTGCTGACGACATGATCTTATACTTAGAGAACCCCAAAGACTCAACCACAAGACTCCTAGAAGTCATCAAAAAATACAGTAATGTTTCAGGATATAAAATCAATGTCCACAAGTCAGTAGCCTTTGTGTACACCAATAACAGTCAAGATGAGAAGCTAATTAAGGACACAACTCCCTTCACCATAGTCTCAAAGAAAATGATATACCTAGGAATATACCTAACGAAGGAGGTGAAGGACCTCTATAAAGAAAACTATGAAATCCTCAGAAAGGAAATAGCAGAGGATATTAACAAATGGAAGAACATACCATGCTCATGGATGGGAATAATCAACATTGTTAAAATGTCTATACTTCCCAAAGCAACCTACCTATTCAATGCCATTCCTATCAAAATACCAACATCGTACTTTCAAGATTTGGAAAAAATGATTCTGCGTTTTGTATGGAACCGGAAAAAACCCCGTATAGCTAAGGCAGTTCTCTGTAACAAAAATAAAGCTGGGGGCATCAGCATACCAGATTTTAGTCTGTACTACAAAGCCATAGTGCTCAAGACAGCATGGTACTGGCACAAAAACAGAGACATAGACACTTGGAATCAAATTGAAAACCAAGAAATGAAACTAACATCTTACAACCACCTAATCTTTGATAAACCAAACAAGAACATACCTTGGGGGAAAGACTCCCTATTCAATAACCGGTGTTGGGAGAACTGTATGTCTACATGTAAAAGACTGAAACTGGACCCACACCTTTCCCCACTCACAAAAATTGCTTCAAGATGGATAAAGGACTTAAACTTAAGGCATAAAACAATAAAAATCCTCCAAGAAAGCATAGGAAAAACACTGGAAGATATTGGCCTGGGGAAAGACTTCATGAAGAAGACTGCCATGGCAATTGCAACAACAACAAAAATAAACAAATGGGACTTCATTAAACTGAAAAGCTTCTGTACAGCTAAGGACACAATAACCAAAGCAAAGAGACAACCTACACAATGGGAAAGGATATTTGCATATTTTCAATCAGACAAAAGCTTGATAACTAGGATCTATAGAGAACTCAAATTAATCCACATTAAAAAAGCCAACAATCCCTTATATCAATGGGCAAGAGACATGAATAGAACTTTCTCTAAAGACGACAGACGAATGGCTAACAAACACATGAAAAAATGTTCATCATCTCTATATATTAGAGAAATGCAAATCAAAACATCCCTGAGATATCATCTAACCCCGTGAGAATGGCCCACATCACAAAATCTCAAAACTGCAGATGCTGGCATGGATGTGGAGAGAAGGGAACACTTTTACACTGCTGGTGGGACTGCAAACTAGTACAACCTCTCTGGAAGGAAGTATGGAGAAACCTCAAAGCACTCAAGCTAGACCTCCCATTTGATCCTGCAATCCCATTACTGGGCATCTACCCAGAAGGAAAGAAATCCTTTTATCATAAGGACACTGGTACTAGACTGTTTATTGCAGCTCAATTTACAATCGCCAAAATGTGGAAACAGCCTAAATGCCCACCAACCCAGGAATGGGTTAACAAGCTGTGGTATATGTATACCATGGAATACTATTCGGCTATTAAAAAAATGGAGACTTTACATCCTTCGTATTAACCTGGATGGAAGTGGAAGACATTATTCTTAGTAAAGCATCACAAGAATGGAGAAGCATGAATCCTATGTACTCAATTTTGATATGAGGACAATTAATGACAATTATGGTTATGGGGGGAACAGAAAGAGGGAAGGAGGGAGGTGGGTGGGGCCTTGGTGTGTGTCACACTTTATGGGGGCAAGACATGATTGCAAGAGGGACTTTACCTAACAACTGCAATCAGTGTAACCTGGCTTATTGTATCCTCAATGAATCCCCAACAATAAAAAAAAATAAAATAAAATAAAATTGTTGTAACTTTCCCATTTGTGACAGAGGCTAAATGACAGATTGAGTCTATGAAGAGAAGACATTGAAGACAGTAAAAAAAAATCTGAATCAAATTTCAGGAAGTACAAACTAAACGTCTGAGATGGAAACTGAACTGCATTGAGTCAGTGTCAGGCTAGTTGTCACAGAGGATAAGTTGGTGAGTGACAGAAAAGAGCAACAAAAATTATCTAGAAGGAAACACAGAGCCGGAAGCGGAACAAATAAAAAACGTTTAGGTAGCTATGGGACAACTGTAAGCATTCTATTATATGTATTAACTGAGGCCCCGAAAGGAAGAAAAGAGAAAATGAATCAGAGAAATAAATACAGTATATAAAGAATGTGTGGTGAATTTCTAGATCAAATGAAAGTTATAAACCTGCAGATTCAAGAAGCTCAACCAATGGAAAGAACAATAAATACGAAGAAAACTGTACAAAGGCATATTGCAGCCAAATTATTTAAAAACAGAGAAGATCTTAAGAGCAGCCTTAAAAGTAAGACTTTTTCATAAACATGAAAGCTAAAAAATAAATCTTTACCAGCAGAGCTAGCAGATGTTAAAGGAAGTTCTCCAAGCAGAAGGAAAGTGATATCAGGTAGAATCTGGGTCTATAAAAAGTAACAAGAAGAGACAGAAACTACTGGGTAAATAAAAAAGCCTTGCTTCGGGTGATTTAAAGCAATTCATACAAAAACTTCTCGAGTGCCTTGTTAATTTGGATTCTTTTTTAAACGTATCTTTAAGTTCTTTTCTACCTATCCTTAGAATGTGAAGTTGCTCAGAAGAGAACTCCCTGTGACTCCAATCCCTGTGACTAAGAAATGTCTGCAGAAATACTCTGTGGCTGGGACAAGAATGGGATTTGTTGGCCTGAGAGACGAGTGGGCATCACCCTCGGGTCCCCTGCTTGTTACTTGGCCTGACTTCATCCCAATCAATACAATTAGCCCATTTTTGGTCTTTCTAATTTACTTTAGGATCACAGATTTCTTCAGAACAGCTTTGTCTCTGCTTGTTTTATTAATGTCGGTGCTGACTATCCAGCCTAAATTAGAGAAACCATGAAACTAATTAAAATTCTACTCCTCATCTTCATCCTGATGACAACTGAGGTGGTCATATTGAACCAGGCTACAACTTTAGTGTTTGAGATTCATCCTCTGGGCCCCATTGTTGCATGCAGGCTCTCCATTTTTCATTATCTTTCTGTTTACATCTTGAAGACACTTTTATAACCCTCTGACAGGCTCCATAGAAGGACTATTTGCATTTTAGTTTCAGCATTGTGTTTTGATAAATGGAGGAGGGGTGTGGCACTGTATGGAAATAAGACACAAAGGCATAGATTAGAGCTGATCTCTAATAAGATAACAAGATATTGAGGTCATGGAAATATTTAGACTTCCAGCCTCTGAATGACATGTACTATCTGTTTCAAATCGCCTCAGGCATTAAAATTCTGGGAACTGCACAATCTGTAGTGATCAGCAAAAATCATTCACTAGAGCTTTAGCCAAGACCCATATAAAACATTCTTCCAGAGATATTTTTACACAAAATATTTCAGCATTATTTGCTATTTATCACTTCTTTAACAAAGCAGTTTGCACACCAGTTATATGTTGGTCTTTTGCTGAGTCCTGTGGACTTAGGCATGAATGAGATATAAATTTTGTCCTAAAGAAGTTCATATAGTATTATGTGGAAAATTAATTGTCCCAGAAGTAAGACAATTAAAATAAATTGGGTAAGTTCTATAAAACATTTGTGCACTCACTAATTTGACAAATGCCTGTTATGGTGTTATGAGCTAAATCATATGCCACCAAGTATCTGGACTGAGGGAGACAAAAAAGAACTAGTCTTTAGGAACCTTAGCCCTAATGAATAAAGCAGATTAATAAGCACTCGTAACCTGGGCAGCACCTGTGGCTCAAAGGAATAGGGTGCCGGCCCCATATGCCGAAGGTGGCGGGTTCAAACCCAGCCCCAGCCAACTGCAAAATAATAATAAGAAGAAGAAGCAATCATAACACAGAATAATACCTACTGTAATAAATATCAGCAGGCAGTGCTATTGGACCATGGAGCAAACTAAATTGTGCCAACCCCTGGAGTGAGATCCCAAGAATCACTTGAAGTCAAGTAGAAAAGGACAGAAAAGTATGGTCCAGACTCACAGCACCAGACGCTGCATGTTCAAAGTACAAAGGAATGAAAGAAAGGGGCACAGTTAGTGAGTGGGTCCCCATGTTTTCAATCAGTTGTCTCTGTTGCTACAATTATTTTTCTCTTATTTTTAAACTTAGATAATATAAAGGATCCCATAACTTACAGCAAATCAGTTACAGGTTTATATTGGAGCAGAATCAACCTACCAGATCTTCTTACTGATCTACACTATGGTCCATGGTTTCTACTATATGTCGTGATATACACGTACAGGGTGTATGCATTATGTAACATATATACATGTTTACACAGAACATGATCTCTCTGTACTCCATTTCTATCTTACATTTTCTGCTTTTCCTATATATCCCTACAACTATGTATCCATAGCTGTATTTTTGTTTGTTATATCATTTCTAAAGTTCTCATTTATCTCTCTACTGTTCTAGTTGAGTGAAATTCCTTCCTAAGTTTAATACCACTTCTGATTTTTTCCCCAACATCTGTCCATAATGATCACTACCTACAGCCTATTTCTGAAGAACTTACAATAATACAAAATTCATAATGAACTCATGCAGTTTATTTCGTATTTTTCTCAGAGATAGAGTTGACATTTTGGTTTTTGTCCCCTCATATGCTTTACCAGTAATAAAACAAAAATATTTATTAATGATCAAGGATGTTTCATTTTTCTTTGACTCATAAAAATGCTTTATCACTCTTTTTTTTTTATTAAATCATAGCTGTGTACATTGATATGATCATGGGGCATCATTCACTAGCTTCACAGACCATTTACCAAGTTTCACATATACCCTTGTAAGATGCACCGCTGGTGTTGCTTTATCACTCTTAAAAGGATGCATGGAAAGTCTGGATTACCTTAATGGCAAGTGGTTCTTCACAGACAAACAAAATACTGGAGAATAACATATGATAGCATACCCGAGTTCAATTTCTACACGGACCGTGATAACGAGGAAATTTGTTTTTTGTAATCTTTAGAGAACAGTCCTCTAAGAAGGAACTTTGTGAGACTTAATTCATGAGACATACCCAGGTTTACATCACAAGGTGTTATGTCTAAAGATAGATAAAATAATCCTAATATTTAAGATATCAGTCTCCAAAAAAGTTCTTCTCACATAGGTGAATCTGGACCAGGTTTCTGGCAGCATTTGTTTTATTTTTATTATTTTTCTTGTTTGTTACAAAATCAATACCAAAGATATTTGAAGAAAGTAAAAAATAATAATTGTAATATGCATAAGATGTTTAGCAGGTACATAGATTAGGTGCCTAAAGCAGGTAGTCATTAAAAATCAGACTGCATAATAAGGACACTGGAATAAATTGCTGACCTAACTATAACCGAAAAAGAAAATCACTAGAAATGGCAGAATGAATAAAGGGAATTTTAGTTTAGGCTTGAGGGCTTGAGCTATATATATACATATATAATAAATAATAAATATTATATATAAATATATAATACATAGACAATATATATTTTATATAATACATAAATACACATATGTATGTCAATTATATGAATTTTGTATGAATTAATTATATGAATTTCCTGTTTTAACTGTGCTATTTTCAATATGATAGACCACCTAGAAGGTAGACCATTCTTTCATGTACTTTCTTTCGAATTATTCGAGAACCAATAGCATCATGAGCTAAGAAAATGCACTGACGTCTCAAGTCTAAATAAACCAGTTAGTGCTGGTACTGAGCTCTGCACATGGTGGGAACAGTATCATCATCTCTTTAATTGAAAGATTTCTGCCTGATTTTCTTGGATAGCCTCTTTCAAACATTTAAGGCTACTCTACCTGAAAGAGCTACCTTCTCTCTGATGGTTCCACACAGTGTATGTTCATGCCAGGGAAGTGCAAGAAAAGTTTTGCCCTTCTTAGCTAATGAGAACCAAGTAAATTTCTATGTGATTTCAAGACTCCTCAGACGCCTCCACAAACCTCAGTTGTGTGTACCCTCTGTGAGCCACTGTGCTGGACGCTAGAGTCACTGCAGGTCAGTAGCAGCCTCCGGACTCACAGAGTTAACTGCCTTGTCAGAAAAGAAACAAGTCAAAATAAAACTGTAATAGTGAGATTTAAAATCAATAGTGCTTCACTTTATCTGCCTTGTATCTGCTACGAATGCTACCGAGTATGAGGATGGGAAAATAAAGCTGAGCCTAAGAGAATAAGAGAAAAAAATGTATCGAGCAAGAATAATACAGAAATTGAGCAATACATTTAGAGTTTTCACTATTTGAGTGTGTAAAATATCTTCCACAGAGCTCTGTTCATTCGGAAGACTGAGAGAGGAAATGATTAAATTCTAGGATATTGAATTGAAGAAGGTATAATTTCCTCTTTCTTTTTTTATTTTTTTGAGACAAAGTCTCACTCTGTAATCCTGCGTGGAGTGCTGTGGTACCATCGTAAGCTCACAGCAGTCTCTAACTCTTGGGCTCCAGCAATCCACCTGCCTTGGCCTCTCAGAGTGCTGGAGCACTGGCGTGAGCCAGGGCACCCGGCCCACCTTCTCTTATTCCTGGTGTACTTATTTTCACCCATGATTAATCCTACCACCGTAGTTAATTTCATGAACCTACTTTTGAGCTCTTTATTATTGTATATGATAAAAACGGGACCATCTGCTTAAATAACACTGCTACCTAAGTCATCAAAAATATTTTGATTTCAATTTTGGAACAATTACTGCATTTCATTACATTAGTAAATCCACTAATTCCATGAAGAAAGTGACCAATAGCTTCTTAATGCAATCTTTGTGTAAACAAATCCAAGGTAGTGGCATTTTACATTTGAACAAAAGTCTGCCAGTTCATAAATCTACATTCTTATTAATCTGTTAGATCTGCTACCATTGTACCATGCTGTACCGTCTCTAGAACAATAATATCAGGAAAGAAAAACTATGAAAAACCTATTTCCGTCTATATAAACATCCCCCTTAGCGTATAAGGTGGATAGTATTATCATATAATGTAATTATTATAATTGCAATCAATATATACACTGCCTTTCTACATTTCATTTTTTTAATGTTTTGCCTTTTTAAATATTTTTATTAAGTCATATACACATAGATCATGAATATATTTCTTCAGTTATTCCATTCATTCTTCATTTAAGCAGTTTTCACATTTCATTCTAGTGCCAATAAAATAGTCCTTTAGTTTAACATAGTAAGTCTACTCAGAAAATTTTTCAGAATTGGTTATTCGGACACTCTTCAGCTTTTGGCTAAGAAAAATAATGCAGCCATAAGCATTTTTGTACAGATAGGATTTTCTACATTCTTGCATTATTCCCAGGGGATAGTTTTAAAAAAATCAGAATTACTAGGTAAAAGAAGATTATGATTTTTATTACTTGTGTCATGAGTTGTCAACTTGACCATCCAAAAAACATTGCCCCGTACAACGCCATCGGGTGTGTGTGAATCTACACACTCCCAACAGCCCTGCTTAAGGTTCACATTGCTCCGTACGAGGCCATCGGGTGTTAATCTACACACTCCCAACAGCCCTGCTTAAGGTTCACATTGCTCCGTACGAGGCCATCGGGTGTTAATCTACACACTCCCAACAACCCTGCTTAAGGTTCTTGTCAATTACAAAAAAAAAAAAAAAAAAAAATTCCTGTATAATATGGGTGATATAAGCAATTAGCATTTTGCTAATTTATTGGTGAGCTGGACTTTTTTTTTTGAAATGTGAATTCTACTTCTTATTTAAAATTCTGGACTGAAAAGCCTGGGAAGAGTCTGCCTCTACCAAGGGCCCACAGCTGAACCAGGGCAGGATGGGCCATCCCAGCTCCCCCTTGTCTGCGATGCAGACTCTGGAGGGACCCCTGCCTGTGTGGCATTACCTCTTGGCCCCTCTTGCAGTGAGTAACTCTGGGAGCCTGCAGCAAGCTGGGTATGAGGGTTTTATCTGCCCTCTTCGCAGGGGTGGTCTGGGACAGCCAGCCTGATACCAGGTGCCAGGGTGTGTAATCTTGCTGGGCCCCCAGCCACAGGGTTCTGAGTTTACAGTTCACATTGAGTGCTTTCTCTTGGATCACCCACAGCAGGCACTATCCTTCCTCAGTGGATAGTTCATCTACAGCTTCTGTCATATAGAAGGTGGCCATGACTGTCTTTGAATAATTGAATAAACAAATGGCTAGTTCTTTGACCATTTATCAACTAGAATTGCATTTTATATGTTTGATCCAAGTCTAACCTTCACATATTTTAGAAATCAACTTGTTGATTTTAATTGAGAAGATTATCCCATTATCTTTCTCTTCGTATTATCCTAAGGTTTTACTTAATTTCTATATGTAATCAGATATTATTACATATAGAAATTATATATATTATATATATATGATTACATATAGAATATATATATATACATATATATATATATTTCGAAAGGGGATTACAAAGGCAATCTATTTACCCCCATGGTTCACAATTATGGAAACATCTAGGCCAAAAACAAAACAAAACAAAACAAAAGCCTTTCTGTTGATTCACTGTGACAACTGCAATTATTTGTAAGACTCAAGGGCCCTCCACATATTTCAGTCTTTGCCAGAAAGTAGGGTAATGGTCTTCAAGTGACTGCAGAGTGAAGCAAGAATGAACTCCCTCTAAACGCAACTATTGTTTCAAAAGAAACTCTGCTTGTAGTGAACACCTGTGCAACTTGACTTTAAAATAATTTTCGGTGTCCTACTAACACATTTTCTTTAGGAGTTGCAAAATAGAGCTATGAGCATGCTAGGAAATTGAGAGCAGCTTCTGCTAAATTGGTATTTTAAATTTCCATTGATTTAGTTAATTATTTTCTCTGTAACAGTTAAATACTGTTTCCTTATCCCATATCCCAGTGAAAATCCATGCTCAGATACCTACCCTGTTGTTTAAAAATACACTAACTGAAGAATCAGATAAATTTCCACCTGTTTATTAAAGTCTCAAATACATTAAGCTAAATAAATAATGCATTATAAATTTTTACTTGTATGTATTAAAATTTTAGACCATGAGAATTCCAGTCTTCATATAGCACCTTTCAGGACTTAGAACCTTAAACATTTATGGGAGAAAAAGCAAAAGACAACATTTAGTGAAAAACTCTTTTTAGTCCAATCTGTTTCTAATTAAAATGTTTCTGCTTAAAATGTTCCTTAGAGACACTGTTTTGAGATTCTACTGTGTCAGACACTCAGACGCTATTCTGAGTTCTTTCATTTATTGTCTCTTCAGTTAGTATGGCAAACCTATCGATAAGGTATAATTAACATCTTCATTACATAGATGATAGATTAGGGTTATAAAAATTCAGTCATTTACTCAATGTGTAAAAATAGGATTCAAACCCAGATGTGACTCGAATTCTAAACTATTCTGTCTATGAGGCCTGAGGAAGGAAATGAGAAATAGATCATGATAAAATCTGCTAATGATGGAGTAGGGACTCCCAGACCATTTCTGGGAATAGCCCCACTTCATAGCAGTCATTTTACTGATAAATAACTAGAGTTTCTTTAAAAGGAGTTAACATTATAAGATATTGTACTTAAAAGATTATGCAGTAACAATGCTTGCAGATAAGAAATTAGATTAATCTGGGATTCCCAAGCCAAATAAAATCACCAGTAGAAAGCATTTATTCTTGACTAAAATCTGTAAAATAGCTTACCCTGAACCAAGTCATGGGAATTTTACCTTACTAAACAGCACATTTATGAAAGTGAGTAGAAGACCCTCAAATAGCTTTGTCTTTAGAATTTTAATTGTGATGAAAGTCAGCAAGTAAAGCTTTAAGTTTGCTCCATGAGGAGCCATGGAAGACGGAGTTCTGGCCATTTCCAGTGAGATATGAAGACCCAAGGTCCAGTCGTAAATCTGAAGCTTGTTGAAAGACACCAGGTATAGAGGGAGCTCAGTCATTGTACTCCACAAATTTAAGATTTTTATTTTTTAAATTATTTCTATTGTCAAAAGTCACATTTTATCTATATATTGTTTTTTACATTCTATTTGATTTTTTATTCCTATATTTTTATAGTTCACTGACCTTCTTTCAGAGGATCTTTTAAATTCTTTGCCATTTCATGGGTCTCCCTCTTTTCTGAGTTCATTTCTGGAGAATTGTTGGTTTCTTTTGGAGGTGTCACGATTTCCTGTTTTGAAACCTTTGTATCTTTGAGTTGATGTCTGTGTATGGGAGGAGATAGCCGCTTTTTAGAGCTTTTACAGGTGTTATGTGTCAGGGAAACACCTTCACTAGTTAGTCTGTAATTCTAGATGAGTCAACTGGTAACAGCCCTGGGCAGGCAGAGCTTGCTGTGTGTTTCTCTAGATGCTGGACCACTGGCTTTCCTCTGAGTTTGGATATGGCAGCTGCCTGGGCTCTGCTGAACTCTGGATGGGCTCCACAGTTGCCTGTGATTAAGCAGGGCAAAAGGTTTAGTCTCCAGTCAAGGATACTACCACTGCATCCAGCAGTTAAACAGGGTTTCAGGGGAGGGAGGCTGGTTTTCTGAGGAGTCCAACCAAGTAGAACTTTCCACAACTTCTGGGAGTCACCAGCTCATGTTTGCAGGTGAACTCTGCTGTTTCCTGGTACCTCTGATCAGGCACTCCTGCTCACAGAACACAGTTGCCACCAAAATCTACGTGCTGGTTACTATGGGCTTGGTTTTACCTGATCCAAGTCATCTAGCCTTGCCAGTTCTCCCTGGATGCCCCATTTGGTGAGATGAGAGTGGGCTTTCTGGGAATCATCTTGAGTCAAAGAAGCTGGATGTCCAACTCTGGTGCTATTCTCCATCTGCAGAAACATTCGTCCCTGGGAATCTTCTCCGTGGCACCATACTGACTCGGAGAGGGCAGAGATGATATGCTCAGAGTGAGACTATTTGCCCCTTATGTATGGTTTTGTGGACTATGCAGTTGACTCAGGCTTATTCCTAATTTTGGAGGTTTTCATCCAGGTGTTCTTGTCTCTGGGTAGTTGCTAATTGAACGTGGTGTGCATAGGAGTGAAGCCTGGAACATTCTGCCATCCTGCTGATGCCTCTCCTTTCACTTGCTGATACACCGTTGCATTGTTTCCAGTTTGGGGCTGTTCCAGTGAAGTTGCTGTAAACAGTTATGTGAAAGTCTTGGAAGACTCGTATATTCCCATTCTCAGTAAAGACCTAAGGAAGGGATGATTGGGTCAATTCATTAAATGCTTAAATGTCAAAGGAACTAAGTCTTTTCTAAAGGAGATTGTACCATTTTATATTCCTATGTCTTTGCTAATACTTGCTATGATCCATTCTAGCAGGTGTGTATTGTTACACTAGTGGAATTTTGTTTACATTTCCACAATGACTCATGGTGTTAAGCATCTTGTAACATATTTATTACTCATGTACCTTCTTATGGTATGCAGGGTCAAATCCTTTACCAACTTAATTGAGTGTCTTTCTTGAGTTTTAAAAAGTTACATATATGTCCTGATAATGATGATTTATGCTGCTCCTTTTATCTTGCTTTGTGTATCTGGAGGATTATCTATTTTGTCAGTATTTGCATATAACCAACATTTTCTTTAGTAATTTTCTCTAATTTTTAGACATTTTTTCTTTCATTGCTCCAATTTTATCTTTATTTTCTTTTTTCTACCTACTCTAGGAGCCATCTTCTCTTCTTATTCCATCTTTTTACATCATCGATTTTATATGTTTTCTTTTATAATATTAGCTCTTAAGGCTGTATATTTCTTTATAAGCATTGTGTTATTGTATCACACACATTTTGATGTCTTATTTTTTGTCATTTAGTTTATCATATTTCTATTTTCTCTTGTGATTTTATCTTTGACGTTATTTAAAAATGTGTTATTTCTAGATATTTATAGTTTCCCTACAGATCTCTTATCAATAGTTTTTAATTTTAATCCATTGTGATAAGAAAATACATCTTTATGATTTTTATTCTTTGGAATTACTAAGACTTGATTTTTCTTGATTAATGTACCATGCGCATATGAAAAAAATTAATATTCTGCAGTCAGTGGATGTAGCATTCAATAAATATCAATTAACTCAAGAATCTGTTCATTTCTTTTATGCTTTTACAGAAGTTTTGTCTGGTTTCCCTATCAATCAATGGCTGTGAGAAAGCTATTAAAATATTCTGTTATATTATGGAATTGTATCTTTCTTCCTTTTAGTTATCTGTCTTTGCTTCATGTCTTTATAGCCCTTATTAATTGGTAGCAATAACTTGACAATTGATGCATCTTCCTCATTAACTTTTTATCCCTATGGAGTCTCTATTTACCCTCAGTAACACTCTGACTTAATATTCATTTTACTTGCTATTAATACAACAATATCAGGATTCTCATGCCTCCTGTTTGAATGTTTGCTTTTCTTTTCATTAAGTCATATATACATAGATCATGAATACATTTATGCCTTTGTGGGATTCAATGTGTTGATTATTTGCACAAATTAGAGTGCTTACATCCTACTAATTAACATAGGTGTCACCTCATTTACTTAATCACAGTGTTAAGACATTTGTGTTCAATACTTGATAGATTTGACCTGTACCCTTGCAATATGCTCCATAGGTGTGGTCCCACCATTAACCCTCCATCAAACTACCCCTTCCTTTCCCATCCCCTCCCCTGCCCTCCTTCATCCTGGGCTATACTTGTGATTCATCTCTCATATGAAAATGTGAGTGATTATAAATTGGTTTTATAGTAGAACTGAGTACATTGGATTTTTTTTTTTTTTTACATTCCTGAGATACTTTACTAAGGAGAATATGTTCCAGCTCCATCCATGTAAACATAAAAGAGGTAAAGTCTCCATCTTTCTTTAATGCTGCATAGTCAGAATGTTTGCTTTTCTTCTGTTATGGGTTGAATTCTATTCACCCCCAACAATCTATATGAAATCTTAACCTCAAGTACATTAAAAATGTACCCATATTCAGAAATTTCATTGTAGATGCCATTAAGATGAGGCCACCCTGGAGTAGGGTGGACCCTAATCCAATATGACTGTTGTTATAAAGGGAGAAATTTTGGACATGGAACATATACGGGGAGAGTGCCGCGTACATCAAGATGAACATCTACAAGCCAGTGGAAAACCCCATGACCATGCTTAGCCTCCGACTTCAAAAGGAGCCAACACTGATTTTCAACTTCTATCCTCCAGAACTGAGACACAATAAATTTCTGTTATTACACCCCAGTTTGTGGCATTTTGTTACAAAATTCCAAGCAAACTATTGCACTCTTTTATATCCTTCAAAGTATCCGTGCCCTTATATATTGAAAGTATTTTTAATCCATTCTCTCAATCTCTTGCTTTTCATGGTTGGTTTAAACAGTTTTATTTAATGATTGATAGAGTTGGATAATGCCTAATGTAATTTTTAATGTGTGTCAATTCTGCTTTTTGTTTCCCTCATTCCTATCTTATTTTAATAGTCTACTTTTTTTTTTTTTGGTTAGGACAGAATCTCACCTTGTTGCCACAGACTAGAGTGTCGTGGCTTCATAGCTCACAGCAACTTCAAACTCCTGGGCTCAAGCAATCCTCTTGCCTCAGCCTCCTAAGTAGCTGGGTATATGAGTGTGCACCATGACGCCTAGATAATTTTTCTATTTAGTATAACATTCTTTTTCTACATTTTTAATATTCCATTTTAATTTATCTTTCAGTTTTTGTGTAATATCTCTTGGTAATTTTAAAGTAGTCATTCTTCTATGCATTTTTATATGCATTCCTAATCATCCACAGTGCACTTAGAGTTAATTTACCATCATTTCACATAAAATGTAGAACTTTTGCAACATACAGGTCCTTGCAATTTGCTCCATAGGTGTGGTCCCACCATTAACCCTCCCTCTATCAAACTACCCCCTTCCCTTCCCATCATCCTCCTCTTCCCTCCTTCATCCTGGGTTATCATTGTGATTCTGCCCACTACTGACATTTATGTTACAACCGCATACCTATCATATCTACATTCACTGACAACCATATCAGAAAAATGTTCCCATTTTGGTAATAGTCATACATTTTTCACATATAAGAAGGAAATACAGTCTTGTGTATTATTAGTTCAGCTACTTACTATTTCTTTTATTCTTCCTTAACTGAAGGAGATTCAAGGCTCCTTCTGGCGTCAGTCCATTCAACTTGAAAAAAATTTCTTTAGAACTTTTTCTTATAGAACAGGTTTTCTATCAATAATTTATTTTGATTTTCCTTCATCTGAAAATGTCTTGAAATTGACTTTATGCCTCAGGAATATCCTCTTGTTTAGAATTTCAAATTGACAGCAATTTTCTTTCAGCATTTTAAAGATATGTTCCACTCTCCTCTGGTCTCTGTAATAGCTCCCTTATGTGGAAGTTTTTTTTGTTTTTTTTTTTTCTGTAAGTGTTGTCAATATTTTTTTCTTTATCTTTGTTTTTCAGTAGCTTTAGGATAATGTATTTAGGAATTGTTCTCTTTACATCTATCCTGTTTGGGGGTTTCTCAGATTCTTCAGCTGTAATTTTTTTTATTAAATTTGGAAAATTTTTGGCTCTTGTGCCTTTACATATTTCCCCCCCACCCAAAGTGTTTAGTCTCTATTTCAGTGATTTCAACTGGTGTGCCATGAAAGGATCTTAGACGTGCTGCAGAAATTTTTAAAAATCATTAATTAAATTATTTTCAAAAGAAATTCAAAAGACTGTGAGTATATTCTTTTTCTACTCTTTTTTTTAAATCAATATAATTTAAGTGTACTGTGTAGGTTCAAGTGTGCCATGAGATAAAAAAGATTGAAAAACAATGCTCTATTTTGATGACTCTTATTTATGTCTTAAAACGTTAATATTTTCTAGCTGGGTGTTGTGGTGGGCGCCTGTAGTCCCAGCTACTCGGGAGGCTGAGGCAGGAGAATCGCCAAAGCCCAGGAGTTGGAGGTTGCTGTGAGCTGTGTGAGGCCATGGCACTCTACCGAGGGCTATAAAGTGAGACTCTGTCTCTACAAAAAAAAAAAAAAAGTTAATATTTTCCCACAGATTATGTTTATTTATGAAATTATTTCAAAATATAGTAGAACTTCTGTAGGTTGACCACCCAAGGATTGTATTTAACAAATTGGTCAACATACAGAGGTGGTTAACATAGGGAACAAGCCTACGGCATTGATACGTATGTGTAGTATATGTCTGGTCTATGAAAATTGGTCAAATTTCAGAGATGGTTGATGTAGGGAGGTGGTCAACTATTGAGGTTCTACTGTATTGAGGGGACAGAAATGTTGTTATTACATGGGTACATCACATAATGCTTGAGTCAGGTAATTTGGTTTGTCTTTCACCAGGATAGTGTTCATCATATACCTGATGATAGGTGACTTTTTATCCCTCTCATCCCTCCATTCTTCCTACTTCATGGTTTCCAAAGTCTTTTGCATCACGTTGTGCACGTGTGTACCCATGGTTTAGCTCCCACTTACTAGTGAGAACATTTGTTATTTTTTTTCTATTCCTGAGATACTTCACTTAGGATAATGGTCTCCAGTTCCATATAAGATTCTGCAAAACATAAGATTTCATTCCTTTATAAGGTAGAGTATGTACTCCATGGTGTGTGTACATATCACATTTTCTTTATCCATTCAGGAATTGATGGACACTTAAACTGATTCCATGTCTTTGCAATTGAGCATTGTGCTGCCATAAGCACTGGAGTGCATGTGTCTTTTCAATAAAATTACCTCTTTTCCTTTCAGTAGGTACACAGTAGTAGAATCGCTGGATCCAAGGGTAGGTTAACATTTATTTCATAAGGAATCTCAATACTGTTTTCTTTTCTTTTCTTTCTTTTCTTTTTTTTTTAGACAGAGTCTCACTATGTCACCCTCAGTAGAGTGCTATGGCATCACAGCTCATAGCAACCTCAAACTCTTGGGCTTAAGCAATTCTCTTGCCTAACCTCCTGAATAGCTGGGACTACAGGCGCCCGCCAACATGCCCGGCTATTTTTTTGTTGTAGTTGTCTTTGTTTTGGCAGGCCTGGGCTAGTTTCAAACCCACCAGCCCAGGTGTATGTGGCTGGCACCCTAGCCACTGAGCTACAGATGCTGAACCCAAAATAGTTTAAAGTAAAACATAAGAGAAAATGTTTTTTTTTTTTTTTTTTTGTAGAGACAGAGTCTCACTGTACCACCCTCGGGTAGAGTGCCGTGGCGTCACACCGCTCACAGCAACCTCTAACTCTTGGGCTTACGCGATTCTCTTGCCTCAGCCTCCCGAGCAGCTGGGACTACAGGCGCCCGCCACAATGCCCGGCTATTTTTTGTTGTTGTTGCAGTTTGGCCAGGGCTGGGTTTGAACCCTCCACCCTCGGCATATGGGGCCGGCACCCTACTCACTGAGCCACAGGCACTGCCCAACATAAGAGAAAATTTTTGTGATCATGGTTTGGGCAATGATGTCTTAGATGTGACATTAACAGCATTGTGTGTATATATATATATATATTTATATATATAAAAATGTAAATTGAACTTCGTACAAGTCAGAAACTAATTCTTTTGGATAGATACGGTTAAGGGAATAAAAAGATAAAGCCAAAAGTTGAAAAACAAACATTTGCAAATCATGTATCTGATAAAATTGTAATATCTGGAACATTTAATGAATTATCAAATCTTTTTTTTTTTTTTTTTTTTTTTGTAGAGACAGAGTCTCACTTTATGGCCCTCAGTAGAGTGCCGTGGCCTCACACAGCTCACAGCAACCTCCAACTCCTGGGCTTAAGCGATTCTCTTACCTCAGCCTCCCAAGTAGCTGGGACTATAGGCGCCCGCCACAACGCCCAGCTAGAATTATCAAATCTTAATAATGAAACACACAATCTTAGAAATGATTGGCAAAAGTTTAGAATAGACATTAAAGAAATAGAGATCATTAATATGCTCATGAGAAGATGCTGAACATATTCAGCCACGAGAGAAATTCAAATTAAGACCATAATGTGATGATACTATAAACCTATTGCAATATAAAATTAAAAAGACTTACTTGACCACATGTTGGTTAAGAAATGGTATAAACACTCTGAAAAATAATTTGGCAGCTCATTAAATATTTAAACTTACACCTTCCCTATAATATACATCTATTACTTACCAATTCCACTTCTTGATATGTATATAATAGACATACTTTCAAAGTGTATGCAACAAGAATTTTCATAGCAGAAATGATTCAAAATAGTCACATGTGAAACAATACAATAATTGAAATATAAATTTTGCTTATTAATAAAATCAAACAGAATTTGATAAAAAGTCTTGAAAATTAACAAATCCAACACAGAGGTAAATTTTATCAACATAAGGTTGAGCAAACATCAGAAAAATGCACATGCTGTATAATTCCATTTATATAAAGTTTGAAAAATAAATATAACTGATGGGGGGGTTGAAATCCAAATATGATTATCCCTGGTCACACTGAGGCAGGCAGTGATGGAAAGAGGCAGGAGGAGGCTTCTCCTGGATTTATGACATTCTCTTTATTTGGCTACACATTACACAGATCTGTACATTCTAAAACAAAACAACTGTACTGGGGTATAATTGACATACAATTAATGCAAATATGCAAAGCTTTAAATTTTACAATTTAGTTAAGTTCCGACATATGTATAGACCAGTGAAACTATCTCTACTGTCAAGCTAGTGAATATATTCCTATCTCCTACCTTTCTTCTCCAAACTCTAAACGAGCATTTTTTTTGTTTTGTTTTGTTTTGTTTTTTTGATACCAGGTCTCACTCTGTTGCCTCTGTTGCCTGAGATAGATTGTGGTGGCATGGTCATAGCTCACTGCAATCCACACTCCTGGGCTGAAGTGATCCTCCTGCTTCAGCCTCCTGAATAGCTGGGACTATAGACACACTGCCATGCCCAGCTATTTTGTTTTTACTTCTTTTTTAAAAAAAATCAAATTGATATGAGGGTACAAATGATTGTGCTACATCGTTGGCATTTCTGCGTTAGCTCAAGTTGTGGCAGAGCCCTTCCCCAGGTGACGTGCTGTGCACCTTGCACTGTGCATATTTGCTGAGAGCTTACTAATCCCCTCTGCTCCCCGCTTCCCTCCTTCCCTCTGCTCCCACCTCGAATTTCATTATGTTCTTCTCTTGTGTGGGCATGTAGTTGTTTATCTATTACTTTCATATTAGTATTAGTTTCATATTAATATTGAGCACATTGGATACTTGCTTTTCCATCTTTGTGATACTTTACTAAGAAGAATGTGTTTCAACTCCATCACCTTAGTGTACTCCACATCCTATCACCCAGCAAGTGCAGTGAATTCTACAACCCAAACATCTCTCAAAAGTACCTGTTTTTCTCCACTGCATGGTGTGAGCCACGAGTTCCAGCAGTCAGCTCTGTATAAACTGCTCACCTCTTTTCTCTTTTTTCTAGTTCAACTCTCCATGTTTTGATTTGTTCTTTGCCAAATTATTCTCCACCTTGAAGCCAAACTGTTTTTAAAGAGCAAGTCCTATGTTATCACCTCTCTGTCATTTTCCTGTGGTGAGTAAATGACAAAAATATACGATGTTTTTATCTATATGTTTTTGAAGTTAAAAAAAAAATGGCCACATGAATATTCACCAAATTTTCAAAAAAAATTTTTGGTACCCCAACTTGAAAAATAAGCTGGATGAGTTATACTAAAGTCATTGTCGAGAAGCAGTCGTTTTCCATAGCAGCTTGGAGAACTGATTTACTATTAAACTAATGTTGCCTCTTGACTTGTAAATATGCAACTCTAGGGTCCGAGGCACCAGGTTTATGATTCTACTCAGTAACATGTATGTCTATAAATATTAATTAACATATTAAAAGGGTCTAAAATATCTTCTGCTACAAAAAGGCAAAAGAAAACCACTGATGTTTGAGTTTTAGTGTTTATTCAGATTGCACGCACACACATACACATCAATATATATTTATGTGCACACAAGGGCTTTAAATGTCCCAGAAGCCTTGGTGTGATGAAAAAACATTTACTCTTGTACTCCTGGGAGGTATAATCTAGGGCAGCGGTTTTCAACCTGTGGGTCGCAACCCACAGGAACTGTATTAAAGGGCTGTGGCATTAGGAAGGTTGAGAACCACTGATCTAGGGTAAGATGTTAGTTGTAAACAAATAATTCCACATACAGCTTAATAAATTGCAACTGTGAGGAAGGAGGCTTCTTTTCTAAATCCTGACTCTCAGGGGCCCTCTGTGCTAAAGAAATTGCTGAAGAAGAAATCTTGACGATTATATTTGTTAATGAGGCCAAGATGGAGACAAAATATTCTGAGTTTTCACAAAAATTACTCTTAATAAGATATTTATTCTCTTCCTCAGTCATATTACAGCTATTATATCTTTATATGTCACCCTGGATTGAAGTCTTTCATGGTACCATTATAAGAAAAAGGATGCTTGATGAATGATGAAAAAAGCAAGTTTCATCCCAACTCTTTCCAAAAGAAATCATGCAGACCTTCAGACCCAGAGGGGACATACACAGATTATCCTTTCCTCATCTTTTCTGAAGTAAGTGACTCCTAATGAAGTGAGCTGGTTTGCCCCAGCTCCCTGAGGCTTTCTGTAGCTGTGTCTCTTGATTCTTGATACATTGAAATAAAAAGCAAGTGAGAGCAAGAATATGAAAACCGGACAACTACTTCTGAGAACCCCCAAATTAATCTTAACTCTGTAGTCCATTCATTTCATCAATAAATATTTACTAAGCATCGACCAAGCAATGTTCTATGAAGGCTGCAAGTTGAATGAGACCTGTTCTGTGCCTCTAAGGAGGTTAGAATGTAGTTGAAAAGATAAAACAAGCAGACAAATCATTTTCAGAACTGGCAATTAAGTAATGACCACACAGTTTGTCACCACTGTAAACTTGGACCCCTTTTTAGTTAGTATGGATACAAATGAAATATATACAAATGAACTATATATATGTGCTTGAAATAGCAGGTAATTATCACATGTTTTTTTAAGTTATTAATTGCCAAAAAAATCATTAAATGATAAAAATAACAAAAAAAAAAAGTCTTGGTAAAACACAGTATATTGAAAAAGCAGATACTGATTGCAAGAGGGACTTTACCTAACAATTGCAATCAGTGTAACTGGCTTATTGTACCCTCAATGAATCCCCAACAATAAAAAAAAAAAGAAAAAGAAAAGAAAAAGCAGATACTTATGCATTTCACGTGAAATGCAGGGTTGAACTTATTCTCCAGACAGTTAAGCAGGATGGTGTATAAATCTAAGTGATCTGGTCGTTTTTCTGCCTTCAAGGCAATACTTTCCCTTTCCACAGAGTCTCAAAGCCCCAACTTTCACTGTTTACTGATTCAGCTGATGGACAGGGCTTGAACTCCCACAGTAATGCACTGATTGCTCATTGCTTCTGGAAATAATTGTGGCTTAACTGGACTTTATTTATTGATTAGTTGGAATGGGCCCAGACTGCCAATGAGGTCTGCAGAAGGAAACAGAGTATGCCTCCTTTAAGGAAAGAAAATGTTTGCCCCTCCAGCCATGTTGGTGCTGAAACAAATCTTCTAGTGCCAGGAATGTTTTAGGATGCCCTTTTCATTTTTGTTTGAATGAGACTATAGTATTGTGACAAAAAGAGAGCAAATAATATTTGATAACAAACAAATGCGTTCAGCAAACTCTCTCCCACAACTTTGAAGGCAGGAGGGATACTGCCACGGCTGGTAAATTGCCTGACATGGATAGAAGCTGACAAGGGATTCAACCTCCAATGATCACATAGAATTATTTTCTCTCTATTGCAGGATTCCCACCCCAGAACTTCACTTTATATTATTATTTGCTGTAGGGCTACTGTCAGCTTCAGGGCAGGACTGTTTCTGAGACTGCAGTGAGCCACTTAGCCACAGCTGCTTTCAAAACATAAAAGTAACTTCACTTGTGCAGGGGAAGAGCTGTGGGTCAACTCAAGAGAAAGAACAATTCAGTGGTAGGAAAGCTGAATTGGTCCATTTTAAAAGTTCCTCAATGGACAGCAGATAAAATAATAACAGCAGCATCAATATCTACTGTATATTAAGTTTCTTAAGTATGAAAGATGTGTATCAATTATTTCTTGCTTTTTAGTCTATTCTGTGAGACAGGGTAGCACCATTCACATTTTGTATATAAGAAAACTGGAGCTCAAAGAAGTTAGATGACTTGCCTCCAGCTAACAAGATCCTCGATGTAAATGTAGCTAATCTCATTCTAAAACTTTCAAAGAACACATTTCCATAAATATTGCACTTATCTTTTTGTCCATTTTTTTGCCTTTACAAAATTAAAGAGGCTTAAAATTTAATAACAATAACAATGTTTAAGATAAGGACTAGAAACAAAAACCTCGTAAAGAATGAACGAACATAAATACATTCAGAAAAGAAATCATAGAATTGCTGATTGGAATTGGAATGGAAACCTAATAAACACATGTATATGTAAAAAAAAATATTGCACATATCTTGATGAGCCAAATTTAGGGTACTTATTACATCTGGATGAGAAAGGATAAGGGTGGATGAAGTTTCAACTAAATCTCCATGAAATTTTATTTCTTCAGGCATAATGATATAAAGCAAATATAGCAGCATGTTAATATTTATTTTTTTATTAGTTTCATTTTTCTTTTTTATTGTTAAATCATAGCTATGTACATTAGTGCAATCAGGTGGTACAATGTGCTGGTTTCATATACAATCTGAAATATTCTCATCAAACTGTTCAACGTAGCCTTCATGGCATTTTCTTAGTTATTGTATGTAGACATTTGTATTCTGCCTTTAGTAAGTTTTGCCCGTACCCATTCTAAGATGCACCGTAGGTGTGGTCCCACCCATTACCCTCCCTCCACTCTAACCTCCCACCTCCCTTCCTCTTCCTTGGCCCTTTCCTCATAGTCTTGTGCTAGTTGGGTTATAGTCTTCATGTGAAAGCTATAATTTAGCTTCATAGTAGGGCTGAGTACATTGGATACTTTTTCTTCCATTCCTGAGATACTTTGCTAAGAAGAATATGTTCCAGCTCCATCCATGTAAACATGAAAGAGGTAAAGTCTCCATCTTTCTTTAAGGCTGCATAGTATTCCATGGTATACATGTACCACAGTTTGCTAGTCCATTCGTGGGTCGATGGGCACTTGGGCTTCTTCCATGACATAGCAATTATGAATTGGGCTGCAATAAACATTCTGGTACAGATGTCTTTGTTATATTGTGATTTTTGGACTTCTAGGTATAAACCTAGTAAAGGAATTATAGGATCGAATGGCAGGTCTATTTTTAGGTCTCTAAGTATTCTCCAAACATCCTTCCAGAAGGAACGTATTAGTGGGCATTCCTACCAGCCGTGGAGAAGTGTGCCCTTTCCTCCACATCCACACCAACATCTCTGGTTTGGGGATTTTGTTATGTGGGTTCTCTTACTGTGGTTAGGTGATATCTGAGAGCAGTTTTGATTTACATTTCTCTGATGATTAAGGATGAAGTTTGAGATGGTCTTCTATCATTGCCTCCATTCTATTTGTCTTACTTGCCATTTATATTCTAAATTCCTTGTCTCTCACTTCAACAGTTTCTTTTTGCCTAAAGTTCATTTGCGGAAAGCCATTGAGGGTGTTGAGACAGCCTGTTTGTTCATATTTGCCATAGTTTTAGGTTCATTACTTCCCATCTAGGACCTCTTGTCTCAGGTTCAAACAGATAGCAGATATGATGTAACCGTTCCCCTCTGCTAGGACTTCTTGCATTCGGAGAAAATAGGATGGTTCTCTGGATGGCATGGTTCGGTCCTTCTCTGGAATCTTAAGGAGGCAATAGAGGGGTGAGTTCACTTGGAGCCTTTGTCACTACTAATTTGTTGCGTCTCCTTTGTTCCCCAGTCCTGTCACTGAGTCACTTAGTCCAGGCCAGCTCTTAGTGCCGGGTATGTATGTGAAGAGCGGCTGGTGGGCTGGCAGAATGGGCTGTGTGTACAGGACGAGGAAGTCTTCTGGACACAGTGTGCATGCATGCGGCCAAGGGGCCAGGCACGTGGATTGGGCGAGGTGTGCACAGCGTGGTATAGTGGTTGTGTAGGGTGCAGTGAGCATGCAGAGTGGGACAGGCCCGTGGGTTCAGAGTGGCGCCCAGTGGGAAGTGGGTTAGTGGATCATAATTCACATGTAGGGCTGAGTGGGACTCCAGAATTCTGGGACAGAATGGATTCATAGGGCAAGGTCCCTATGTGGGATACAGCAGATTCAGGAGGTGTGACTTTTGTGAACATGACCTGGGGTGGCTATGGGACAGGGCACCTGCAGGGATGGTACCAAAGATACCTGTGCAGGACAGTATGGGTCCGGGGCATGTAGCCCTCTCGTAGGCAAAGCCTATAGCTTGGCTGGGTGCAGCGGCTGAGTGGGCAAATTGTGTAAGCTCAGGAGTTTGAGACCAGTCTGACTAAGAGTGAGATCCCCCCTCTCTACTAAAAATAGAAAAACTAACCAGGTGTTGTGGCGGGTGCCTATAGTCCCAGCTACTTGGGAGGCTGAGGCAAGAGGATCACTTGAGGTGAACCCAGGAGTTTGAGGTTTCTGTGAACTATGATGCTATAACACTCTACCCAGGGCAACAGAGTGAGTGAAAAAACTAACTAAAAAACAGTCTACCCCCACCCACCCCCCCAAAAGGCAATAGCTACAAAAACTTTCATCCTGCTTAAGGCCTCTCAGATGGTGGCCGTGGTGGAAATCCAGCCACCCGCACAGTGAGCACTGAGCTCTGAGGGCTACAGGCATTTGATCCTTCCAGCTTCTGTATAAAATATAGATATATCTGGTTAGTATCCTGTGGTTCAAAACATCACAAGCATTGAGAATTAATATGTTTTATTTCTTTGTGAAAAACTTATCAAAAGTAGTATAAAACAGCAATTGCCTTCTTTGATAACTTAGGGTATGGGATAAGCATTTTTTCTACAGCATGACAAATTGTAATACTGTTTTCTGAGTTTGTATCAGCTTCCAACATTTGATATTTTTTATTTTCAGTGACAGGAAATATCTCCTAAAGTTTTTTTAATGTGAACTGTTTATCAGTGTCACTTCTAAGGGATATCACTATCCTTTCTTACTATCGTATTCTTTATTTTTGCTGATAAATTCATCTTCACTCATTTCCTCCCTAGAATGGTTGCAATTTTAACAGTGCCAGAGTCAAATACTTTTTCTATGACTTTCTATTCTATTTGAATTTCACTCCAAGGACTACCAATTTTTATTTCTCAGCTGCACTGTCATCTCTGTTAGCTAGTTTCCTGTTTCATGTATCCAGTTATGTAAATATTCATGAGGTTTAGACTGGGAGACCAGGAGGCTGTTCAACTCCATGCTTTGCTGTCTGCATGTAAACTGAATAAATGTGCTGGGACCCATCACTGGCTGATCTCAAAAGGAATGACATGGTTGGTCACTGAGTATGTGTACATCTAATATTTACCTATGTTTTGTGATCAAAAATCTAGAAATTATTCAATATTCACAAATAATATACTAGTTGCTGTATATGTTAGGGTAGTTGAAATTTGCTGTAATATTTTAGGTCATTGAAATTTGTCCCATGTTGTTAGGGACTGTTATTATTTAATTCCTCCATGGTCCCCGAAGTGTATGCATTTCAGTAGCGTGCACACCAAGGTTGCCTGTGTTCTTATTAACTCTGCTGGTGGGTAGTATTTCCTGTGAAGCAGAGTAGTGGCATCAGGGATCTGGGGACATTTTGAAAATTTTGCTCTAATAAGAGTATTGACATTGCATATAATTTCCAACAGGTGGTGATAAGAAAAAGCAGATTTACTAAAAGCTCCTTTTAGATTATTTAACACAATACATTTCTCTATTGTATGTACCTGTCTTGAGACGCTTTCACTGCCCTCTACCTTCCTACATTGATAATGCCATAGAAACATCGTAGCCCAAAATGTCACAACAGTTGAAGCCAAAGCTTGACTAGCTTGGTGAAGATTGTTATTTTTCTATGCATTGACTTCTTCATCTATACAATGAAGAAAATAAGGCTTGCCCATCTTATCTCATGAGATTGCTGGAAGGCTCAAACACTGTATTTGAAAGCATTTGGTGTCGTGTATTAAATGAAGGGCAGACTGTGTAGTGAGAAGACCTAGATTCACAATTCAATCTGCAGCTTATTTACAGGCAACCTTGGAGAATCCATTCAGTATTGATGAGTTCCAATTTATTGTTGTACAATAATAGATACGTGAAAAATTTCTAATTCATATAATTGTGTTAAAATATATGTTTGATGTAAAATTGCATTATAAATAGCAAAGCGCCATGCCAAAGTTAATCGCTTTAAAGGTGTGATCATTATCACAGATAGCTACCATGCACTTTTACCATGCTGTATTTTCATTTCTATGTTTTCTAATGGAACAGGAATACTAAGACAAGATAAAGATACATTGCTGTCACTGTGTAAATTATGATCCCCAGACAAGAAGCATTGGCAACACATGGGGGCTTGTAAGAAATGCATATAGTTGACTCTCACACATCTAGAAGTCTACCAAATCTGAAACTCTGAGAATTAAGCCCAGCAAGCTGCATTTTATCTAGTACTTCTGATGATTTTTGCACATCCTAAAATTTAAGAGCAAGCACTTTAGGCCAATTTTAGTTCTCAGATTTGTCACCAGATTACTATCCACTAGAGTGCTTTAAATAGTATTAATAATTAAGTTACGCCCCAGATTTTAAAATAATTTGTCAGGTCAAAGCTAGACACAGGCCACATTTAAGTATATAAAATGATGAGACAATGAAGCACTAGGCTTCAGTATTTTTTAATGCATGATGATAAATATATCAGGACTGTAGACATGATGGAAGCATCTTCAGAAAAGCTGAGATTCAGCATCTCTGAGAAGAGAGGACACATTCTTTCTGGGAAGAAAGAAATGTGTTGCTCTATATGAGTAAAAGTATCATTGAGATGATAGTAATAGGAAATAACTCTAGAAAGAAAGTTGCAAGGACATTAAATATATAACGATAAGCCCATTAGCTAATCAGTAAAGCCATGTTTGATCAAATTCATTCTACGTTGATCAAGAAGGATTTTTATCTCATTGTACAAAGATGCTTGTAAAGCAACAGTCTAGAAAATATATATACCTATGTTTTTAAAGCAACTTCATGATTTTTATTGATGGGCAATGACTTTATACTCCTAGGTATCACTAAACTGTGTATAGTTAGGCACAAGGCAATATAGAAGAGCAGACAGCAGAATTAAACAGAGTAGACTTAAGGAAATATCAATCTTCATTCATTATTGTGCTTATTTGGCATCATGTGCACACAGAACCATGAACGCAATCTGAAATCTTTTTATGGCGATAAAGTTAAAATCCCCCATCTGTGTAGACTAACACTGTAACTCCAAATATTTGATCTGTAATGTGCATTTAAGCAGTTTCTCATCATACAATCATCAAAACATTTTTCCTGTTAGGAACCAGCAACTTACTTTTTGCATTTATTTTTCTTCAATGTAAGACTGTTTCTAATAAAGTCCTTTATCTTCAAAAGAGATATTGGGCCATTTAAAGTTATTCTAGGTATATAAGGATGCCTTAGAATCTTAAAATCAGTTTGTGTAATCCACCACATTAACCAATTAAGGAGGAAACATCATATGATCATAACTGCTTATTGCAGAAGAAGCATTTGACAAAATTCAACATTCATTTGTAATATAAAAGCTCTCGGGAAACTAGGTATGGAGCAGACATTCTAACAGATAGGGAGCATCTTTAAAACTCTTGTAACTAACAGCAGAAATAATCAGAAAAGACTGAATTCATGCCCTCTCAGATTGGGAAAAATGAAATATGTCCAGTCTCCTTTTTCCTATTCAACATTGTAACCCAAGACCTAGTAAGCATAATAATATAAGAAAAAAATGGCGTACATAACAGAAAGAAAGAAGTAAAACAGTCCTTGTCTGCAGAAGATAGACAGACCCACAGAAAATCCTGAGCCATATGCAATGTAACCTGTAAATTCTTTCCAGGGTCACATGATGAATGAAGAGAAATGAAACGTATGCTTGGAAATAAAGAGATAAATATGATCTCTATCTGAGTAAAATAGAATTTCTATTAAAAAGTCAAGATAAGACAATAAAATTTAGTGCATTCAGCAGTTTTCCTGGTAAAAGCTCAATAATCTAATAATGATAAGCATTTTTAAGTCAAGAATAGCCAATTAGAAAATATAATAACAATAATAGTATGAATTCCTATTTACCAAATAAACACAACTATGAGATGCCCAAGAACAAATCTAAAGAGAGATATGAAGCTATTCTTCAAGAACATGAAAACACCTCAACAAAAGAAGATGCATATTATGTTTACAGCAAAGATGAAATAATGTCACAAAGGGCGGCGCCTGTGGCTCAGTCGGTAAGGCACCGGCCCCATATACCGAGAGTGACGGATTCAAACCCAGTCCCGGCTGAACTGCAACCAAAAAATAGCTGGGCGTTGTGGCGGGCGCCTGTAGGCCCAGCTACTTGGGAGGCTGAGGCAAGAGAATCGCTTAAGCCCAGGAGTTGAAGGTTGCTGTGAGCTGTGTGATGACACGGCACTCTACTGAGGGCCATACAGTGAGACTCTGTCTCTACAAAAAAAAAAAAAAAAAGAAATAATGTCAGAAAGATACGAACTATTTCCAAATTAATATGTATTATTAATTCAATTATAATCAATATTTCAGTAAGTTATTTCATTTTTGGTATAGCCTCCAAAATAAATTTACATAGCTATTGGGGGAAAGTATAATTTTGAAGAACAACAAGTGGCAGGATTAATTGTAACTAATTATCATTTTACATGTAATAATGACCCTAGAAAGGGAAGAGTACCCATGCATAACATTTTAAATTTTAAATTTTTTATTTTTAATTAAAGTATTATAGTAGTATTAAGATCTAGTTGGAAATACTATATTGCTTAGTAAATAATACTGATTATCTCTGTATAAAATATTAAACATATATTGAAAATAATGTATTTAAGAAAGGCTTACATTTTTAGTATTTAAATTTCAATATTTTAAATTATACAAGCATAAGACAATATTTTAGGACCTTAACATGAATAAATATTTCCTTAAATATTCATGAATATTTAAGAATTCATGAAATGTATGGTCACCTAAAAGAAAAATTAAATGTGAATACATTTACATTTCTGTATAAAAAAAAAAACATAAAACATTAAAAGAAGATATAGACTAATGGCCAACAAGCATATGAAAAATGTTCAACGTTACTAATCATCAGAGAAATGCAAATGAAAACCAACTTGATATATCATCTAAACCCAGTGAGTATTGTTTTTATCAAAAAGTCCCAAAACTATAGACACTGGCATGGATGTGGAGAGGAAGGACACTTATACACTGTTTTTGTTTTTGAGACAGAGTTTCACTTTGTCGCCCTCAGTAGAGTGCTGTGGCATCACAGCTCACAGCAACCTCAAATTCTTGGGCTTAAGCGATTCTCTTAACTCAGCCTCCCAACCACGTAACTGGGACTATTGGTGCCTGCCACAATGCCCAGCTATTTTTAGAGACGAGGTCTTGTTCTGGCTCAGACTGGTCTCAAAACTCGTGAGCTCAGGCAATCCACCCGCCTCGGCCTCCCATAGTGCTAGGATTACAGCATGAGCCACCGCGCCCCACCAACACTTATACATTGTTGATGGGACTGTAAACTAGTACAAACTCTATGGAAAATAGTATGGCAATTCTTCTCAGAACTACATGTAGACCAAACATTTGATCCCAAAATACCACTATTTAGTATTATACAGAGGAAAAACTGTCATTTTCTCAAAAAGACACTTGCACTAGAATGTTCACTGCAGCATAATTCACAATCTCAAAGATGTGGCATCAACTCAAGTGCCCATCAATTCATGAGCAGATAAATAAAATGTCTCATATGTATACCATGGAGTACTACTCAGCCATTAAAAATGAATTAATACCTTTTGAAACAATCTGAATAGAACTGGAGACCATTCTTCTAAGTGAAGTATTGCAAGAATGATAAAAAACAAACACCACATGTCCTCACTATTAAATTGGAACTTACCAGTCAGCTCTCATATGCACAGAAGGATGTAAAACTCAATGGAAGTCAAGCAAATGGGAGGGGGGGAATAGTTGACAGGTGAAATCTCATCTAGCAGGTGTGATGTACACTGTCTGAGTGATGGGAAAATTTATGACCTTGACTCAAGCAGTACAAAAGCAATCCATGTAACCTAAACCTTTGTACCCTTGTAATATTCTGGAAAAAAAAAATCTATCAATGAATGGAGACTGAATTGAGAAATTACTAATTGCTAGTAATGAGAAATCTCATTTTTATACTGTCAGAAAAAAATAAAAAACCACTCATAGAAAAGATAAAATTCTTACCTTAATTTCAAATATGCTTAGTAGGTAAGGTAGCTCATTTAATATACCAACTTATTTTACACATTTTACTAAGGGCCTTGGGCATGCTTTTAAAATGATTTCTATCAAAGGAGTAATTATTATGTAAATACCACCTATACTGTATACCAAGTTTTGGAATCTAAAGAGCCCTAAATCATCAAATAAATGATTTTATTTATTTGTAGGCTTAATTAAGATAATTTCAGAGACAAAAAAAGTTCTGCCACAATGATAGCTTCTTTAAAATTTCTGTCTTAAGGGCTGCGCCTGTGGCTCAAGGAGTAGGGCACTGGTCCCATATGCTGGAGGTGGTGGGTTCAAACCTAGCCCCGGCCCCCCAAAAAAAAAAAAAATTTCTGTCTTAAGTGTGTCAGAAAAGAAAAAGTTCATATTAGGACTAAGTAGAAGCGAGGATTAATTAATTATTCCATAAATACCTTTATGGTGACAAAGGTGCCAGAGGTTGTCAATGTTTTGTTTCCTGATGATTTAAATTTTGTGTTAAAAATGTCACTAGCTGGGCGTTGTATGGGCACCTGTAGTCCCAGCTACTGGGGATACTGAAGCAAAAAGGACGGCCTGAGCCCAGGAATTTGAGGTTGCTGTGAGCTGTGATGATACAGCACTTTATCTGGTGACAGAGTAAAACTCTGTCCCCCCCCCAAAGTATTATCTCTAAGTGAAATAGCTTTAATTAAAAAAAAAAACATTTATTTTTTAAAAAAGAAAGCATTAAAAGTTTTTAAAATCAAGTCATAAAAGATGTATGAAAAGACAATTATAAGTGAAGGATAAGCATCAGTAAATTATTTTTAAATGTTGCTACAAATTAGTATGAAAACAATATTTAATTCAACAGAAAATTATCGAGGACAACAAAAAGGCAATTCATAGATGAGGAAACCAGAATAGCCAATGTATGCATACAAATATTTAAATTCCACTGATAACTAGGAAGTGTAATTAAACTAGGTGATGTCTTAGAAAGAGGTAACTATCCAGAACGTTGACAAAATTTAAACGTCTGAGCATTTTAATTAATGGTGAAGACACAAAGCAGCAGGGAATCATATACCATTTTGGTGGGATTATAAATTAATATAATCTCCTTGAAAACCAACTTGTCAGTATACTGAAAGTGGAAGAGTAAGTATTCTTAGAATACTCTCTGCACCTGTGGACATATAGGAAGGCCCGAACGTAGATGAGGTCGGATAATTAAGTTTGAGAACTGATCCTAGAGCAAGTGCTACATGCCTCATTGCTGACGATCACTTCACTTGGCTCACCTGCCTTCAAACTATTACTCCCCTTGGCCATCTAGTGACAGTAGTGATATTCAGCAATGAGAGAGGTAGCACGTTTTGTAGGATGAGTTCATGAACTTAATGGTCAGATCTCTTATGTCTCCAGGGAGATATAAGCAGGAGTGTTCATTCAGGTGGGGATAATTTCAAGATTCATTCGTCTTTTTCAAACACCAAATAAGACATGCAAAGCTTCATATCTCCCTTGTAATATTCTGAAAAAAATATTGCCCTAGGATGTTCACTGCAGCACAATTCACAATCTCAAGGATGTGGCATCAACCCAAGTGCCCATCAATGCATGAAAGAGATAACTATCCAGAATATTGACAAAATTATCTGGTGCACCCCTTTTAATAATATGATGCGTTCTACAAAATCTGGATTCAGTCAAATGGCAGCACTTAGGACCCAGAAGGCCACATTTTGCCTTAAGGCCGTAGGTTTCCCACACCTGACACAGAACAACTTAAATGTGCATTAAAAAGAGAATGAATAAAAAAGTGGCAGCATATTCATATGTGACAAAGTAGAGATTTTTGTATCTGTACAAATAATTTCCATAAATATTACTTAAAATGGAAGATTGATCCTAGTTTTATAAATTATGCAAATGTTGATTGCAAAGGAGTTATGGACTTGGCGCCCGTAACAAGTGGTTATGGTGCCAGCCACATACATCAAGGCTGGTGGGTTTGAAACTGGCCTGGGCCTGCTAAACAACAATGACAACTGCAGTAAAAAAATAGCCGGGCTTTGTGGTGGGAGCCTGTAGTCCCAGCTACTTGGGAGGGTGAGGCAGGAGATTCGCATAAGCCCAAGAGTCTGAGGTTGCAGTGAGCTGTGATGCCATGGCACTCTACCCGTGGCGACATAGTGAGACTCTGTCTCAAAAAAAAAAAAAAAAAAAAGAAAGAAAGAAAGAAAAAGAAAAAAGAAAAGGAGTTATGAATATACAGCATGCAATATTATGTTGTATATTTTTATGGCTATGCATATGTGTTACCTTCAGCAAAAAAGAAAAAACAGGAATGAGATTGTGATGTGTATTTCATAGGTTTCACTTTGATCTGTAGAGTTTTACTTCTTAAGAAATAAATCAGAAGTAAATATGAAAAATTTTCAAATTTTGCAAAATTGAATAGTAAAAATGTGTACTCAGGCATATTTCTATCTATTCTTTGCTTTATATATTAATCTTTTGTAATAAAATTTGTTTAGAAAGAGGAAAAAACGATGATTAAATCTCTACCATAAATACTTTTCAGATAAGTTTCCAACATGTACCTCACCCCTTTTCTTCGTCCTGTGGACGTCCACCATGATTAGGAAGGCTGCGACTAATGCCGACAAGCAACGTTTCCTTCTGTTCTGTAGGCAATTAAATTTAACACCTGGATGCCTGTTAATCAGAGCACTGAGCTCACCAACTCTCTCGACAGACTTTCTTCCTCTCCGGGTTCCCATTTCAAACAGCAGGGAATCAGATTTGCTGAAATTCACAACTAATTTCCAGAGTATAACAGAAGAACTTTTGTCAAAAATCTTAGAAAACTGCATTATTTTCTAACTCATTTTTTCTTTTTTCTTTTTTTTTTTTTTTTGAGACAGAGTCTAACTTTGTTGTCCTTGGTAGAGTGCTGTAGCATCACAGCTCACAGCAACCTCTAGCTCTTGGGCTTAGGCGATTCTCTTGCCTCAGCCTCCCGAGTAGCTGGGACTACAAGTGCCACCACAGCGCCCGGCTATTTCGTTGTTGTTGCAGTTTGTCCAGGGCCAGGTTTGAACCTGCCACTCTCAGTATATGGGCTGGCGCCCTACTCACTGAGCCACAGGCGCTGCCCATCTAACTCATTTTTTAAAAAATAAAGCACTAACTTTTCATTCCCAGCTTACTACAAAAATATGTTTACACCACACATAGATACAAACATTGTGATAAGCAAATCACCTTTCTTAAACAAACATGTATTTCAGTTCTAGGCTTAAAATGTTTAGCCTTATACCTAACCCCCAAAAAACTCACAGAGTTTTCTCAAATAAAGTTTGGAATTCTAAATTAATAAAAGTAGGCTAGAAATAGTAGAGTGATTGTTGCTTCTTATCTCTGCTTCATTCTTCTCCTGTTTATGTCACAAAGTCCAATAGAACAGACTTTCTTCAACATGTGTCACCAACCCTACCAGTGACAAGCTAGGAGGAGCCTTAGAAAATGCACACTATAATGAAGACATCGTTTTTCATCTGAGCTAAATTCCAGAGAAACAAATAGTTTGCTGTAGGACATGTCACCAGATCAGAGCAAATCAGGGGTAGGCCCCAGACAAATCTTCTGTTTCAAGATTTACTCATTTTGTGACAGTTATTATTATTATGATCTTTTCCTACTCATAGCCGTCACCATAAACTAAAATCAGTTTTACCTCACTTCTAAACTTCCAGATGCTCTGCCGAACTCCAGGCTCTCCTTTCCTGCTGCTTTTTTTTTTTTTTTTTTGCTCATTTTATTCTTTTATGTTATTATTATAGAAGGGGCTCTTGGGTTAAACTCTCACCATCCTCCATAATCTTGCCCCAATTTTGTTTTCCTCTATTCCCTAGTCTCCTCCATCTTGGAATAAATGTTCTTTTTAGAAAAGATTGTATTATGTGTGACTTTAAATTATATTGAATGTCCTTTCCTCTAAATCCTAGAAGCCCTACCTATTATGCTAGGCACATGCTAATTCCTATCCACTTCATGAAATCTAATACTGTACTCACCCAAAATTCTACTATCAGTTAATTACCATGCGTATGTTCTATGCTGAAAAAAATTAGCAATTTAATTGCTTACTGATTATCTCAAATGCATTGTTGGTTTCTTGCCCAACAATTTTCTAAATTCCCTTAAATCTAGTAATATATTTCATGACTGTTTTTGAATCTCTACAGAGTCTAACAAGTGCTCAAAAACTACTTTCAATTAATTGATGAAGCTTAATTTATGAAGTCAAATTACAGCTGGTGCCTAATAAATGAAGTGGACAGTAGATAGTTAAATAATTTGAAGTAGCTATCTGCAATGTACTAGAGCATGAAAAGTTAGTGTGCTTGCCCCAGGTAAACCCCGGAAACGGATAGCACACACAACCACATATTTCTCCTGGACATAATTTGAAATACCCAGATTGAACCCAGACTAGGCAACCTATTGTCAGAATGGATTTTTTCACTTGTTAGGCTGAACTGGATAATGGATGTATCAGTCCCACAGTGGTGTGTTGCTTTATAGATAGATAAAAAATAAATAAATAAAAATGCATGGAGCATGGAGACCAGACTTTATGCCAAGACAAATCACAGTCAAATTCAAGATATTGTCCTAAGTGAAGTATCTCAGCAATGAAAAAATAAATATCACATATTCTCACAATTGGGAGCTGAACAAGGGCTATCCGTGACCACAAAAAGGTACAAGGGACCCTGGAAACCTTATAAGAAGAGGGGAAGGGATAAAAATCTACCTGTTGGGTACAATGTCTACTATTCTGATGAAGAGGACAATGAAAACCCTGACTTCAGCATGGTGAAATTCATCTATGTAACAAGAAACATTTGTACTCCCTAGATTTTTTAAATAATTTAAAATGATATGGGGAAAAAGATAAAAGAGAAAGCAGAGGAGCTTGAATCCGGAAAGAAAAATGGAGCAGATAAGCTGACAGCAAGGAAGGAAAGAAAGAAAGCAAACAGGGAGAAAAGGAGAAAACGCAGAGAGTAGGAAGTTATTTCCTATTTTTCTCAGAAGGAACAAAGGAAGATTATGGTGTATGTGTGGGGTGGTGTGGTCTGTGAGAGAGAGATCATACCTCATCATTGTTGATGTTTTCTGCCCAGCACTTTCTTATTTTTATCCAGATTTTCTAATGGCTTGACAGCTCATTTATTTTCTACATTATTTTTATTGCTGAATATTTCATTGTATGAATGTACCACAGTGTGTATGTTCAGTCTTGTTGAATGACCTCTTCTCTGCTTCCAGTTTTTGATGACCACAAATGACGCAGTTTTAAGTATGTACCTGCAATTTGAAGTTTTCTTTTTTTTTTTTTTATTGTTGGGGATTCATTGAGGGTACAATAAGCCAGGTTACACTGATTGCAATTGTTAGGTAAAGTCCCTCTTTTTTTTTTTTTTTTCAGTGGGGAAAAGATTCCCTATTTAACAAATGGTGCTGGGTGAACTGGCTGGCAACCTGTAGAAGACTGAAATTGGACCCACACCTTTCACTATTAACTAAGATAGACTCTCATTGGATTAAAGATTTAAACTTAAGACATGAAACTACAAAAATACTAGAGGAGAATGCAGGGAAAACCCTTGAAGAAATTGGTCTGGGTGAGTATTTCATGAGAAGAACCCCCCAGGCAATTGAAGCAGCTTCAAAAATACACTACTGGGACTTGATCAAACTAAAAAGCTTCTGCACAGCTAAGAACACAGTAAGCAGAGCAAGCAGACAGCCCTCAGAATGGGAGAAGATATTTGCAGGGTATAACTCTGACAAAGGTTTAATAACCAGAATCCACAGAGAACTCAAACGCATCAGCAAGAAAAAAACAAGGGATCCCATCGCAGGCTGGGCAAGGGATTTGAAGAGAAACTTCTCTGAAGAAGACAGGCGCACGGCCTTCAGACATATGAAAAAGTGCTCATCATCTTTAATCATCAGAGTAATGCAAATCAAAACTACTTTGAGATATCATCTAACTCCAATGAGACTAGCCTATATCACAAAATCTCAAGACCAGAGATGTTGGCGTGGATGCGGAGAAAAAGTCCCTCTTGCAATCATGTCTTGCCCCCATAAAGTGTGACACACACCAAGGCCCCACCCTCCTCCCTCCGTCCCTCTTTCTGCTTCCCCCCCATAACCTTAATTGTCATTAATTGTCCTCATATCAAAATTGAGTACATAGGATTCATGCTTCTCCATTCTTGGGATGCTTCACTAAGAATAATGTCTTCCACTTCCATCCAGGTTAATACGAAGGATGTAAAGTCTCCATTTTTTTTAATAGCTGAATAGTATTCCATGGTGTACATATACCACAGCTTGTTAATCCATTCCTGGGTTGGTGGGCATCCAGGCTGTTTCCACATTTTGGTGATTGTAAATTGAGCTGCAATAAACAGTCTAGTACAAGTGTCCTTATGATAAAAGGATTTTTTTCCTTCTGGGTAGATGCCCAGTCATGGGATTGCAGGATCAAATGGGAGGTCTATTTTGAGTGCTTTGAGGTTTCTCCATACTTCCTTCCAGAAAGGTTGTACTAGTTTGCAGTCCCACCAGCAGTGTAAAAGTGTTCCCTTCTCTCCACATCCAACCTGTCCAAAGTCAATTTGAAGTTTTCTAACCAATCAGGTAAATACCTACAAGCATGAATTACCAAAGTATGTCACTTTTAAATTTTAATCTTTAATATTAATTGCAAAAGCAATGATTTTTTTAAATGTACCAATGGAAAATTGTGTAAAGAGGTAGAAATCTGTAATTCTTCTTTCCCAAAACTAGCACCCACAATACCTAGGATGCAACTGTTATCACTTTTTAATTTTCATTCACGACTAGGTTCATAACAGCATACCATTTTGAAACTTGGTTTTTGTGTTTTTACTTATCAAGAGGCTATTGAGTTCTCTCCATGTCAATTTACATGACTTCATTCATTCTTCACAAAGGCTGAAAAGTACTCAGTTAAAAGCTGCATCATAAATTGCCAACAATTTATGACAATTGATGCTCATTAGGTCTAGTTCTTCATATTTTCTATTTTTTAAAATTCTGTGATTTTAAACATATAACTCTTTTTCTATAAATTAAATTGTTTAATTTAGAATATCTGGGTAATACTATGTAAAACATGTATTTACAAGTTGGTATATGCTGTGCAATTAACTTTAAAAAAAGTGTCCCAATCTATATAAAGGTTTTTAAGTATAAGAAGTTATTGCTTTAAAAACCTGTGTGTATAAAAGCATATCCTTTGTCTTGAGAGGCCAAGGGTAACAAAGTAGATAAATTAAGATCATATTTCACTTGTCATGTGTAGATCTATAGATGGAATTGTTTAGGAAAACATTTGTAAGTAAAAGTAAATGTTTTCTGTAACTGTTTAGCCATTTAAAATTAAATTTTCACAAAAATATGTCAAGATCTGTTATGAGCTGACCTGTATACCTCCAAAATTTATGTACTGAAGCCCTTACCATGAGAACCTCAGAATTTGACTATATTTTGAGACAGGATCTTCAAAGCGGTGATTAAAATGAGGACATTAGGGTAAAGCCCTTGCCCAAATTTACTGAGTCCTTCAAAGAAGAGGAGATTGCAACACACAAGGGAACCAGCACTGGACATGCAGAGCAAAGACTATGTGAGGACACGGCAAGAAAGCTATCACCTTCCAGCTGAGGATGAGGACACAGCGAGAAAGCCAAAGATGAGGACACAGTGAGAAAGCCATCATCTGTAAACTGAGGACAAGGACACAGTGAGAAAGTCATTACCTGCCAGTCAAGGATGAGGACACAGCCAGAAGTCATTGAAAGACTTGGGGCAGGACCCCCCACTCTGCCCGGAGCTCTGACGACCCCAATCAACCGCAAGAGACGGCACTTGATGCAAAACGCAAGAGGATTTTTATTCCAACATGCTGGAGCTTGACCCACAACTCTTTTAGAAGCCGAGGAGTCAAGCTCTGCACAGCAGTTTTTACAAGCTTATAAAGGCAAAAACTACAAAGTAGGCGGGAATAGCAGACATAGCAGGGGCTTTAACCATAAAGTAGGAGGGGGGAGTAGACATAGCAGGGGCTCTCCAGATAAGAAGAACTCTGGTTCATTATTCAACTGTCTTAAGACAAGACTAACAGTCAAATATTTGCTTAATAGTAAACATTTGCTGCAGCTCCTGGGGCTATCTCCTGGAACAGTTACAAAAGGTCACATTCCTATGGTAGGGAGTGAGAGGTGGTCACATTCCTATGGCAGGGAGTGAGAGGTGGTCACATTCTCATGGTAATATTTTCTTTCATTCCCCCATTTGTTTTTTTTTTTGGGAAGTTCTAATCATGGAACTTCTGGCTCTATGTATTCATTCTCATGGCTGTCGTCCCGGCGGAGAGACTGGTAATGCTGTCTGAGCATTAACACTTGTACAGCACTCACTCTCTCTCGGACGAAGGTGACTATACGGTTGAGAATGTAGGGCCCAAAGGTAAGAATTAGAAGCAGTATAATAAGAGGGCCTATTAAACTGGAAATGAGAGTGGTGAACCAAGGTGATCGGCTGTACCAACTTTCAAACCACCCTCGATGGGCCTCCCGATCTCGTTGTCTTTTTTCTAGTCTCTCCCTGAGTTTAGACATGGAGTCTTTTACCATACCAGAGTGATCTACATAGAAACAGCATTCTTCTCTTAGTGCAGCGCATAACCCTCTATCTTTTAGGAACAGGAGATCGAGTCCCCGTCTATTCTGCAATACTACTTCTGATAAGGATGTTAGTGACTCTTCTAATTTTGTGACCGATTGTTCTATGGCTTTTAGGTCCTCATCTACGGCTGCTCTCAGTTCTTCGAGATACTGTGGGGTCTGGACAAGTGCAGCCGTTCCTGTTCCTACTCCAGCCGCCACCCCTATACCCATCAGGACAGCTGGGGTAATAGAGACTGGTTCCCTCTTCTGTCTACAGGGTCTGAGATCGAATTCTGCCTCGAAGGAACTCGCCTCGTGATAGATAACTCTAGGTATTAATTGTACGAGGATACAGTAGTCTGCAGTGGAGTTAAACACTGATGAGGAAATGCACGGGGTTAGCCCAGTGCTGCAAGCCCACCATCCTCCTTTGGGGGGCACTAGATAATAATTGGTAGTGGTTGATGGGCTTTTAATGGTCTGATTACACAGATGCTGGTGATTTTTGGGGATCGTGCCTAGGCAAATGCCTCGCCCAGAGACTGCTGTAAGGGTAATCTTGGATCCCCAGTCACAGGAATTATGGGAGGTGGTATTTTGGAAGATACCTGAGAAGGCGATCCCTTCATAATAGGGCGGGCCTGAGGCTAGACACAACCAGCAAGATTCGGTAAGATTAGGGTTGGAAGTATTGAGGACATTGAAAGCTCCCTGTATTAAGTTAAGAAGTCTCTGCCTGGTGCTTGGAGTCTCCGGGGATGTTACCTGGGGAGACAGTTTCGCAGGCGATGGGGCTGTGCTGGCCTCAGTAAATTGGGTGCTCCCTGGAGTCTGGGGCATACGGGGAGAAATAGGCGGCCTAGCTGGCGGCTGCTGTCCTGAGAGTATGATGTTGGGTCCTATCTGGACAGCGACGGGGGTCTCTATTTTTAATTTGATGAAGAAGGTAAATCCTTTATCCCACCCTGACATATAGAAACGGAATCCCCATGTTCTTCCTTTTATCCAATCTCGGGCTTGTTTCCCCCTCTCCGTGAAGGAAATATTTAGGGGGTTTGACCCTGCCCCGGTACTGCTCCTCTTTACGGTTATTAAGTCCCAAGAGGAGAAGGGGTGCCAGAAGGCCTGCCCAGTCGTCTCACATCCCCATTGTTTACAATAGAAATTTTCTACCCCCCCACATCTGTTGGCTTGGCTTCTCGTTCTCCCGTCCCGGGGACAGATATACAACTCCGTTTGTCGCATCCGGCGCTGGGCGGGCAAGTTGCCACAGCCAGGGGCGTCTGTAACGTACTGGCCTTGGGATGTGGAGCCTTGGGTAAGTGAGCGCTTTGTTAAGTGGTGATCAAGGCTTGATGGAACCTCTTCAAAGGTCTCATCGGAGATATCCCAATTATCTAGCCCTGCTATTAAGGAGCAAATATCTGGGTTGAGGGACGGCCTCCAGGTCCAAGGAGGGTCTTCTTTTGTAGTACTCCATACTACATCACCAGTCTGAGAGAGAACCTGCCAGGTTAACCTCTGGGGGGAATGGGGGTTGGGACCGGAGCTACTTATCACCGGGAGTTGTATCAGCAGGAGCAGGGCTACTGCGGCGAATGCGGAGCTTGAGGGGGTTGTCCGTCTTTTCCACTTTCCACCCGGAGTCTGGCGGCGGTGCTGGTTTGACATGAGACGCGTGGATCCAGGCTGCGATGCCATCAACTTTTATTGCCGTCGGGATTGTGAGCAGTACTAGGTATGGTCCTTTCCACCGTGGTTCAAGGTTGGCTGTCCAGTGGCGCCGGATGTACACCGAATCTCCAACCTGGAACTGGTGAGGTATTTGCAGATCCCCGGGCTTGTAGGCCTCGATCAGCCGGCTCCACACCTCCTTTTGCACAGTTTCAAGGGCTTTTAATCTGGTGTATAGAGATTGAGAGGAGTAAGATTCTGGGGAAGGGAGGTGCTGCATGGCAATGAGCAGGGGTGAGCTCCATATAGGATTTCAAAGGGGGTCAGCTTGAGAGTGCTAGGGGTGTTGCGCACATGGAACAGGGCAAAGGGAAGGAGGACTGTCCAGTCAGTAATGCCAGTCTCTAAGGATAATTTAGTCATGGCCTCTTTTAGGGTTCTATTCATCCTCTCTACCTGCCCTGAGCTTTGGGGCCGATAAGCACAATGTAATTTCCACTCAAGCCCCAGGATTTTGGCTAAACCTTGATTAACCTGGGCAACAAAAGCGGGACCGTTGTCGGATCCGATTACCTTGGGTAGCCCAAATCTTGGAAAAATTTCTTGTAATATTATTTTGGCTACAACTTGAGCAATCTCCCTTTTTGTAGGAAAAGCCTCGACCCATCCTGAGAAAGTATCTATGAACACCAGCAAGTACTTGTATCCGTATTTGACCAGCTTAATCTCTGTAAAATCTGTTTCCCAGTAGCTTCCAGGACGATCTCCTCGGAGTCGTTTTCCCTGAGGTAATGTGCTAGGCTGGGTGTTTACTAATTGGCAAGGTCTGCACTGCGTCAACGAGTTTACTTAATTCCATAATATAGTATGGGGAGGACTGAACAATAGTTCTTAGATGCTTGGGGCCCAAATGAGTTAATTTATGAAGTTGTCTGAGAAAGGTGATCGCCTGCTCCTCAGGGAGGATGATTTTTCTTTCCGGAGTTTCTCAGATCCCCTCTGGGGATTCTAAGTGGAGGCCTAATCTGTTCATTCTCTCGAGATCCCGCTCCGAATATTTAAAGTGTTTGACAAGGGGGGGTGCTATTTCTTTAAGGCTAGGCCTTAAAATGTTTTCATATAGCGGCAGGATGTTGAGCCTTTGAGCTGCTAGCTTAGCTTCTCGGTCGGCTCTTTGGTTTCCCTCGGCAACTCTGGACCCCCCTTTCTGATGCCCATGGCAGTGGATAATGGCCACTTTCTTAGGGAGGTGAACAGCCTCCAGTAGACTTAGGATTTCTTCCTTGTGTTTAATTTCTTTTCCTGCTGAAGTCAGCAATCCTCGCTGCCTGTAAATGGCCCCATGAACATGGGCTGTAGCAAAAGTATACCTGCTATCGGTGTATATGTTAACTTTTTTCCCTTCTGCCAAACGTAAGGCCTGGGTCAAGGCGACCAGCTCGGCCTTCTGGGCCGACGTCCCTTCAGGCAGACTACTTGCCCAGATGGTCTGCTTATCGTCCACTACCGCCGGCCCAGCCACCCTTTTACCTTCTATTATGGAGCTGCTCCCATCAGTGAACCAGGTCAGCTGGGCATCCGGCAGGGGCTGATCACAGAGGTCCTTCTGAGTTCCAGTTTCCTCAGCCAGTACTTCTTGGCATGTGTGTAATACATCTTTCTGGACAGAGGTATCAGGTAATAGGGTAGCTGGGCTGAGGATGATAGGCGGGCCAAACTGGACTCTGTCTCCGTTTAATAGGAGACTCTGGTAATGTGTCATGCGGGCATTAGACAGCCACCGGTCAGGGGGCTGTCTGATGATGCTTTCTAAAGCATGGGGGGCAATGACTGTCAACTTCTGCCCCATAGTTAATTTGTCTGCATCTTTTACCAGTACCGCTACTGCCGCCACAGACCTCAGACAGGCTGGCCAACCACCAGCGACGGGGTCCAATTTCTTGGAGAGGTATGCTACTGGTCTTTTCCATGGCCCTAAAGGCTGTGTCAGCACCCCTCGGGCCACTCCTCTCTTCTCATCTACGTATAGGACAAAGGGCTTTGTTACATCTGGTAGAGCCAGGGCCGGGGCTGATAATAATTCCTTTTTAATGTTGTCAAAGGCCCGCTGTTGGCTGGCACCCCACTCGAAGGGAGTGCCTTCCTTGGTCAAAGGGTAGAGGGGAGCTGCCAGAGTAGCAAACCCCAGTATCCATAAGTGGCAGAACCCCGCAGTCCCTAAGAATTCTCGCACCTGGCGGGGTGAGCGGGGAACTGGAATCTGAGTCACAGTATGCTTCCTGGCTTCTGTTAACCATCTCTGCCCTCCTCTTAGGGTGTAACCCAGGTACGTTACCTCTTTCTGGCAGATCTGGGCTTTTTTGACGGAGGCTCGATATCCTAAGCGGGCTAGTTCTTCTAGCAACAGTTCTGTGCCCCGATGGCACTCTTCTTTTGTTGTTCCAGCTAGTAGTAAGTCATCTACATATTGTAGGAGCGTTACCTGAGGGTGGCTGGCGTGAAAGTGAGCTAGGTCTTGGTGGAGGGCTTCATCAAAGATGGTTGGGGATTTCTTAAACCCCTGTGGAAGTCGGGTCCATGTCAATTGCCCCGTTGTTCCAGAGTCCGGGTCTCACCATTCAAATGCGAAGATGTTCTGGCTAGAGGAGTGTAGTCGGAGGCAGAAGAAGGCATCCTTTAAATCCAGGACAGTGTACCAGATATGGTTCGGAGGGAGAGAGCTTAACAGATTATAAGGGTTAGGCACGGTGGGGTGGATGTCTTGCGCCCACTTGTTTACTTCTCTTAAGTCCTGCACAGGGCAATAGTCTCCTGTGCCGGGTTTCTTGACGGGTAATAAGGGCGTGTTCCATGGTGACTGGCATTTTACTAGTATGCCCAGCTGTAGGAGATGCTGAATGTGAGGCTTAATTCCTTCCCGAGCTTCCTTAGTCATAGGATATTGGCGCATTGGAGTGGAAGTGGCTTTGAGTTCTATGACTATAGGCGGCCTTTCTGCGGCCAGTCCCATTCCAGCAGTTTCGGCCCATGCCCCGGGATATTTTTCTAGCCAGTCATTTACGAGACTAGTCCCTTTTTCCCGCTGCTTTTCAAAGAGTCTATGTTCATCCTCTAAACGCATGGTCAGGGCTGTTACCCTCTTATTTTGGGTTACCTCTGGGCCATCAGGAGTAAAAGTGATTTGGGCTTCCGTTTTGGTGAGTAAATCTCTCCTGAGGAGGGGCGCAGGGCACTCAGGGATAATTAAGAACGAGTGGGTTACCCATCTCACTCCCAGATCTACTGATCTTCGGGTAGTCCATGAGTACTGCTGATGCCCTGTGGCCCCTACAACCCAGGATCCTGATGGTTCGAGTAGGACTGAGTGTTGAGCTCCGGTGTCTACAAGGAACTCAACTGGCTTCCCCTCCACCTTAAGTATTACCCTAGGCTCGGGGAGGGGTTCCAAGCCCTGTCCCCGCTAATCTTCTTCTTCCTCTAAGGCCAGTAGTTTCTTGGAGAGTTCTTTCTTCTTTTTTTTAGGACATTCCCTGGCCCAGTGCCCCTTTTCCTTACAGTAGGCACATTGATCTTTATCTAACGGGACGCGGTTGCCCAGGCTACCTGACTTCTTAGTTCTACCTTGGGTCTGTTCCTGGCTCTTCTCCCCTACTACTGCGGCCAAAATCCGTGTTAAGTTTTTCTCCTGTCTTCGGTCTCTCTTATTTTCCCTTTCTTCTCTCTCTTTCTCCTTTCTCTGCTCTTTTTCTTCCTCAGTTTCTCTTTTATGGTATACTTTCTCAGCTTCCTTAACTAAATCTTGCAAGGTATAGTCCTGCAATCCTTCGATTCTCTGCAGCTTTCTTTTAATGTCTACAGCTGACTGCCCTATGAAAGTCATAGCCACGGAAGCCCTCTGTCCTTCAGAGGCAGGGTCAAATGGGGTGTAACGCCTAAAAGCTTCCATTAGACGCTCAAGAAACACAGAGGGGGGTTCTGTGGCCCCCTGTATTACTTCTCTTACCTTAGCCAAATTAGTGGGGCATCTTGCCGCCCCACGGAGGCCAGCCACTAGAGCCTGGCGATAGACTGACAGTCGCTCCCTACCTTCTTCCGTGTTGAAATCCCAGTCTGGTCTGGAGAGGGGAAAGGCAGCCTCGATGATGTTGGGGAGCTGGGTAGGATGCCCGTCTGCCCCGAGTACATTCTTCCTAGCTTCTAGTAAAATCCTCTCCCTCTCTTCAGTAGTGAAGAGAGTCTGTATGAGCTGCTGGCAGTCATGCCATGTGGGCTGATGAGAGAACATCAGGGACTCTACCAGCCCAGTCAGGCGTTGGGGGTCTTCTGAAAAAGGGGGGTGATTAATTTTCCAGTTATACAGGTCTGCGGAAGAAAATGGCCAGTACTGGAGGGGCTGGAGAGGAGGTGGTCCCTCATCTGTTGCCACCGGCGGGGGGCCGTATGCCCTCAGGGGTAGGGCAACAGTAGTGTCGGGAGACACTCCTCCCCGGCGGTGACTCCTGGTACCTTGTGTGGGCCCCAGTGAAGGTTCCCCCGGGGGTGCAGAGGGGGCAATCGCCAGATCCGGCGATGCTGGTCCTCCCTGCCCCCCGACAGGAGCCAAGGCGGGAGGGTATGGGGGAGGAGGGGGTGGAGGGTCGAGGAGAAGATGATCAGTCTGGATTTCTGGGTAGATCTTCTTAGGGGGGTCCGAACTGTCGCCCCCTTTTCTGGGACCGGAAGATTGGACAGCGAGCACCTGAGGATTAGATGGGGGCCTGGATGTGGCAGTCCACGGCTGAACCCAGGGGGGCGGATTCTGCACCAGGTCCTGCCAGACTATGATGTAAGGTTGTTGATCCAGATGGGCTCCCGGTCCTCTCTGAAAAACAATCTCTTTAATAGCAAAAATAAGAGATAAGTCAAAGGTTCCTCCTGAGGGCCAGCCGACATTAAAAGTAGGCCACTCCGAGGAGCAGAAAGTCTGCCATGGGCCTTTTTTAACCTCTACTGACAGATCACGACCTCTTCTCTTCACTTCAGTCCAATGATCTAGAGTTAAACTCAGAGGGGTGGTCACAGTCTGTCCCATCGTCAGTGGATATGTCAGAAACACAAATAACGGGAATAACAGAAATATTACAGGTACAAGGACCCACCTACCACACTTGGTCCTTCACAAGCCTATAACAGAATCAGACGGGCGCGTTTCCCGTAATTTTTGATCGAACAACCAGACTCGACCAGCGCCCTTACAGCAGGAGACAACCAGGCGTCCCTGGTTCTCCTCAATTCCTGGGGCGTCCCCCAGGGTTTCAGCCTGTGGTCCTCCGGGCACGTCTACCAACCACTGTCCGGTCACTCTCACGAGGTGCCGAATGGCTGCGAAATCGAAAGCGCGCACACAAAGTCAAACAAAAGGACTGAAGACACAGACTAGACAGTTTTCGGGGTACCCCTTTCTTACCTCCAAGGTCGACTCTGCAGGTGAGGGGTGGTCGTTATCTCCCAGACGAGCCCCCAAATGAAAGACTTGGGGCAGGACCCCCCACTCTGCCCGGAGCTCTGATGACCCCAATCAACCACAAGAGACGGCGCTTGATGCAAAACGCAAGAGGATTTTTATTCCAACATGCTGGAGCTTGACCCACAACTCTTTTAGAAGCCGAGGAGTCAAGCTCTGCACAGCAGTTTTTACAAGCTTATAAAGGCAAAAACTACAAAGTAGGCGGGAATAGCAGACATAGCAGGGGCTCTAACCATAAAGTAGGAGGGGGAGTAGACATAGCAGGGGCTCTCCAGATAAGAAGAACTCTGGTTCATTATTCAACTGTCTTAAGACAAGACTAACAGTCAAATATTTGCTTAATAGTAAACATTTGCTGCAGCTCCTGGGGCTATCTCCTGGAACAGTTACAAAAGGTCACATTCCTATGGTAGGGAGTGAGAGGTGGTCACATTCCTATGGTAGGGAGTGAGAGGTGGTCACATTCTCATGGTAATATTTTCTTTCATCATCACCTGCCAGTCGAGGTCAAGGACACTGTGAAAAAGTGGTCACCTGCAAGCTGAGGATGAGGACACAGCAAAAAAGCCAAGGATGAGGACACAGAGAGAAAGTCATCACCTGCCAGTCGAGGATGAGGACACAGCCAGAAAGTTGTTACCTGCCAGTCGAGGATGAGGACACTGTGAGAAAGTGGTCACCTGCAAGCTGAGGACAAGGACACAGAAAGAAAGTGGTCATCTTCCAATCAAGGACAGCAGCTCTCGGGAAGCCAGGTCTGCTGACCCCTTCATCTTGGACTCCCAGCCTTCAAAACTGTCATAAAACAGATTTCTGTTGTTTAAACCATTCAATCTGTGCTATTTTGTTATGACAGCCACACCAAACTAACACAAGTCCTGAAATCACTGAAGTACAAAGAGAGGAACTTTTAGTGGTTTTCGATCTTACAGCAAAAAGGTCTTTTCTCAATTCAGAATAGTAAATTCTTTAAAGAATGGCCAATGTTTGTCAAGCAGGAGGTGTTCAGCTGATGAATGGAAGTTAGTGAATTCTTTGGAAATATAATTTATATTCCATTGAAGATTTCATTCTAAAATTGTAGTTTTTCTAGCATAGGATAGAGTGTGGGTGATGTGAATTTAATGTCTCAGTGATCTCCAAGGTTCTGATAGCCCAGTCTCAGGATCACCATCTAGCCACTCTTAAATCCTCCCTTCTTTTACAAGGATTATACACCTTCATCTGTTGCCTCCATAGTTTAAGTAGCCACTGGCATTCACAAACCCTACACCACTTCCATTTCCAACATCTTGGTGTTGTGGAGTCTAAATGTTAGCAGATATACACTTTATCAAAACACAAGTGTTACGAGGCAAGCTGTCTCTCTTGATTTTTTTTTTCTCTTTACTGTGAAAACTGCTTATGTCAGAGGATGTTCCTTCAGAAGGAGGCTGGGAATGAATTCACACAGAAGAATTCCTAAAGCAGCAGACCCTCAGCTATAACCTGGTATGAAATAAATACATGTTGTTTTAAGTTGCTGAGATTTTAGGATTGTTTGTTAATGCAGCAAGGCTGATTGATAAAACCTGTGGAGAGTGGACTGTAAGACGGCAGGGCCCCCACAGCCTGGGGGACATTCAGGGAATGAATGAATGCCCCCCCAACTGCTTCTCTTCTATTCCCAAAACAATCATATTCCTTCCTCATGTTCCCTCTGCCAGATTTCTTTGTCTAGTTAACTATGCAGAGATCCCTGTGATCTTTCCCTTCCTTCTCCTTGTCATATGCTAACAAAGTTGAGTAGAAACCACTCAGTCACATAGCTCTTCCTTTATTTTGTTAATTATGCAGAGATCCTTGTGATCTTTCTTTCTCACTTCTTAGTGTATGTTAACCAAGTAGAGTAGAAACCAATAACAAACTGATTTGTCTTTATTCAAGTCATTTGCATCTTCCTGTCTTCCTATAAGAGCAAAAGTATGTTTTTTGTTTATTCTATTTCCCCATATTGTCTATGCTACTTCCTGCTGAACAACCCTGTACAGATACTATAAAATAAAGCTGATTATGTGCTTTGGGGCTGGCTGCAGCCCTCAGCTCAGTCAGTCCTCCCGGTCCCATTTTTGTTTCCGTGCCTTCTCTTATGCTGTGTTTTCCTCATTCCCCACCAATTCCACTCTGGTTCACTCCGCTTCACTGAGCTGGTTTGCAACAAAAACCGATTCAATAGATTAAGTGATTTGGACTTACATATCATAAGACATTACATAGTAACATTTAATGAGTACTAAAACCACTTACTAGAAAAGGTGAAGAATATACTGATGATTAGGATACATCAATATCCTCTAAGAAATTCAAAGTCTAACTTAAGAAATCAGATAAGTAAATCCCTAAGTAGAATTCACATCAAATAAATTAAGTGCGATAGTAGCTAAGAAATCGGAAACGGAACTAAATGAAGAGAAGACTTCAATGTCAATTTAGGAATGATCTTAAAAATTGACTTGGGAGTAAAATGAATACATTAATTTCCAATCCGAATGGATTGTCTGTGGATTGACATTGTGTAGCAGGAAACCGACGCAGACAGAAGACTCCAGGCACCAGCTGGAAGAGGAAGTGGCTTTATTCTCCAGCCGGGAGACTTGGTGGACTAGTGGCCTAAAAACTGAGCCCACCGACTTAATCTCTTGCCTTTCTTTTATACATTTTTTAGGGCTAGGGTGCATGTGAAAGTCTTGCGACTCAAGGGCAGGTCAGGTTGGCCGGCGCCCTTGGTACTGGGTGGGCTACCTGTCCTCAAAGTCGGTGGAAGGTTAAGGAAGTTACAAGGTTACTATCTAGGCCCAGCACATACCAAGGGAAGGGCATAGAGATAACAGAGACATCTGCTGAAGTAGAGGCAGCGGTGTCACGGACTGTTTGGCTAGTGCCTATACAGAGTGACTAGGGCAGATCTTTAGCTTTCACTCTCCTGTCTCAGTTGGACACACTGAGCTCAGATTCTCAGGGCTGGAATTCAGCATGGAGCAGCAATGGCCCTGCTCCCTTCAAGAGAACTCATCACTGCACCAGAGGACACAGAGCCCCTGTTTCTTGCCTACATTCTATTTGAAAGATGCTGTTCTGCATTACTTCCCTGAATCCACACAGCACTCCTGTGATATAGGTCATATCACTCTTATGTAACAGAATGTAAAAGTGAAGCCCAGCTTTTAATCAATGATGAACTGCAGGAATGATGTTTGCTCCATCTCAAAGCTCCCTCTCATAGTGACTCTCTGTAGTGTGAAACACTACAGAGAGTTAGCGGATGTTGACTGCATGCAGGAATCCGGAAGTGTGTACTTCATTGCCCTTGATTCACCTTTGACCTCCATCAACGCAAGGGTCTGCAGAATTGTGACTCTGGTTCCTCTGCACCTTCTCTCATATGCCTTTTTTTCTTCTTCTGATACACCTTGCTCCACTAACCATAGATCTGCCTATATTGCTCTAATTGAATGAAGAATTGCTCTCACAATCTTCTAAACAAATGCAGTGTTAAATTTACTTCTTTGTTCACTTCATCACAAGCCATATTCAATTATTTTAGAAAACAGAATAAAACTAGATAGATGAATGGTAGATAGATGATAGATACAGTGACAAATAGAAAACTTCTGATTATTGAGAGATTACGGGAAAGGGGGCTGGTACCAAATTTCCATTGTTTACTTATTTATCATGTCATTGGTGGCTTCATAATTAAAGATGGATAATGAAAAATCACAGTAAATTATGGCTTTTTTAATAGCAGTGACTTGGGTTTTATCATCTTAGCATATTTTATCACTCATGCAAAGGATTATCTACTACATGTAATAAGGGTTAGCTGTGCAAAGACAAATAACATCTGAAGATTGTGCTCACAAATGAGCTGGGGACCTGAGTCTACAGCACATAGCTCAGTGCATTGTGTCAAAGTGGAAAGACAATGAAGCTAAAAGAGAAAAGGGATTCTTCCCATCCATGGTTGCCTTCCTTATATCTACGCATCTAGTACTTTTGTGGTTGTATTCTCCTTCTTCACAGAGTGCCCCCAAATAATTTAAGCTCCAGAAACCACTGAACCTAGAGTAGAATCCTTTCTTACACTGAAATTAGTAGAAGTGAAAATGAGTACAATCTTTTTGGAAAACTAATTGAGAATAACTGCTAAAAAGGAAGGTGTACATAGCCTCTGACCCAGGAATTCTGCTCCTAATATAACAGAAATGGATATAAGTTCCTATCGATAAACATATACAACAATGTTTATAGAAGCACTCTTCATAATAACTGTATTGGAAATAGTAAACATTTCCCACAACCATAAAATGGACGAATAAATGAAAGCCTATTCACAGCAGTGGAATTATACAAAACTACAACTATATGTGTGTGTGTGTGTGTGTTAAATATTTCAAACATAACCTTGAGCTAAAGCAACCAGATATAAAGAATACCTACTCCGGGCGGCGCCTATGGCTCAGTGAGTAGGGCGCCGGCCCCATATGCCGAGGGTGGCGGGTTCAAGCCCAGCCCCGGCCAAACTGCAACAACAACAACAAAAAAAATAGCCAGGCGTTGTGGCGGGCACCTGTAGTCCCAGCTGCTCGGGAGGCTGAGTTAAGAGAATCGCCTAAGCCCAGGAGTTAGAGGTTGCTGTGAGCCGTGTGACGCCACGGCACTCTACCGGAGGGCGGTACAGTGAGACTCTGTCTCTACAAAAAAAAAAAAAAAAAGAATACCTACTCCAGGATTCTATTTATATAAAGTTTAAATATAAGCAAATCTCATGTATTAATCTTCTACTATGTTAGAAGGAAGGATAACATGTGACATGGGGAGAAGTATTCATGGGGAATCAGAAGCTTATAGGATGTTGGGAAAGTTATATCTTACCTAGTTTCTGGAAATACGGGTGTGTTCATTTGTGAAAATGTATGGAGTAGAGAACCTTTATGATTTGTGATATTTTTCTTCATGTTATCTGAACACCAACAGTTCACATAATAAATAAATTCAATAAATTTTAAGTAATCTATCAAATTTGTTGCAGAGAAACCAGAGAAAAAGGCTAATAGAAGAGTATGGAATATGGGAGGAAATGGGAAAAGAAAGATACTTCAGGTACAATTTATAATATATAAAAAGCTGCTACACGTGTCTTCCTGTGGTAGAAGTGTGCCTGCAGTGTCCTCAGGAACGCAGTGTTTAATTTTCAAACGAAATAATTTAACACACACGTGAAGAGAGAACGAGTCTTAGTAATTCATGAGAGTTAGACAAAAAAACGTGGAACAATCCTATGATTTTGTTCCCAGGTTTGTCAAAAAAAAAAAAGAAAGAAAAAGAAAGCCATAAACCTGGGCGTGGTGGCTCATGCCTGTAATCCCAAACTCTGGGAGGTCGAGGCAGGCGATTGCTTCAGCTCAGTAGTTCGAGACAAGCCTGAGCCAGGGATTGACCTCGTCTCTAAAACTAGCCGTGGGTTGTGGTTGGGAGCCCTGTAGTCCCAGCTACTCAGGAGGCTGAGGCAAGAGAATCCCTGGAGACCCAGAGTTTGAGATTGCTGTGAGCTATGACGCCAGGACACTCTACTGAGGATGATAAAGTGAGACTCTGTCTGGAGAGAGGAGAAAGGAAGAAAGAAAGAAAGCCATTTCTACTTTCACCAGTACTCCCTGCCAAGGATAACAAAGTGAGACAAAGACAAAGACGAAGAGGAAGAGGAGGAAGCCATTTCTATTTTCACCAGTACTCCCTGCCACTCAAGGAAGTTCCACCATCACATGATACTGAGACTCATGTTCCCAGGAACAGAGATCAAATTAGGACCCGTCTGAAACTGCCAGAAAGAATGCAGCCAATCATCCACTTAGTAAAAAGGTGCATGAGCCTTCTAATCAAAGGAAAAATGTATTTATGACAGAAAATAATCCTCACAAAATATGTGTCTGCTATCATCTGATTCAAAAATTCATTTGAATGTGAATCACATTCTTCTGATTGATGGTATACGTCTTAGATGAGATTAAATTCTTTGATTTTATAGTTTTATTTAAATGAAGCATATATGAGCTTCAACTTTTATGTATTTTTAGAGCAGAAATGAGTCCGATTTTGCAAACAAGAACAAGCAATCTCTATTAGTACCTGGACTCTAGGAAGTCACAGGACATGCTACACAAAGTATTAGGTTTCCACGTGGAGTCTGCGTTTCTACCCACCAGAAAGCTGTTAGTTAAAGATCAGGCTGCATGAGTGAGCCTGCAGAACTTAGACCAGTGCTGCTGTTTCCTGGCCTTCTCCACTGCTAGACCCGAACAGTGCTCCAAACATGCCTCTCTTTTTATTTAAGCTTAAAAAGACTGAGTAGTGATAAAACAGGATCTGAGAGGAAAAGGAATACCAAACTGTTCCTTTGAGAAAAATAGCAGAGATTAAACTAGAGGAGTTGAATGGTACTTTTTCTGCTTTGCTACTAGGAAAATGTGTGTGTGTGTATGCACGCCTGTGTGTGTGTGCATGTGGGTGTGTGGGTGTGACTGTGTGTGCGAGTGTGCCGTGTGTGCATGTGTGTATGTGTGTGTATGTGTGTGGGTGGGTGTGCGTGTGTGTATGTGTGTGGGTGGGTGTGCGTGTATGTGTGTGTGTGATGTGTTTTTGTGTGTGCATGTGGGTGTGTGAGTGTGCATGTGCGTGTGGGGGGTGTGCGTGTGTGTGCACGTGTGTGTACCTGTGTTTGTAGGGGGTGAATGTGTGCATGCAGGTGTGTGTATGTGTGTCTGAGTACATGGTGTGTGTGTGTGCATGCGTGTGTGTGCACATGTGTGTGGGCATGTGTTTGCATGTGTGGGGTGTGTGTGTCTGTATGTGTGTGCGTGGGGGGGCATATGTATTTGCGTGTGTGTTTGTGTCTGTGTGTGGGGGGGTGTGCATGTGTGTATGTGTGTATATGTATGTGGGGGGGAGTTGTGCGTGTGGCGTGATAATTAACCAGAGATGCCTGGAAATGATGAAAAGAATAAAATGACAACATCTGCCTTGTATCGGCACCCACTTGAAACATGGGGGTTTGATCAGTTAAATTTATTCATGAAGATTAACTGTTCAGGAAAGCTCTCTGACTACGGGGTAATTTTCTGAATTTCTTTGAGATTTCATTTACTTTTTCTTAACACAGGCATAGCAATGCCCTTCGGGTGGTTACTGGCAGATAACTGCGATAATGCTTACAGACAACACCTGTCTGACCGTGGAGGGTAAACAGTGAGAGTTCACTTTATGCTAATTGGTTTATCTCCTGCTGGCTCCTGTTCATAGTCTGTAGTGGTTACTTGCATTTTTTGTGTTTTCCTGCTGGACTGTATGTTTTCTGAGAAAAAGACTGTGTTGCTTCTTTTTCGTTTTTCTTCTTCACCGCGTTATAAAGTGCCTGGTATGTATTTTTTGAAAGAAGTGGCAGTCTTTTGATTTCATTGTTACTACTAAAGGACATTCGCAAGGTGACAATGGGCTCTTAGCAGACAAAATTTAAAGTTTTATCAAGTATACTACTATAGAAAGCATGAACATGAAGAATACTTCATTGATAGCCCTTTTTTCAGATAGGTTGTCAGGTTAACAAGGAAAGATGCTTTTAAAATGCTTCTCTTGGGGTCTGGTGCATCGTAAGTCCTTTAAAAATGGGCCAGTTTTCTGCCTCTTATGAGGAGACTCTCTGCCCACCTCCACGTTCAGGCTTTCACTCGTATTTTTTCCATGTGACATAAACACCATTCCCTCCGAGCAGTCTTGTCACTTTACCTGATATCACTTATCGCTAGTGTGTGGGCTCAGGCCTATCTGTGGCCAAGGTTGATACGTGGCTCCCTACCCACAAGCTCGCCTCGGCCTTTGTCTCCCTGTGTCTCACTAAAGTCGGACAAGTCTTAGGGTGCTTGTGCTTTCATTATTGTTCCCCACATGCTGATCCTATTTCTTGGTTACCTGCCTCTCAAATGTCAGCCTGTGGCCTGTGGACTTCACAATGCCAGGCTGGTTGAACCTTTAAAAGTGCTGCTGATTGGTGGCGCCTGTGGCTCAAAGGGGTAGGGTGCCGGCCCTATATGCCGGAGGTGGCAGGTTCAAACCCAGCCCTGGCCAAAAACAAAACAAACAAACAAACAAAAAACAAAAAGTGCTGCTGATGGATTCAAGGGGAAGCCCAAGGTTGCCTGGGTGAGAAGAACATTACGTGTGCTGTGGATTGTGGCACCCAGAAAAACTCAGGGGTACAGAGTGAACAGCATTCTTTAGAGCACCCGTTCTGGGACTTCCAGGGAAAATAATAAGGTCTTTGGAGACCTCTGAAAACTAAATCCTACGGGCAAGCTTTGCCTCTGCATTCCAGCAGCTTCGTGACCTTGCTCATGTCACACCACTTCCCTAAAGCCCAGTTGCCACACAAAATGGCATAATATGTGTTTTTTTTTTTTTTTGGCAAAGATAAAAAAGAAAATGTGCAGAAAATGTGCCCAACGAACGTTAAATCACAACATAAACCTGAGGAGTTACCCCACTTGGCTGAAGGGCTACAGCTTCAGTAATGATGAAGATGGTAATGTTTCTAGATAGAAATTAACTTCGCGGCCAAAGCACTTAATAAAACATGTATATTATATCACAAATATTTGAGGGTGAGAATAATTCACCATACTATTTTAAGGAAAAACAACCCTGTAACATGCTTAATGGTTTGCAGCTGACATTGTGAAATTGGAATTCAGCATTAGCTAATGGTAATTATGGGACAACTAACCAAATTAACTGTGTTATACATCGTCATGCTTGGGAGAAAGTTACCAGGACATTATTTATTTCCCTTCAAAGTGAAGGTTTCTTGGGGCCTAAGTGAACACAAACAGGCACGTGAGTATGTTCACACACACGCGCGCACACACAGGCGTGCAGAAAATGGAAATAAACAACTTCAGCATGGCAGACTTTGTAACCTTGGAGATAAGAATGTGGTCAAAGTACACAAATTAAGCCTTTTTTTTTTTTTTTTTTAAGGTAATGAAAGTCCAGGCATTGAAAACAAAAACAAACAAAACAAACTGTCCTAATTAAGGAAGACCTAGACATAAGATAGCTTCTATCTCCTAATGTTGACGGCAGGGAGTGAGGCCCAAGATTGAGTGAAATTTGAATTTTGGCACCTGGAAACTAACTGTGCTGCAAAGAGTGGCTTGATGTCATCCAGGGACAGCCCAGTTGAAGGGCCAGTTTTTGTCAATTTTTGTGGAAAGAAAGTATGATCCAGAGTATGTGCCAGAATCTTCTATACCCAAGTGCAGGCAGAATGATGGCTCCAGGTGGTCAGTCTATTTGGGATGATTCTATTCGACAAATATTTATTAAGTGTTTACAATGGACAAAGTGATAAGGCAAAACAGATGGCTTTGCTGCCAGCGAGATTGTAGTTGAGTGGGAGAGAGAAACATTCATCACATAATCACACAAATTATATGTATATACATTAAAATTGGGGCAATTATTCTGAAAGGAAGTTAAACAGTTCCATGATAATTCATAGTAAAGAAACTAGATCTTGTGCATGTTGGAGGGGAAAATCAGGAATATTTCCTTGAGACAGGAAAGTTTTTCAATGAATGAGGGTGAAAAAAGGACAAATACTATTCTAAACAACCTTAAACCTAAGTGGCTAAACTTACGCAAATTTACCTCAAGGACACCCCTTGTTGAGAAGCATTATTCCCGGGCAGCAATCCTCTAAGCAGCAGCTCCGGCAGCTACGCTCCTCTGTTTAATGGTTCTGCCAACTGACGTGTGCAATCCCCACAAAAGGGAAAGAAAGGGGGAGGGAAAGGAAAGATCACATATGTGCTGAGTTCCTCCATCCAGAGTAGCACTCAACTTCCACTCACACGCTGTTGAAGAAGACTGATTACATTATCCTACCCTAACGGCAGAGAGATGAGAGAATGAAGTTAAACTACGTGCCCTGGAAGAAGGGATGGGTTTAATGACGGAGCATGTTCAACTTTGTGCCACCTATTTTGAGGATGAGTAGGAATTGATTATCTCCACAGTGATAGTTAGGAAGTGGGGAGGTAGAGGAAAGCATTCCAAATGTTAGGTACTGCATAGCAAACGCCTATGGCAGAAGGAAATAGGAAGTGTTTAAGAAAAAGAAAGAAGGTTACTGTGGTTGAGACATAAATAAAGGACATGAGAAATGAGATACAAGTCAAGGCGAGCAAGGCAGGTCCAGATTGTGCAAGGCCTCACAGGCAATGATGAAAATTGTTGATGTTATTCTAACTACACTAGAAAGTCATGGGAAGGTTATAGGTCAGAGAATGACAAACGTGTTGATAAGCTCATGTGCGTTACTCTGGCTACATTGTAGGAACTGACTGGATGGGTGCAAGACTATAAATAGACCAACAAAGAGGCTATTTCCCTGTTCCAAAGTGACAAAGGATTGTCGCTTCAACCAACATAGTGGTTGAAGAGATTGAATACAAATTGACAAATGGGCCAGGGCAGTGGCTCATGCCCGTAATCCCAGCACTCTGGGAGGCCGAGGTCGGTGGATTGCCTGACCTCACAAGTTCAAGACCATCTTGAGTAAGAGGAAGACCTGTTCTCTAAAAAATAGCCAGGTGTTGTGGTGGTGCCTGTAGTCCCAGCTACTTGGGAGGCTGAGGCGAGAGAATTGCTTGAGCCCAAAAGTTTGAGGTTCCTGTGAGCTATGATATCACAGCACTCTACTGAGACTGTATCTCAGAAAAATAAAAGAAATTGACAAATGGCCACCAGCAAATGTTTATCATTTGCAAAGAAGAGGTTCCAGTTCCCAAATAGAGGAACCTGCAAAGGAGTAGGCAAAGATCACGGTCCCAGTCAATCAAATTAAAGTTACAATGAAGTTCCAAGATTACCTCAGCAGACCTACTAGAAAAGTTAGGCGGAGAAATCAAAACCTAGAATCGGTCCAACCTGGTGGAGAGAAGCAATATGTTTGTGACAACTGTGATGTTACCAGGACATTCAGGGGCCGTGTCAGGCTCACATAAAGTCTGAAATTTTGCAGGAAAACCTGTTCACTGTTCTTTCTAGATAACTGGGTTGAGGCTGCCAATAGTAATATGTGAGCTCTTCCAGGCTAAGGATCTTTCCTTTGTTATTATTTTGTCTTCAAAAACTACAGTTCCTGACGTATAATATCTGTTCATTATGTGCTTATTAAATGATATGCTCCATCTCTCCCTTTAATAAAGATATGTGTGAGGACATTGGGCAATTTAGATGGAACTCAATTCAAGTTTAAATATGTTCTAACCATAATACCTTGGGTAAAATATGGTGAGACCAGACACAAATCAAGGGAAGAAACCAGAGGATACAGTTTTGTTACTCACAGGTCTTGTGGGAGAAACAGCACACAATGCAGGACCATGTGAGGAGGAAGAAAAAGAAACTAGAACTGTGGGCAATGCCTTGTGATTTCCAGGGTGAGGAGGGGGCAACACAGGGTAAGTGGGCTCCAGACTGATTAGGTACATCCGAAAGTGGTGCCCCATGAAATTCAGTTCACTGTGACTGTTAGAGCATTTGGTTTGGGCCTATCTAGCCTTTACATGATTTGGGGTGATCTGGGGTTTATTTGAGAAGACCTAGTAGCCATTTCATAGTTTTTTTAGGTTTTACAGTATTAATTGATAGGAACTAAAAGTGTGGTTAATACAAAGTGATGAGAACCCCGAGACTCATATCTCCAACACGGAATATTTCCCTCGCTCAGCTGCAGACTCATGTGTTCCTGTTTCCTCCAGGGTGTACACATAGGACTGACACTGAACAAAGGAAATGAAAACGACTGTGGTTCCTACTCCCTCAGTTCACTCTGTTCCTTTCCTAGTCTACCCGTGTCATATACAGCATCCTGACGTACCTCATGATACTAAAACCAAAGTAGCGTCTTTGATTCTTCCCTTTTCATAGCTACTCCCTCACAGCTACCCATCAACAAAGTAGTGTAAGTTCTACCTCAAAACTCATCTGGAGTCCTTACCTGCTCATACGTATTCCCAAGTTCTTCCTTGCTATCACTCAACTTCATGCCCCTGGTCCAAGCCACTTCACTTCTTCCTTCAGATTACACATGCAACTAAATTCAAACTCTCTAGCATGGCATATACATCCCTATGAACTCTGATCCATGCCTACTTCTCCAACTTCATCATTTTCTCCAGCTCTGGATACAACAGCCTCTCTAGTCTTTCCCTGTGCCTTGAACATTTGATCTTTCTCTATCTGTAGGACTTTTTCATTTGCTATACTCTCCAACTGGAAATGCTTTTTCCCTCCTCATTCACCATATGGCTTGATACTTCCATAGTTTTGGTCGCAACGTATATGTAACTTTCTCAGAGAGGTGTTCTATAACTAAGCTATGAATGATAAGCCTACTCAGCATTAATCACAAAGGTTCTCTCAGTCTTAGCTTGAGTTTTCCCTAAGCAGAGCCTGCGACAGTGATTTGCAGGCCAGTAGTTTGTTTCAGAATTGTAAGGAGAGGAAACGAAAAGGAAAAGGAAAGAGGAGACGGGAGGGGAGGAAAAGAGGGGAGGGGAGGGGAGGGTAAGGGAAGGGAGGAGAGGAGAGCAGAGGAACTGGGGTAAAAGGAAAAGCCAATAAAAGATGTTTTACCGAGCCAGTAGCATATAGGGCGCATGGAACTCAATCTCTGGCAAGCTCCTAAAAAACGTGAATAAGCATCAGAATTTTTCCCCTAAAGGAAAGGTTAGACATTTACCCCTAAACTCCATTGTGCTGACAGTTGAGGGTTGTTCTATGAGTATTAATTCCTCTGTTTTTCCAATCTCTCTAGTAGGAGATCACCAGATTTTTAAGAAATCCCCAAAGACCAGGAGCAGTGGCTCAAGCTTATAATCCCAGCACTCTGGGAGGCTGATGCAGGATAATTCAAGACTGATGATTCAGTCAGAAGTTCAAGACTAGCCTGAGCATGAGTTAAACCGTGTCTCTACTAAAAATGGAAAAAATTAGCCAAACATTGTGGCAGGTGTCTGTGATGCCAGCTACTCAGGACGCTGAGGCAGGAGGACTGCTTGAGCCCAGGAGTTGGAGGTGGCTGTGAGGTAAATTCAACCCAGGCATTAGCGGAGTGAGACTCTGTCTCAAAAAAAAAAAAAAAAAAAAAAAATCCCTGAAGAAGAAAAGAAACAAAGCAGACACATTAAAAAGATGCTGACATTGTGTATGAGAACTGCCCATCACATCTGAAGGTGAATTCAGAGGTAAGCAGAGGGAAAGGCCATGCAAAGCACCCACACCATCACTAACTATGATGACTGAAACGTTTATTTTTTTTCTTGAAAATCATAGGAAATCTAAAAAATTTTAAGGAGATTAGTAGCATGATATGATCCTCCTTTTTCAAATGATTGGCTCTCAAGGGTATGGAACTGTATTAATCATAATTTTTGTTCATAACATAATCTTGACATCTAGTTTTTGTCAAGTTATACAAAATTACTTATGTATAATAATATTATAAGCAACCATAAAACCATCATACCAAAAAAAAAAAAGTTTATGACCACCATGGACTCCACCAGTTGGCATCTCATGCTGTCAGCCCAAACACTGAGGCACCACTGTCAGGAACGGAGTGTTTTTCACTATGCAACACTACTTTTATCATCTCTATGTATTGCTAGAGTGTATGTGTATGTTTTATTTTTTTTATTAAATCATAGCTGTGTACATTAATGTGATCATGGGGCATCATACACTAGTTTCATAGACCCTTTGACACATGTTCATCACACTGGTTAACATAGCCTTCCTGGCATTTTCTTAGTTATTGTGCTAAGACATTTACATTCCACATTTGTGTATGTTTTATATTGTTGTTTTTACCTTTCTAAAAATTATTTCATGATTGAAATATTTACAAACTTGGATCTTAATTTTATATTAGATTGTTCAAAGACATTCTTCTCATTGTAAATTATTTATTCTGATCAAGGTACAATATTCCATTTTGGTAAAAGCAAACATCTTTATTGACATTAATCCTTATATTTAATGAACATATGTAGCTCTCCATTTTATTTAGGTCTCTTGTAATATCTTTTAATAAAAGTTTACATGATTTCCTATAGAAATCTTAACATCTTTTTAGACTTAATTTTTATTAAATCATAACTGTATACATTTATGTGGTACAATGTGATGATTTGATATACAATGTGGAATGCTTGAATCAAATTGATTAACCGGTCTTAACCATCACCTCACTCACTCATTTTTAGGCCGTTGTGCCAGAATGTTTATTGCAGCCCAATTCACAACAGCCAATGACCATCAACCCATGAATGGTTAACATCTTTTGTTAAATTTGTTCCCATGTACTTGATATTCAAGTAATATGTTGGTATATAAGTTATGTGTACTTTTTATTCTGTACCAATATTAATCTCTTTTTTCTTTTCCTTTGATAGGTTCCTATGTCTTTTAAGACAAGGCTGTATTTTACTCAGGTATTTGATCACTTTTACTTCATATGTTTTCATATGTCCTAAATTATTTCTTCCACTTCTTTAATAAAGTTATTACACAATGTTTTCACTATAGGTTGCTGTCCAGCAAAAACTTCTGAGATTTCGTATGCTTAAAATATTTTATTATACCCTTATATTCTAAGTTTTAATTTTCTTACATTCAATGACTTGTGTAGGTGCAGAGGCTATTCCATTGCATTCCTATGTAAAGTGTCACCTTAAAACATCTAAACCAATATCTATGTTAATTATAACGAGCTCAGGGAATAGGAGTGAGAGGTCATCAATGAGCTTTGGGGTGTGGAGACTTAGAGATCAGAAAGCCACCATCAATCACTCCCCACCTCATAAACATTTCCTCAGGTCAAACCTTTACTCATTGTTCTCTAGGAAGAAATATCATTAGGAGTAGGTGCTGTTTAAATTATATTTCTCCAATCTTGAGAATTTGGAAATGCAGCATTAGAGAAGAAATTACCAGATGAATTATTTCTAGCAGTTTTTTATATCCTCACAAGCATGGGGCTCTGAGATGCACTGAGTTTACTGTTGGAACAGCATGCTTGGAGGCAGACATTGTTTATGATAAGGAGAGACAGGTGGGCTGGCGGAGGTGGAGGAAGCAGAAGCAAAGTTCAGCATGCCCTCCCCTGGCCTTGATGAACTGCGCCCTGCTCCAGGACAGAGGCCCTGCCTCTCTCCATCTAATCTCCCCACCACAGACACACACCAGTTCTCCATCTACCTCTCCCCACAGACACACACCAGTTCATAACATCTCTCCTCGCAATCCCACTTGTTTTTATTTTTAAATGATTTTCTCCATTTTTTCTCAAAAGCTCTTCTATGGTTGGTATGGATTCAACATACTGATCCTATCTGGAGTCAAGGGATGTGATTTGATATTTTATTTTATTTTTATTTTTTTTTTTTGTACAAGATCTTTTTACTTTTTTTTTATTAAATCATAACTGTATACATTGATATGATCATGGGGCATCATACACTCGCTTCATAAACCATTTGACACATTTTTATCACAGTGGTTAACATAGCCTTTCTGGCGTTATCTCAGTTACTGTGCCAAAACATTTACATTCTACGTTTACCAAGTTTCGCAAATACCCCTGTAAGATGCACCACAGGTGTGATCCCACCGATCCCCCTCCCTCTACCCACCCACCCCCTTTCCCTCTTCCCCCTATTGTTAAGTTGTAGCTGGGTTATAGCTTTCATGTGAGAGTCCCAAATTAGTTTCATAGTAGGGCTGTGTACATTGGGTACTTTTTCTTCCATTCTTCAGATACTTTACTAAGAAGAATATGTTCCAGCTCCATCCATGTAAACATGAAAGAGGTAAAGTCTCCATCTTTCTTTAAGGCTGCATAGTATTCCATGGTATACATATACCACAATTTATTAATCCATTCGTGGATCGATGGGCACTTGGGCTTTTTCCATGACTTAGCTATTATGAATTGGGCTGCAATAAACATTCTGGTACAAATATCTTTGTTATGTTGTGATTTTTGGTCTTCTGGGTATATGCCCAGCAGAGGAATTACAGGATTGAATGGCAGATCTATTTTTAGATCTCTGAGTGTTCTCCATATATCTTTCCAAAAGGAATGTATTAATTTGCATTCCCACCAGCAGTGCAGAAGTGTTCCCTTTTCTCCGCATCCACGCCAACATCTCTGGTCTTGAGATTTTGTGATATAGGCTAGTCTCATTGGAGTTAGATGATATCTCAAAGTAGTTTTGATTTGCATTTCTCTGATGATTAAAGATGATGAGCATTTTTTCATATGTCTGAAGGCCTTGCGCCTGTCTTCTTCAGAGAAGTTTCTCTTCAAATCCCTTGCCCAGCCTGCGATGGGATCCCTTGTTTTTTTCTTGCTGATGCGTTTGAGTTCTCTGTGGATTCTGGTTATTAAACCTTTGTCAGAGATATGACCTGCAAATATCTTATCCCATTCTGAGGGCTGTCTGCTTGCTCTGCTTACTGTGTTCTTAGCTGTGCAGAAGCTTTTTAGTTTGATCAAGTCCCAGTAGTGTATTTTTGAAGCTGCTTCAATTGCCCGGGGGGTTCTCCTCATGAAATACTCACCCAGACCAATTTCTTCAAGGGTTTTCCCTGCATTCTCCTCTAGTATTTTTATAGTTTCATGTTTTAAGTTTAAATCTTTAATCCAATGAGAGTCTATCTTAGTTAATGGTGAAAGGTGTGGGTCCAATTTCAGTCTTCTGCAGGTTGCCAGCCAGTTCACCCAGCACCATTTGTTAAATAGGGAATCTTTTCCCCACTGAATGTTTTTAATTGGCTTGTCAAAAATCAAATAGCGGTAAGTAGCTGGATTCATCTCTTGGTTCTCTATTCTGTTCCAGATATCTACTTCTCTGTTTTTGTGCCAATACCATGCTGTTTTGATCACTATCGATTTGTAGTAAAGTCTGAGGTCTGGTAGTGTGATTCCTCCTGTTTTGTTTTATTTCTGAGTAATGTCTTGGCTATTCGAGGTTTTTTCTGATTCCATATAAAACGAAGTAATGTTTTTTCAAGAAAGAGGGATGGAGGGAGGGGGGTGGGGCCTTAGTGTGTGTCACACTTTATGGGGGCAAGACAAGATTGCAAGAGGGACTTTACCTAACAATTGTAATCAGTGTAACTGGCTTATTGTACCCTCAATGAATCCCCAACAATAAAAAAAAAAAATATATGACAATGGAGCTTTAATAGGGAGTGCGTTGAAATTATATATTGCTTTGGGTAGTATGGACATTTTGATAATGTTGATTCTTCCTAGACATGAGCATGGTATGTTTTTCCATTTGTTAACATTTTCAGCTATTTCTTTTCTTAGAGTTTCATAGTTCTCTTTATAGAGATCTTTCACGTCTTTTGTTAGGTAAATTCCCAAATATTTCATCTTCTTTGGCACTACTGTGAATGGGATAGAGTCCTTAACTGCTTTTTCAATTTGACTGTTGTTGGTGTATATAAAGGCTACCGATTTATGAATGTTGATTTTGTAACCTGAGACACTGCTGTATTCCTTGATCACTTCTAGGAGTTTTGTAGTAGAGTCCCTAGTGTTTTCCAGATACACAATCATATCATCTGCGAAGAGCGAGACCCTATATGGATACCCTTGATCGCCTTTTCTTCCCTAATTGTGGTGGCTAAAACTTCCATTACAATGTTGAAAAGCAATGGAGACAATGGGCAGCCTTGTCTGGTTCCTGATCTGAGTGGAAATGATTCCAATTTAACTCCATTCAATATGATATTGGCTGTGGGTTTGCTGTAGATAGCCTCTATCAGTTTAAGAAAAGTCCCTTCTAGACCAATTTTCTTGAGTGTTCTGATCATGAAGGGATGCTGGATATTATCAAAAGCTTTTTCTGCATCAATTGAGAGAATCATATGGTCTTTGTTTTTTAATTTGTTTATGTGCTGAATTACATTTATAGATTTACGTATATTGAACCAGCCTTGAGACCCTGGGATAAAACCAACTTGGTCATGATGTATAATTTGTTTGATGTGTTGCTGGATTCTGTTTGTTAGGATCTTGTTGAATATTTTTGCATCTATATTCATTAGTGATATTGGTCTATAATTTTCTTTTCTTGTTGGATCTTTTCCTGGTTTGGGGATCAGGGAGATGTTTGCTTCATAGAACGTATTGGGTAGTCTTCCTTCTTTTTCTACATTTTGGAACAGGTTGAGTAATATAGGTACTAATTCCTCTTTAAAGGTTTGGTAGAATTCTGACGTGAAACCATCTGGTCCCTGGCTTTTCTTTTTAGGGAGGTTTTGTATAGTTGATGCTATTTCTGAACTTGATATGGGTCTGTTCAACATTTCCACTTGATTCTGGTTAAGTCTTGGAAGGTGGCGTGCTTCCAAGTATTGGTCTATTTCCTTCAGATTTTCATATTTCTGAGAATAAAGTTTCTTGTAATATTCATTAAGGATTTTTTGGATTTCTGATGAGTCTGTGGTTATTTCGTCTTTGTTGTTTCTGATTGATGATATTAGAGATTTTACTCTTTTTTTCCTGATTAGGTTGGCCAGAGGTTTATCTATTTTATTGACCTTTTCAAAAAACCAGCTTTTTGATTTATTGATCTGTTGTATTATTCTTTTGTTTTCAATTTCATTTAATTCTGCTCTAATTTTGGTTATTTCTTTTCTTCTACTGGGTTTGGGGTTGGAATGTTCTTCCTTTTCCAGTTGCGTGAGATGTCCCATTAAGTTGTTAACTTCCTCTCTTTCCGTTCTCTTGAGGAAGGCTTGCAGTGCTATAAATTTCCCTCTTAGAACTGCCTTTGCAGTATCCCAGAGGTTCTGATAGTTTGTATCTTCATTGTCGTTTTGTTCCAAAAAATTGGCGATTTCTTTCTTAATCTCATCTCTGACCCAGCTATCATTCAGCATAGGGTTATTTAACTTCCATGTTTTTGTATGGGTATGCAGATTCCTGTTGTTACTCAATTCAAGTTTTATTCCATGATAGTCCGAGAAGATGCATGGAATAATTTTTATTCCTTTAAATTTACTGAGGTTAGACTTGTGACCTAAAATGTGGTCAATTTTGGAGTAAGTTCCATGGGCTGATGAGAAGTATGTGTATTCAGTTTTGTTGGGATGAAATGTTCTGTAGATGTCTGCTAAATCTAAATATTGGATGGTTAGGTTTAAATCTAAGATTTCTTTGCTCAGCTTCTTTCTGGAGGATCGATCCAACACTGCCAAGGGAGTGTTGAAATCTCCGACGATTATGGAGCTGGAGGAAATCACGTTACTCATGTCTGTTAGAGTTTCTCTTATAAATTGAGTTGCATTCTGGTTGGGTGCATAGATATTAATAATTGAGATCTCATCATATTGAGTATTACCCTTAACAAATATGAAGTGACCATTCTTGTCCTTCCTTACTTTTGATGGTTTAAAGCCTACTGTATCTGCAAATAAAATTGCAACACCTGCTTTTTTCTGATTACCATTTGCCTGAAATATGGATGACCATCCTTTCACCCTGAGTCTGTATTTGTCTTTTAAGTTGAGATGTGACCTTTGTATGCAACAAATATCTGGCTTGAGTTTTTGTATCCAGTCAGCTAACCTATGCCTCTTTAGAGGACAGTTTAAGCCATTCACATTGATGGAGAGTATTGATAAGTCTGGTGGAATTTTGGGTATCGAGTTTTTCAAAGGTCCAGTGGACATTTTTAATCCTTTCACCAGTGTGGAAGTTGGAGTTTGATCCGAAGTTTCTGAGTGAGTTTACTTTTGTGGTATAGGATTGGGTTGGTCATTGTGGAGGACAGGTCTGAGAACATCCTGAAGAGCTGGTTTACTTATGGCAAATTTTTTCAACATATGAATGTCATTGAAGTATTTAATTTCTTCATCATAGATGAAACTCAGTTTAGCTGGATACAAGATCCTGGGTTGAAAGTTTTTTTGCTTTAGGAGATTAAAAGTTGATGACCAGCCTCTTCTGGCTTGAAAAGTTTCAGCAGAGAGATCTGCAGTTATTCTAATATTCTTACCTTTGTACGTTATAGTTTTCTTTCACCGGGCTGCTTTGAGAATCTTCTCTTTCATGTTAACTTTAGTGAAGCTAATTATGATATGTCTGGGGGATGACTTATTGGGGTTGAATCGTGCTGGGGTTCTGAAGCTGTCTGCTATCTGAATTTCAGATTCTCTAGGCATGTCTGGAAAATTTTCCTTCATAATTTCATGTAGAAGGGCCTCTTTGCCCTCGGAGGGGACTTCATCGTTCTCAGAAATTCCTATAATCCTTATGTTGCTTTTTTTTGAATTATCTGAGAGTTCTGAGTGAGTGATCCGTTTTTGCTCTCCATTTCTCTTGCTCTTTGAGAGATTGGGAGCGTTCGAAGACTTTATCTTCAATGTCAGAAATCCTTTCTTCTGCTTGCTCCATTCTGTTACTGAGGGATTCTACTGTATTTTTCATATCTTTGAGGGCTGTAAGTTCTTGCTTCAGTGTGTCTAAGTCTTTGGTGGTTTTGTCTTTAAATTCGTTAAATTCTTGAGACAATTTTTTAATTTCTCCTTGAATTCCTAATTCCATTTTATTAATCTTGTCTGCAATCCAAATTCTGAATTCGATTTCTGACATCTCAGCCAGTTGTTTATGAATGGGATCTTCAATCACATCTGCCGTATCTTTTCTTGGGGGGGTTGATCTATTCTGGTTATTCATGTTACCAGAGTTTTTCCGCTGATTCTGCCCCATGGTTATTTTAGTCCCTTTGGGTTTTCCCCTGGGGTTTTATCGAGGGCCTGTACAGTGTTGTGGCCTGAGAAACTGGGGCCCTGTCTGGTGTGGTGGAGCAAAGTGGTTCTGTCTTGCTTTCAGCTGGTTTCTGTTCGATCCTATTGCAACTTCTACTCTGGCTTGAAGTCTCAGCTGTGTGGAAAAATCAGCAATTAAGTCACCCCGCCTGCCCACCTCTGGCCCCAGTTGGAAAAGGAGAATCAAACCTTCCTACAATCGCACACCCAGGGCACTGCCTGAAAAGTCCTCAGTCTATTAGCCCAGTTCAAAAGGTCCAAATCAACTGTCTCAATCGGCACTTGCCTCAGGTGGGAGAGTTCAAGAGGTCTCTGGGAACTGGATCACAGGGGCCTGGTGACTCCTCTGACACGGCTCACCCCAGTGCAGTGTGGAGTCAGGAGGAGCCACCCAGCAAACAGAGCAGTCTAGGAAGGTTGACGTCTCCTTCCCCACTTTGCCCCTCCGTTGGACCCAGTCACTGGTATCTCTGCAGATGGCTAACCCAGTTGTCTGCAGTGAACAGACACTCCAGGGGTTTGCACCTGCCTGAATCGCAAGGAAGTCTGCCAGGCCCCCGCAGACTGCCGCTATCTAGCAGGAGGAGATGGGGCCTGACATCTTTGAGTGTTTGATGCAGGTGATGGGAAGGAGGTGTTCACTCAGGCTTAGCCCCGTCCCTGATGGATGCTGCTAACAGAACAGAACAGACAACTTTGCGGGGTTCTGTCTCTGTTCCTGTCAAAATCGCCTACAGAAGACGGGCTGTTTTGAGTTCAAACGTCTTTGCTGCTGGAGATTTGCGTCCGAACACCTCTCTGGGTCGGCCCCGCCCTGGAAGCTTCCCGGGCTTGTGAGCTGTGTCAGGAAATCCCCCGCTCACCGGTGGCCTCCTCTGGTTTCCCAGGGAGACAGGGGGTGTGGCCTCAGAATATCCAGAAGTGAGCATTCTACCGTTAAAGAAAAAACGGCTGTTGATCTACCTCCAGGGAACTGCTGCTCTGGTGTGGGCACTCAGGCGACCCTTTTCTCCTCTGTCCCACGCCCCAGAGTCAGCACTGAGCGGCCACAGTTTGTGCTGGGTCCACACCCCTCAAGAGATCCCCCAAGAATCAGAACTCTTGGGGGATGGGCCCCCAGACCCCAATTGGGAGTGGGGGGGGGAAGCTAGAGTTTCATTCAGTTTTACGCAACACTACGGCCCGGGGAGGACTCCTGCACTGCACCGCAGGGAGGTGCCGCCAAGGCTTGATTTCCCCTCAGCAGAGTGCCCTCTCCTCGCTCACGTGTCCCAGAGTCAGCGCTGACCTGACGCAGCTCAGGCACTGTGCACTCCCCTCGAGAAATCACCCAAGGATCCAAACTCCTGGGGGATAGGCCCTCAGACCCCGAGTGAGAGTAGGGGCTCTCAGCTCTCAGCAGGGAAGCTAGAGTCTTATTCAGTCTTGTGCCCCGTAATGTTGCCCGGGGAGGGTTGCTGCACTGCACCGCAGGGAAGTGCCACCAAGGCGTGACTCCCGTTCAGCCCGGTGCCCTCTCCTCACTCGCGCGCCTCAGAGTCAATGCTGACCAGTCGCAACTCGGGGACTGTCCACTCCCCTTGAGAAATCACCCAAGGATCTGAACTCCTGGGGGACAGGCCTCCAGACCTCAGTGGGCGGGAGGGGAGCGCCGGGGATTCAAGGTTGCCGGCAAAGGATTCCCAAAGTTTTATTCAGTTTTATGCCCGGCAGGAGAATGCCACGGCACCCCAGTAGGGGAGGTAGGTCCAGTTTTTAGAAGGTCTCTCCCTGGAGTGTAGTGGGAGGGCCTTTAATTTCTGCCTGCTTGTTCAATTGTGGGGCTCTTGAGCCGGTCTCATGGGGGAGGGGGACTCCCGTCCGCTTGGTGGTGGATTTTGTACCTTTTGTTTGCGTCCTTGTGATCACAGCTTGCCTCAGCGGTGTTGATGTGCGTTCTTCAACCTTCTCTCTTGGTGAGGCTCAAGTCCACCAGGATACTTACTAAATTCCTGTCCCTTAACTCTCCTTCTGGACGGGAGCCTCTGTTGAAAGCTGGCTTCAGTCCGCCATCTTGTCTCCCCTCCTGATTTGATATTTTAAATACCTACCCTGGCTCCTGTGTGGAAAATCTTTTGTGACCTGACTGCTGAGAAAATATGGCAGCTGGTCCAGGGTGGTAACTGGAAATAGAGAAGTGGGTGTGATATTTTGCAGACTTACTGTATTGTTCCAAGAAAGTCATCAGCAGAACTACGAAACCATGGAACCAAAAGTTAGGTTAGCATGTTTTCTCAGTATGGTAACAGAAAAGGCATCTCTGAAGAAGTGATGGTTGAACTAATATCACCCATACAGGGATTTGGGGAAAGCCAATTCCAAGAAGAAGTAATAGTGAATACAAAGTACCTGGAGAAAGAGAGCATCCTTGGTTAAGATGGTCATTATGAGATTGTAAAAGATAATTTAGATTCAGGATATATATATGAAAGATGCCACCAACACAACTCACTGATGAGTTTGAAGTGGGGTATAGGAGAAAAGGGAGAATTTCTTGTTTAGTTTATCAAATATTAGGTAGTTATAAGTTGTTAGTTTTATTTCCTGGTTTTCTATTCAATTGCAAATGTCTATGTCTCTATTTTTGTGCCAGTACCATGCTGTCTTGACCACTATAGCTTTGTAGTGTAGCCTAAAATCTGGTATGCTGATGTCCCTGGCTTTACTTTTGTTACTAAGAACTATCTTAGCTATACAGAGTTTTTTCTGTATAAAATGCAGAATAATTTTTTCCAAGTCTCAACAATGTTGGTACTTTAATAGGGATGGTATTGAATCAGTAGATTGCTTTGGGAAGTATAGACATTTAACAATGTTGATTCTTCCCAGCCATGAGCATGGTATGTTCTTCCATTTATTGATGTCCTCTGCTATCTCCTTTCTTAGGGTTTCGTAACTTCCTTTATAGTGGTTCTTCACCTCTTTTGTTAGGTATATTCCCAGGGATGCAAGGCTGTTTTAACATACACAAGTCCGTAAACATTATTCACCATATCAACAGAAGCAAAAACAAAGACCATATGATCTTCTCAATAGATGCAGAAAAAGCATTTGATAAAATCCAGCATCCTTTTCTAATTAGAACACTGAAGAGTATAGGCATAGGTGGCACATTTCTTAAGCTGATCAAAGCTATCTATGACAAAACCACTAATATCTTACTGAATGGAGCTAAACTGAAAGCTTTTCCACTTAGAATTGAAACCAGACAAGGTTGTCCTCTGTCGCCATTACCATTCAACACAGTGCTGGAAGTTGTAGCCAATACAATCAGACAAGAGAAGGAAATAAAAGGCATCCAAATGAGAGCAGAGGAGGTCAAACTCTCCCTCTTTGCTGACCATATGATCTTATACTTAGAGAACCCCAAAGACTCAACCACAAGACTCCTGGAAGTCATCAAAAATATAGTAATGTCTCCGGAACATTCTCTTCTTAATGCAGAAATCCTATCATGTAAATGCAGTGACCATTACTATTACTATGTATTAGGAAAATTTTGTTGTCTATAGACAAATATTTATCAGTTCAGTATTTTTCAGAAATATTTGTTCAGTTAGTGCTATTTCTGATCCTCCGCCTACTTTCAAAAGTGATGATAGTTTCCCATTAAATAATTTAAATCACAATTAAATAATTAAAATTAAAGCACAAATCTAAGCAATTATAGAAAACAAGAGCAAAAACTTATTATGTCATAAATTCTAAGTTGAAGGCAGATAATGGAAAATTAAGGTTGAGAGCTAAGTAAGATCAATAAGAAGAAAAATTATGAAGTCAAAATTAACTTTGAAAATGCATTTAAATATTCCTAGACAACCAGAACCTGAATTGTTAGAAACTCAAAATCTAATATTTATTTTTCTCTTCTCTGTCCCTTACTTCCTTGACCACCTTAGCTCAAAGACTTTTTCTTGCATTCCATTGTAGTGCTACTCACATCAGTATTATACAAACCCCGAGACACTGATTTTCAGTCATTTCCTTTCCTCCCACTTTATTACTCCCAGCATTCATGTTTCTACCTCCTCGTCCAATTAGATTCTACATTTTGTAATCATCATATGAGAAGAAATACTTATTTTATTCATTTAAGCTCAACTATTGTACCCATGTGTATGTTGATAGTTTGCTTAGGAACGTAAAATTTCAAATATTCATACAGTATTAATGTTGCCACTCTGACCACTGCTCATAAGCTCATCATTAGCCTATTTATTTGAACTCTGCTGTTTAATGCTAAGTATTCTCCATGGTTAACTTTATTTGGTCTCTTGCATTTTGAACTATTCTTACTTATTTCTTTTTTTATAACTAGATCTCTCAGACATTCTCCCTTTTTCCTTTTACCAGATAAATCATGAATGCAATTAACCGTTTGAAAAAATTTTACCAGACCCAAAAAGGAGGCAGCCAGACAAAGGTCTAATCAAAGAAGTACTTAAAATTAAGGAAAAGTAGAAGAATGCACAGAAGCATGGGGTCTATGGCATCTTACGGAGAGCCCTGTTGCAGTACAGCTGGTGGCCATATCAACCCCTTTACATAGGGATCTGCATTCTCTGATTCTCTTGAGAATGTAGCATTAAGTCACACAGATTATTCTTATACTATATAATAGACATTAGAACTAACTGATCATTATTACTAGAAGTAAGCTTCAATTTTACTCAAAGGAAAGTAAATTCATAAAAGGAAAGCAATTCCTATTTTCCAACTCAACAGTGCATACTATTAGGTAAAACAATGTGCCTACCCTCAGTCAGTAAGGCGCCGGCCCCATATACTGAGGGTGGTGGGTTCTAACCCGGCCCCGGCTGAACTGCAACCAAAAAATAGCTGGGCGTTGTGGCGGGTGCCTGTAGTCCCAGCTACTTGGGAGGCTGAGGCAAGAGAATCGCTTCAGGAGTTGGGGGTTGCTGTGAGCTGTGTGAGGCCACGGCACTCTACCGAGGGCCATAAAGTGAGACTCTGTCGCTACAAAACAAACAAACAAACAAAAAAAACAATGTGCCTACCTACTTTCCATGCTCCCTTTAAAATATCCTTAATGACGTAAGGCAAAGGGAATCAAGAGAACATAAATATAAAAGGAATGAATTAGAGGGTAAAGTGACTAGTTAGAATTTTCATTGTGAATTCTATAACTATCATTCTCTTCCCATGTTACTTTAGTTCTTTTCAGATCAGATAACAAATTGGCAAAAATCAAAGTTCTATTTAATTAGTTTTTCCCCCTCTGGTTTTAATTTCTGCCAAAAACTGAGCATTTAATTACTTATTATATGCAATCATTGAGTTCTTGGTTAATCACCAAAGCTAATATGTGAAAACATAATCCAAGAAGTTATGAGAAGCTTGGCCATTTGCCCCATCTCAATAGATGATTCTGAAATCTACAAAGGAGAGACGGAGTCACAAATCAATAACATTTTAAGAGTGCTCTGCCACTGCTATTCAAGACAGACTGTAACTCCTTAGTAATTACTAAAACATGGTTCATCAGAAAAGTAAACCAGCTTATTTCTTCCATAAAAGGACTCTTGCTACAAGTAAGATAGTAAACTGTTAGCTGGTCATCCTCCTAAGTAAATTATGATATATTCTCAGATATTTTTCATATATTTTCAGGTATATTGTCATAATTTATTGCACATTTGCTATTGCTTTGCTGATGCCTCTGTCAGCGAGACAGTTCTTATCTACCAGTTCTCATCTTTATTGTAGGAATACCACCTAGTCTATGTCATAGTAACTGCTCTTTTATAGCATACGTTCTTTGAATTATCTGATTGGTGTATTTCTACATCCAAGAGCCATATATTTTCATCATATGTTTTAACCACATGTTCTGACACTTTTTAAAAAATAAATCCTTATGTTTTATATTTCAACTGTTAAAATTCATAATAAAAATATACTGGAACAAAAGAAAAGGAACAGAATAAACTTTCTCTACTGACTCTTCTTCCATTAGATCTAGGATTTTGATGGTCTTTAAAGAAATGATCCCACATTTAAAAATCAATAGAAATAACAAAAAAAATTCAAATGTTTAAAAAATTCTTTGAGAATGAACATTCAAATAATATTTTTAAAAGAGTACAGATTTTCCTGATCCTACTAACTAAAATCTTAGTAAATTTCTTTAATTCATTTTGGAGTTATATTGGATTTATTAGATGGAATATAAAGATTTAAACAGAATATACTAGAAGGAACTTAAACTACAAATCATTGACGTTATTAAATTGGTTCCATGTAACAATAATTGCAGATTCCGAGGGCAGCCGTTCCCTTTAGAAAAGCCAATCAGTGTTAAAGAACTCATCCTGCTCATATAACCGACACATTCACATACTTGACTTTCTACCATGGGCATTTCCATTGTCACCCTATGTTAAGGCTTTTAGTCCACATCAGGATATCTTCTGCTTTTAGTCTCATATAATGAGATATTCGCTGCTTTCCTTCTCTTTCAAGGCTGGCTGTGAGAGGGCTTTTGAGTAGATTCTGCCTGCCTTAGAATACACAAGGAGTGTGCCAGGGAGGTGGTTCATGACGGTAACTATAGCACTTTGGGAGGCCAAGGCAGGTGAATTGCCTGAGTTCAGGAGTTTGAGACCAGCCTGAGCAAGAGCGAGACTCCATCTTGAAAAAAAAAAAAAAGAAGCCTCAGCTACTTTGGAGGCTGAGGCAAGAGGATCACTTAAATCCAAGAATTTGAGGTTGCTGTGAGCTATGACACCATGGCACTCTACCCAGGTGACAGAATCACAATCTGCCCCCCACCAAAAAAAAAAGAAAGAAAGAAAAAGAAATATACATGGAGGGATTAGGAACAACTTTCATAGCTCTCAAGCATATTTCTCTCTCTTTTAGTCTCCCCCGTCTCTCTCTCTTTCTCTCTGCATTCATTCCATGGGACTTGCCTTTATTTGCCATTGGAATTAGAAGTAGGAGTAGACTCAAGAGAACTCTAGCAAAAGGGGTCTCCAATCGGGTTCAATGTAGCTGACACTAGATTTTGAGGAAAATATTTAATTCATACACAGTCTGTCTTATCTGTCCTGATCTCCATAGATGTTTCAACAGTACTTAGTAGTTATGTAGTGGCAGTAGAAGATTCAGGATTTGGTGTCCAAGTCAAACTCCATCACCTCAGTGGAATTTAAAGTTGGTCGGTTTAGGCTGGGAGTGGTGACTTGTGCCTATAATCCTAGCACTCTGAGAGGCCAAGGCAGAAGCTCCATGAGGTCAGTAGTTCAAGACCAGCCAGAGCAAAGTGAGACTCTGTCTTTGCTAAAAATAGAAAATTTGAATGGGCTTAGTGGCACTTGCCTATAGTCAGAGCTACTCAGGAGGCTGAAGCAAAAGGATCATTTGAGCCCAGGAGGTTGAGATGAGTTAGGCTGAAGCCATGGTACTCTAGCCCAGGTGACAGAGTGAGAATCTGTCTCAAAAATTAAAGAAATAAAGTCCATACATGTAGATATGTGCATATAATACTAATTTGTGTAATCAATGGTGATAATTAGGAATTTTTCAGTATTAATAAATAATTCATCAGAATTATAAATACCTTTAATGGAGAGCACTAAAGAAGAAATCTTGTTCTATTAACCTTTCTAAAGAGAATAGCAAAATATTAGATTAGTATTCTATGGTGAGAAAAAAACATAGAACAGCATCTGAGACAGTGAATAAGTAAATTGGATTTATACTAGAACAAAAAAGGAATCATAAGAAATTTCTTGGGGCAGAACATTTGAAAAAGTGATAGTTAGGATGAGTTAACTTCAAGAGGTAAAGAGAACTGAAACCCCATGTGTCTGATACGTTGCATGGGTCAGCTCATGTAAGCACCACAGTATGCCTTGAAGGAAAGTGGGTCCCTATTTTAGAGATGCATGATTGGCCCATGGTCATAGTCACAAGAGATTTCCAGGCTTGCCAGGAGAATGTCTTGTTCTCAGTAATTCCTCAGATGAGTTATGATATTGGTGGCTGTTGTAGTATGATGTTTAATCCTCTATAAGCCAGGACCCAGGACACAAGAAAACATAATAAAACATAATGAAGACAATGTGCTCTTTTCCAGTATGCTATGAAGGAGTAATCAGGTGGAATTATTGAGAGGATTTTCCAACAAAGTAAGTGAGCTTGGGAATTGCTGTCAGTGAATGACAGCATTCATCCTTATGCATTCACGTTTTCTCTAGTTTATGTGACAATGGACATTATTTTTAGTTTTAATGAATAAAATTGACAAAATGCTTATATGCTCCAATATCTCTAAATGTATGGATAAGGAAATGGGTCCATTTCTGTTTACCTGATACTCAGAAACAGAGACAAGTATTCTCTATCTGTTAAGAGCAGAAGATAAATAGAAATCAAAGTTCTCACATTTTCTTTGAAAGTATAATTCTTTCCATAAAATGATTAGTCTCAAAATTATGAGCACATTTTATTTCTTTATCAGAAATAATACCAGAAAGATCACACGGGATATGATTATTCTTCAGAAAAAGAGCCATTTTTATAAACACTCAAATTATTTTCTGTGTGTTACGTGGAATATAAATATTAAAACAATTTGTTGTTTTGCAAGAGTGGTTAAAATCCTGCAGAACAATAAATCCAAAATTTTGGGATATCTTTATACCATATATAAATCATTTGTATCTTTATCAGATGTAAATTATCTATAACTTAATGATCTTCTAAAATTTAATGCTGCCATATTTTAACCATTGTCTTCCACTTCATTTCATATTAGAATTCCGACCAGTCTTACCTCTTACCAGAAATTTATTTGAAATCCAAGATCTTTTGTCTACCAAAAAATACATGTATAACCTATTTGGTAGCAAAAGATTATTACTTTGAATCTCTATTATTGACCTAAGTTGTAGGTATAATTCACTATTTTTAGAGGTAAATGAAATATTTTTATTACAATTAAATATGAGGATATAGAAGTTTATGTTACATTTTTTTCAATTTTAAGGCAAAGTTCAAGTTGTAGTTGAGCCCTTCACCCAGGGGTGAGCTGAACGCCTCACATTGTCACATGAGGTGAAAGCCTGCCAATTGCCCTCCCTACTCCCATAAACAAAATATTTTAAGACAGTTTAGACAAATATTAATTTGAAATAAATATATATTTAGGGAAGGGAAGATGTGAAGAGTAATTCCTGGATATTGATTAATGGATATCAACTCTCCAGCTTCTAGAGAATTAAGGAAAAGTAAATCCAATTCATCAATGTACTTTAGTCTCTTATTTGCTTATAGAATTTACCTACCTTCTCCCTTTATTTTGTGCAGCTTAATTACCCTCTAGTCCCATCCATAAGTCCCCCCCATATAAACTTAATTCTTCCTGTATAAAATAAAATAATGAGTATGGATTTTAAAAATGTGGAATAAAACCTTCTAGGGTTGAGATAAAGAAAGTAGGCTTCAAATTGACGGGGGGAAGTGGGGGACAAAATTCTGCTACCACAGAGAATATGAAGATGATCGCATAGGTAAGACGAAGAGAGGTGGCCAGAAATCAAGTTTCACACTGTTAAACCTGCCTGGATTTTTAAGAGATGCAAGGACAGCCACAGAAGAAAGAAGTGCAAGGCTGCCACCTGAAAGTAAAAAGCAGCTCAATGCTTTCCCCTCTTATTTCCACTGTTAGAATTTGAAGTATCGCTTTTGTCAGAGCAGAAATGAAAACAGCTGGAGGGAAGAACAGCTATTTCATTTAAAATAATTTAAAACCGGCAAATAAGGCAAAAACAATAAAGCATGCTCTGCACATATATACCAGAGCATTGTCTCAAAATTCCACTAGAAGTCACAGTGTGCTGTGAAGAGAAGTGACTTTAACTGTTTACTATTATCAGAGCTCAGTTTCTATAACTGTAGATGGAAATGTTTAGAAGATCAATAACTTGTCGATAATTTACATCTAATAAAGATATGAATGATTTATATATGGTATAAAGATATCCCAAATTTTGGATTTATTATTCTGCAGGATTTTAACCACTCTTGCCTAGATTTAATGCTGCTGTATTTTAACCATTGAAGGTGTCGTACACTTTCTTTAAGCACTGCCTTCTTTAAGCACTTATAAAATCCTATTTTCTTTAGGAAAAAGTGATTTGAGTTTTCATTATTAAGAAACACAAATTTCAACTTATAAAAATAAGCACATATTGGCTCCTTGTCCATGTCGCACCCTGTGCATTCAGACTTCCAGGGATTGTCAATAAAACTAAGATGACAAAGATAATAACAAGTAAATTGTGATAAATACTATGTCACAAGGGCTGAAAAGGCATATAAGTGAGTCTGGAACTTAAGGAAGTATTCCCCAAAATGATGACATACTATTTGTTTGTTGAAGACTAAGTAGGAATTCTCAAGCAAAGAGAATCTCAGGTTGTGGGAAGAGAGTGAAGACAAATTCCACACCAGAAATACTCACTTGTGCTGAGAATTGGAAGTAGATTGAATGGTCAACAGACTTATGAAAAAAATGTTCATTGTCTCTAATTCTTAGAGAAATGCAAATCAAAACCATTTTGAGATATCACCCAACCCCAGGAAGAGTGGTCCACTTCACAAGCAGATGCTGAGTGTGGAGAGAAGTAGACACTTCTAGACTGTTGGTGGGACTGCAAATTAGTGCAGCCTCTTTGGAAAGAAGTCTTAGAGTCCTCAAAGAACTCAAAGTAGACCTCCTATTTTATCCTTCAACTCTATTACTCGGAATCTATCCAAATAATAAAATGTTATTTTATATAACCAATGCACTCAATACTATTATTAAACCAATATATAATCACTTACACATTCATACAAATGATAAAACACAAATACAGTCCAGAAAGAAGGAGCGGAGAACTGGGACAGGGGAGGGGAGGGAGGAGGGCGAGTAGAGGGAGGATGTTTAGCGGGATCTCACCTAACGTGCACAATCCAAGGGTCCATTTCAAAACAATTAAGAGTATATTACAAATTTCTTACCACAAAAAATAAGTAAGTGAGGTGATGGTTATGCTAATCAGTTTGATTTAAGCATTCCACATTGTATATCAAATCATTACATTGTACCTCATAAATGTATAAATTATAATTTAATTTAAAAAAAGAACAAAAAGAGGCATTTTACCACAAGGACCCATGCAGTCAAATGTTGATAGCAGCTCAATTTACAACTGCAAAGATGAAGTAGCAGCAGAGGGGCGGCACCTGTGGCTCAAGGAGTAGGGCGCCGGTCCCCATATAACCAGAGTGGTGGGTTTGAACCTGGCCCCGGCCAAACTACAACAAAAAAATAGCCAGGTGTTGTGGCAGATGCCTTTAGTCCCAGCTACTCGGGAGGCTGAGACAAGAGAATTGCCTAAGCCCATGAGCTGGAGGTTGCTGTGAGCTGTGAAGCCACAGCACTCTATGGGGGGCGACATAGTGAAACTCTGTCTCAAAAAGAAAACAAAAAAAGAATGGAAAATCAAGGATTCCATGTATTCAATACTAAGTTGATTAGCCTTGTGATTGTAGATTAACTAGTAGAATGAACAACTACAGGCCCACATGAGAGAAAAATACTATTCAATTCAAGAAGGGCGGGAGGGTTCAGGGTGTTGGCAGGTTCCCACCTAACAGCGACGTGTGGGTCTATGGCAGACTTTCTGGGTAAAGGTCTCAACTACAACTCCGACTTTATCTTTCAGACTCAGTGTAACCTAAGTGTACTACTCTCATGTTAATGTGAAAAAAAAATTTTTTTATAATTTTTAGAAAAGACAGTAGATTAGGGTGTCATGAAAACATTTAGAGTATTTGAGGTCAGACAGTTAAGCACCAAGTCCTAAAAGTCTTTATATGCTATAATAAAGAGTTTCGATTGTGAAAGGATCATAAAAGACATTATACAACATATTTTGAATGGATTTCTGTTTCAGAGAGTTCACTCTGACAGCCATGAGGATATAATACTGGAGGAAGGCAAGACTAGAATGGGAAAGACAAGTAGGAAATGTCCATAATAGTTCAAGAGAAGTAAAGGAATCGGACTCAGAAGATACTGGATTTCTTCATGGATATTTAGGAATAAAGATCAGCAGTTGTCACTGATCAGTGAGAGGACTAAGGGAAGCCAGGGTCTAAGATGAGTATCAAACCTGACTCAGGGTCTCTCCGAGACAGATGTAACTTATGCAATTAGAAATTAATTTTTCTATGGTACAATAAATTAGCACAATTTAGCTTAGAAACAAAACAGATTTATTATCTTAAAGCTTTCATGGGTCAGAGTCTGACTGTTTTAGCTGGGTCCACAGTTTGGGGTCTGACAAGGCTAAAATTAAGGAGTCATTTGGCTATATCCTCATCTTGAGGCTTGGTCAGGAAAAAATTCATTAACAAGCTCCTTCAGGTTGCTAGTGCAATTCATTTTCTTGCAGTAAATTGACAGACTGTGTTCTTTCTGTCAGCTAGAAATGGGAATGTGGAAAGCTCTCAGCTCTTAGAGCAATTTGCTCCTTCAAGGCCAGCAGGAGGGAGTTTGTTACTGTGTTGAATATCTCACTTCTTTTAACACTATTGTTTCATGCTCATCCATAATAATTTGCTTTTGGTTAACTCAACTGAACAGAAAACATCATTACATCTTCTATCATAGGAGGTAGCATGGTTACAGGAGGGATTCCATAATATTCACGCATCCCTGTTCCACTCAAAGGAGGTGGATTATGTTGGGTGTATATAGGCTAGCATGAATCTTGGTCAGCATCTTAAAGTTTTTTTTTCAAATTGGGTAGGAGGAAGATGACAAATGGGACTCGAAGATTCTTAGAAGATGTGATTGTCTAGAAAGAAAGAAAATGATAAAAAGTATAGAAGCGATAAAAAATAATGATAGAAAAACCAATGATTAGCTATAGATACAAGATTTAATCAATGCTAAGGTACTCATGATTTTCAGGATTCATTGTCAAAAATTTACATCTATATATATTGCCAACTTTCTTTAAAAAGAAAATGTAAGTAGTAAGGAAGATATCTGAAAACAGCAATATAAAGAGAATAAAATGATTTCCCCATTTCAAATTGCCTTGCCCCTATTCTTTTTACTTTTAAAGAAGCTCTTTGCTAAAACTCTCATCATTCTTTCTACATTCTTTTGGAGCTACTCCAAGCTTCCCACACTTCCCTGAAGTTGTGAGACCTTCAACTATCATAACAGTACAATACGTGTCTGACAGCTGCTAAGAATAGGGAATTGTCTCACAGTTCCTACAGAAAAGTCTCCTATTTATACATTCTAAAATTTCAATTTCAATTTAAACATGGCATCAACTTGTATTTTCCAACCTGTCCCAACTGCTTTTGTAAACATTTTTCACCATTATTTTTGTAATAATGGCTTTACTTAAATCAGCATTTATATCACTAAAAACATTTACTGAAGCAGTGGCTCTCTGGAGCTATACTTCACAGAGATAAATTCAGTATAGCCTCATTAGACTTGAAGGTGTATCAAAGAGGTTATATACATCATCCTTTTGTTTCTAAGCAACTCAAAAAAAAAAAAAAAAGAAACAAACAAACAAAAAGATAACTATTCTGTTCCAGAAATCTTTCCCTAAGAGGAAATTCCAGTCATTCCTCCAGAACTTATTCCTGTGTCTAATTACTCTTGCAGTTAGGGACTTCTTGTTCTGGTCTCTCTGGACATGTAGAACAGCTGGTAACCACACTCCTTGTAATGACTGTTCATAAATCTTCAGACTTTTCTAAAGTCATCTTCATTATCTCTCCTGCAGATCAATTACATTCTATGTTTTATAGTTAACTTTATGTATCTTCAGCAGTCAGGGATCAAGTTGGTGACATCTTCATAAATGATACCAATTTCCCAACCTTTTGTGTACTTAGAAGAAATAACTACAAATTTAAGATAAATTAAGAGGATGCTAGTACCATGAAAATAAATTGTTCATTAAATTACCTGTCCTTTTAGCATCTCAAGTATACAAGGACACATAAACAACCACCCAAGGGAAGCAACTGTATCTTCTCTTTTTATCTGATAACTTTATTCACTTCTTTTCTAGAGCACTCCTTCAAAGGATTCAAACTGCAGACAAATCATGGTCAATGTGGCAATAAGACTCACTAATCTCTGCTCTCTGGTACTCTGAATAAGTAATTGGTAGGTTGAAATGCAGTGCCTTCATTTCAATATTACCTCAAGCTGGCATTGGGAATACATTTAAGAATAATTTTCACTTTTCTGTACAATCTGAATTTTCATCTTTTTTATGCTGTCAATATTGCCACTTTTTCCACATAATAACAATTATAACCTATTATCAGCTCTCCATAGAAGTCGTTAAATTGACAGCTATATTTGAGTCTGTACTCCTAACCCATTTTATGGCTAGGTATCAGCACGGCCATATTTTTTTCTTTCTATTAACTCTGTACAAGACAGTAAAATACAAAAATTTAGTCTACCATGGCTCTTCCCATGTCTGTAGTCAGTGACTAATTGTTTCATCCACATTTATACAGGGAACAAAACTTCCCAAATTAATATTGTGTGGTTTTTTAGGCATTGAATTAGAATTCAGGATTCTAAAGTTCAAATCTTCCTTTAAAAAATAGAAAGTTGCAAGTGATGTCAGTAATATGATAGAATTAGATTCTCTGGATCAACTCCTCGCCATTGCAACCCAGCTAACAACTATCCACATGGAAGAATATCGCAAACTTAAAAGTGAGGCTGAGATCCGTCCCCCCTCCCCTTGATTTCGGAACTTAGGAAACTTTATACAGTTTTCCTTTGACTACATCACCTATCCCCCAAGCCAGCATGAACCACATGTATAGAATTCCCCCAAAAATGGAGGCTAAATAGCTGGGCATTGTGGCGGGCACCTAATGTCCCAGCTACTTGGGAGGCTGAGGCAAGAGGATTATCTGAACCCAAGAGTTTGAGGTTGCTGTGAGCTAAGATGCTATGACACTCTACCAAGGGTCACCAAGTGAGAGTCTGTCTCAAAAAAAAAAAAAAATGGGAGGCGAACATTGAGCTTCCCTACCAATCTGAAACCTTTTTCAGCATGTTCAATCCCATCTCATTATACAGAAAACACTGGGAATACCAGCTAGACTACCTTGGGAAATTAGAAAAAAAAAAGAATGGTAAGGGGGCTCACTGCAACGATACACACAGATGTTGGTAGTTCCTCTGCATTCCAGATAACAGAGGAGCTGTGTCAGAGAGATGTGCCAATGGCACCATGGTACAGAAAGCATAGTTCTCAGATCTGCCAGGATCAGTTTCCTAATTTGCTTACCCACATAGCCCTGGTACTCTCTTTAATCCTATTCCAAGCCAGAAAGTCAGTGCAAGTCAGCATTGACCCAGGAAGGGTACATTTGACCCCATTCAGCCTGGCTGAGTGGCAAATCAACCAAGACTTGGTTTTCTGCTCAAGTTTAACATTGAAATCATGCATACACATAGAGCATTGCCTTGACCTTGCCTACCTTATATGGCTGAGCATTGACCCCAGAGATCTCACACAGTCTCAGAGCCCAATGTGCAGCCTTGCCTAACTACAGATTTCAAACAGTATCAGAGAAGTCAACCCAAACCCTGCCTGATCAGCAGTGATCATAAAACCCAGCCCGCAGCTCTTCCTGAACACAGATAGCAAACAGCAGTCTCACCAGAATGTGGGACACAACCACCAGCATCATTTGATATCAGAACTCATGAAACAACCCAGGCCCATTAGAAAACCAAACATTAAGATCTACGGGTCCATAGTCACTATCAGCGAGTTAATTGAGAATCCCTGATTGGATTAAATAATAAAAATGCACCACCAAGAACCCTCACGAAGGGCAAAAGAGACAGCTATTTCCTCAGATGGAGAGGTACAAACACAAGGACACAAGGATTATGAAAAATCATAAAAGTATGATGCCATTAAAAGAAACTAGTAATGCTTAAATAAGGAACCCAGAAGAAATACTGATCTATGAAGTGACTGACAAAGAATTTAGAATAGTCTTCTTTAAGAAGTTTAGACAACCCCAAGAAAATATGGACAGATAAGCAATTAAATTTGGAAAACAATTCATGAACAAAATAATTTGACCAAAATAGAAATAATTTAAAAAACTAAATGGAAAACCTAAAGAATATAGTAACTGAACCAAAAAACATGCAATAATTAGCTTAGTAGCAGAATTTATCAAGCAGAAGAAATTTTCAGTGAACCCAAAAGATAGGATATTTGAAATTATCCAAACCCCCCCCCCAAAAATTTTTTTCAATAAAAAAGGCTTATGACCCTCTTGGGGTGGGACACAATTATAAGAGGGACTTTACCTAACAAAAGCAATCAGTGTAACCTAATTCTTTGTACCCTCAATGAACCTGAAACAATAATAAATAAACAATTTAATTTAATTTAAAAAAGGCTTATGGGGATTATGGTATACCATCAAACAAACTAAAATTCATATAGAGGAATTAGGGAAGGAGAAGAGAGATAAAAAAAATTCAGAAACATATATAAGAAAATAATCATAGAAAAATTTTCAAATCTGGGGAAAGACATTAAGATCCAGGTACAGAAAGATCAAATGTCTCAGATTGACCAGGTGTGATGACTCATGCCTATAAATCTAGCATTTGAGGAAGCTGAAGCAGAAGAGGATCACTTAAGACCAAGGGTTCAAGATCAGGCTGGGCAACATAGTGAGGCCCCATCTCTCCAGAAAACATAAAAATGAGCTAGACATGGTGGCACATGCCTACGGTCTCAGCCAACCAGGAGGCTTGGGGCCCTGGTGGGAGTATTGCTTAATACTGGGGATTCAAGGTTGTAGTGAGCTGTGATAACATCACTGCATTCCAGCCTGTGTGACCTTGTGTCAAAAATAATAATAATAATAACTTGAAGAAGAATTTACTAAAATGTTGTAATAAAATTATCAAAAATCAAAGACAAAGAAAGAATACTAAAATCCCAAGACAAAAAAAAACTTACCACATTTAAGGGAGCCCCAATATGGCTTTCTCAGTAGAAATCCTGCTGGCCAGGCAAGTGGGATGATATGGCGAAAGTGTGGAAGGAAAAAGAACTACAAAGAATTCTTTACCATGCAAAGCTGTCCATCAGAAATGAGGAAGAAGTAAAAACTTTCTCAGACAACAAGCTAGATCCATATACAAAATTGCTAAAGGGAGATATTTAAGCTGAAATGAAAGATGATAATTAATAACAAAAGATATAAAAGGAAAATATTCAATGGTTTAAGTAATACATAATCATAGTCAGAATTCTTGAATTCTATAAAGGTGGTGTGTGAACCAATTTTATCCTATTACAAAGATTAACAGATAAAAAAGAAAGGAAGAAGTAAAATTGCCTCTACTGATGACATAATCTTATATGTAGAAAATCCTAATGATTCCACCAAAAAAACTGATGGACCCAGAAGACCAAAAATCACAATATAACAAAGACATCTGTACCAGAATGTTTATTGCAGCCCAATTCATAATTGGTAAGTCATGGAAGAAGCCCAAGTGCCCATCGACCCACAAATGGATTAATAAATTGTGGTATATTTACACCATGGAATATTATGCAGCCTTAAAGAAAGATGGAGACTTTACCTCTTTCATGTTTACATGGATGGAGCTGGAACATATTCTTCTTAGCAAAGTATCTCAGGAATGGAAGAAAAAGTATCCAATGTACTCAGTCCTACTATGAAGCTAAATTATAGTTTTTACATGAAGGCTATAACCCAACTATAGCACAAGAATATGGGGAAAGGGCCAAAGGAGGGAAGGGGAGTGGGGAGGTTGGGGTGGAGGGAGGGTAATTGGTGGGGTCATATCTATGGTGCATCTTAGAATAGGTATAGGTGAAACTTACTAAATGCGGAATATAAATGTCTACGTACAATAACTAAGAAAATGCCGTGAAGGCTATATTAAACATTAAATATTTGATGAAAATATTTCAGATTGTATATCAAACCAGCACATTATACCCCTTGATTGCACTAATGTACACAGCTATGATTTAATGAAAACAAACAAAAAACTGGTGGAACTCATAAACAAATACAGTAAAATTGTAGGATAGAAAATAAAAATACAAAATTCAGTAGTACATTATATATATGAATAATAAACTACCTGAAAGGAAAATTAAGAAAAAAAATCTCATTTATAATAGCAACACAAATAAAATAAAATACTTAAATGCAAATTTAGCCAAGCAGATGAAAGCCCTGTAGACTTACAACTATAAAACACTGAGCAAATAAGTTGATAAAAAAACAAAAATAAATGTTTGAGGGCAGGACACAATTATAAGAAGGACTTTATTTAACAAATGAAATCCATGTAACCTAGTTCTTTGTACCCTCAATGAAACCCCAACAATAAAAATAAAATAATAAAATAAATGGAAAGATATCTTATGCTCATGGTTTGAAATAATATTGTGAAATGTCCCTATTACTCAACAGATCTACTGATTTAATTCAATCCTTTTCAAAATTCCAAAGTCATTTTTCTCAAAAATGAAAATATCTTTAAATTAGTATGGTACCCTAAAAGACCCCAAATCTTTTTAACCAAAAAATCTTCAGGAAAAAAAATAAAGCTGATAATGTCACACTCTCTAATTTCAAAACATGTTATAAAGTGATAATAATAAAAACAGCATGATGCTGGCATAAAAATAGAAACATTGACCAATGGATAGGAAGTCTAGGGGAAAAAAAAAGTCTAGGGAGATTAAATATCTCCCTTTAAAACAAAAATCAATTGACCTTAAATCAATTGCATTTAAGGTCAATTGATTTTTGACAAAGGTATCAGAACACCAGGCAAAGACTAATGTCTCCAATAAACCGTGTTGGAGAAACTATTTATCCACATACAGAAGAGGGAAATTGGATCCTTATCTTAAACCACATGTAAAAATCAACTCAAATGGATTAAAGACTTGAATACAAAACTTTAATCTGGGAAATTACTAGAACACATAGGGAAAAACTCTGATGGCATTAGTCTGGGCAATAGGTTTTTAGATATGATTCCAAAAGCAAAGGCAACAAAGAGAAAAATAGGCAAATGGAATGGCATTCAACTAAAAAGTCGTCCCCATAGAATAGAAGAAAATATTTGCAAACCATTCATCTTAAAGGGGGCTAATATCCAAAATATTTAAAGAGTTCAAACAACTAAATAGCAAGGAAACAAATAATCTCATTAAAAATAGTGAAAGAATCTGAATAGACATTTTTCAAAGAAAGACATAGAAATGTCCAAGAAGTACATTAAAAAATAATCAGTATCCCTAATCTTTAGGGAAATGCAAATTAAGGCCATATTGAGATATCACCTCACATTTGTTAGGATGGCTTTTATCAAAAAGATGAAAGATAACAGGTTTTGGTGATAACATGGAGAAAAGGAAATATTCACACATCGTTGGTGGGAATGTTCAGCCACTATGGTTAACGATATAAAGATTTCTTAAAGAACTAAAAATAGAACTACTATATGATCTGATAGTCCCATTTTTGAGTATATGTTAAAAGAAATTAAGATCGATACCAAAGTGCTGTCTGTATTCACATGTTCATTGCAGCGTCACCAACAATAGCCAAGATATGAGATCAACCCACATGTCTACCAATGGATGAATGGTAAAGAAAATGTGGCAAATATAGAAAATGGAATAATATTCAACCTTAACAAAAGTAAATCCTGTTCTATGCAACAACATGATAGAGTGTTATGCTAAATGATACAACCTGGACACAGAAAGTGAAATAGTACATGATCTAAAAACAAACAAACAAACAAAACTCCGGGAAGTAGAGTAGAATGGTGGTTACCAGACATGGTCGGGTAGCGGGAGACAGGACAGGGAAGGAATAGGTAGTTGTTAATCAAAAGGTACAAAGTTTCAGGTTGGAGGAATGGGTTTTGAGATCTGTTGCACAGCAAGGTGACTATAGTCAATAATGATGTGTTGTATATTTTAAACGAACCAAGACTAAATTTCAAATGCTTCCCCATAAGAAATTATAGGTAAACAAAGAGAAGAATAAGGTAATCGGTTTGATTTAATAATTCTACATTGTACACCTATATCGAAATATCACATTGTACCCATAAATAGCTATAATTATGATTTTTCAACTAAAAATAATATTAATAAAAACATTAAAAAATAAATTTTAAAGGTAGAAAATGAAAAGAAAATAGAAAATTGCATAGTTTGAAGTATCCATGTATATTAGAGAATATTACTTGGAATTTTCCTTTTCTTTAGTTAATCTGCAGGTCCCTGCATTATAATGTGTGTGCATAGATAGATAGATAAACACATAGATAGATAGGTAGATATGGGTGGCGCCTGTGGCTCAAGGAGTAGGGCGCTGGTCCCATATGCCAGAGGTGGCGGGTTCAAACCCAGCTCTGGCCAAAAAAAAAAAAAGGATAGGTAGATAGATATACATTTAATTTTGCTTTCCTGTGAATTGTCCAATAAAGTCATGGGCAATCTTCTTGAGTTATCCGTCATCTAATTAATTTGTTACAGTGTTATATGTATTATAGACATTTGTGCTTTATGTTCCATCCATGTTACAAAAATGCCTTCCAAACTCTTTCAATTGCCTATTGATTTTGTTTATGATATCATTTGCTATACAAAGTTTAATTTTATACTATCAAACATGAATATTTTTATTACAGATTCTGGATGTTTTGCTTAGTCAAGGAAGTTACTTCCAAAATGAAATGGTCCATGCAATCTCCGAGATTGTCTTCTGTCATTACTCATTTGTGTGTGTGTGTGTGTGTTGTTTCAAAACAAAACAACTCATCACTTTCCCATTGAGTTAAAATATTATATCCGTCACATATTAAATACTCAAATATATTAAAATAATTTCTGGAGTTCTTATTGTATGCTTCATTATCTGTATTTTGCTGATTCGCTGTTGCTTCCTGCTGATGCCCAGGCCTGGACATTATGCATTTGATTACAGTTTATGTATAAAAGTTTCCAATGTTAGGAGAAGCAAGCTTCCCCTCATTTCTTGCTTTTGCTTTTTATATATTTCTTGGCTGTTCTTCAGAATTTATTCTTCCACATAAATTTAAAATCATTTAAAATCATTCTGTCCATTTCAAAGATACTTCTCCCTTAGAAAATCTTCTTTTTTCTAAATGGCGGATAACTGGTACTTGTCATTAATTTTGACAGAAGAGACATTTAAATATTCCCACCCAATAACACATGGCAATTTGTTATTGTTTTCTAATAAAATTATTTATTTACTGTCCTTTAATGTACAGTCTACGTAGTTGCTCTTGGACAGATTTTTTTTTTCTCCATGCCTCCTTTCTGGTCTGTGTGGACCACAGCTCAGCTTTGATTTTTATATATTCTTCTTGTGTTCAGTCACATTGGAAATCTCTATGAAAAATAAATGAATTAAAGTGCACAAAACATTTTGAAAGTGCTTAGCATATTTGTCCTTAATGAATGTTAGCTATTATTGGAAATAATGGGCATTCCTGTCTAGTCCCTTATTTTAGTCAAAATGGCTTAAGTGTATTTTCATGTACAAGGGGATTGCTAGTGCCAACTGCTTTTCTCCATCTTGGCCAGAATAAAAAATATTGTGCACTTTGCTTTGAAGCTTGTTTTCGAGGCCAATGTCCTAAAGGGAAAAGGAAAAGTGTTATCTAGAATCACTGAGATATGGTTTCAAGTCACAATTTAATATCTCTACCATTCTGGACAACCTACTTAAGCTGCAATCCTGAAGATCTGTTTTTATATACACAAAACAGAGCTAATTATACCTCATACTCTTAGATTTTGTGAATTAGAATTTTGTAAATTAGAATTTTGTGAGTTAGAATTGAATGAGATTGTGGTCACTTAGTGCAAAGTACCATTCCTGGTAGAAAGCAGAGGCTCAGCTCACATTAATACTTCTTTTGCCCTCATTCAACCTCATGAAGGCCTTTTCTACATGACCTTCAAATGACCCATAGAAGTCCTGCATTTCCTTTTATTACGGACACTTTACCATGACCATCAGCCCTTAGCTGACTGATTAAAAACAAGCAAACCCCTGTGTTTTATTACCTAATCATATTCGTATACGTGACCCCTGCAATAGACAAATTAGACCCAATACACTTCCAAGATCCCATGCTTAACAAATACCCGGCCTACCAGGCCATAATCTACAGAGGAGCTTTGACAGGTCACTTGAAATGAAAAATACCCATTCAAAAATATATTACCACCACCGTGAATGGTGGTACCAATATTTCAGTAATAAAATGACTCCAGCATTTAGTAATCCAATTTTCCAAAACCCCTGTTTGCACATTTAGGATGCATGCTTACATAATACATTCCTTTAAGATTATGTGTATATACGCAAAATTGTTCATTCATCACAAGCTCAAAGGCAACTCAAAACCAGAGTGCCAGTGTTAGCATTTTTTAAATAGGTTTCTCTACCCCATACACTGAGAATAGGATTGCAATCACTAAATCATTCATCTCTGGGAGCACCTATGAACTGCAGACTAACGAGGTAAGCAATTTTGGTTAGTTAAAATCAATAGTATCATCCTTTAATTAAATAATATTGATTGCCTTATATAAAGGGCGGCCTTTTGAAATGATATTCTCTTACGCATAAGTCTTCATCTTGCAAAGATATGCCGGGGGCAAGTTTAATTTGACTTGGACTATTTCTTTTTGACACACCTCTTTATAACAGCATTTCACATTTACAAAGTCAGAACTGAAAAGTTTTCCAAATACTAATTAGGTAATGATACCACAATATATGACGCTAAAGTTTCTTTTGAACTGGCAGAGAAGGCCTTTATTAGAAAGATAACATTGTCTTATCATGAACAGCTTAATTTATTCTGGTTATAATTAAAAAAATATTTGGAAGATTTAGGTAATTATTATTTATTTAATTATTAAATAACTTACAATTTTTTAAAAATAGAATTTTCTCAGGCGGTGCCTGTGGCTCAATGGAGTAAGGCGCCAGCCCATATACGGGAGGTGGCAGGTTTAAACCCGGCCCCGGCCAAAAACTGCAAAAAAAAATAGAATTTCTCTTCATATTCTCAAAACGATATGGAAAGGTGTGATGCCCAAATGTCCCAGTACAGTACACCCTGACATGCACAGAGGAGATGGGATATCGTAGCTAAGTATACTTTTATTGACAAAATATCCATGACAAAATTTTACAAAGAGGCAGCCGACATATAGAGAATATTTTGTAAATGTCTTGTGATTTTGAGACACCTCGTATTAATATAAGCTTTGTGAGGGCAAGAGCTGTGTCTGTCTTTCATATCATGGTTTACCTTATGCTGAACCCTTACTTATGCACTGTTAAGTATGCAACAAGTACTAATGAAGTGTCAAATTATTTTCTTTAATTCCTATCTGGGTTATGTGGACATACATAGGATCTAAGACCCAAAAAGTAACAGAAATATTTAATGCTGGGGTGCCCGTGCCTACCTTTTGCTTGAGTATAAGGATTTCACAAGGATCTGTGCTGCGGTTAAAGTCCTACCACAGCATCACCTCAGTCCTCCACTGGGTTTCTCACCACTCCACCTCAGAATACTCTTTCTTATATGCAACCCAAATATTTCATAGTTTAGTTTTAAGTCTATTTCCTTCTGTTTCCTCAGAAGTGGAAATAGAGAATAACTAAGCATTAAACCTATGTCTTTTTAAAGATTATTCTCATAAAACTATCCAAGGGAGAGGAAGAAGTTACTAAAATATCTTAATATGTTACATTTATATGGAAGTAAATGAGAAATTACGAGTGTATAAATAGGACAAAACAAACATGAGAACTCTTTAAGAGGACTACTTTGCTTCAGTGATTAAAACAAATTTTCTCAGCTCCTCTAGCAATTATTTGAAATGCGTGTCCAATAAATTAAATTCAGCTGATAGTAATCAAATTTCAGGTTTGAATTGGCTCCAGGTCATACAGTGTGAGAAAACTCAAAGAAACAGACAAAAAGCAGCTGAGTTAAAAAGTTACAGGCCTGGTAAATTCAGAGTTGAAGAGACTAATAATAAAGTTCTAGCAAGATTTGCTATTTGCAAAGCATATGGCTTTGGGCATAATATTTGACTTTAGCAAAGTTTGTGTTTTTCATACAGAATGAGGATAACATATTGTGTTAAAAGTGCTTAGCATAATACCTGGTATCTTGCACATGTTAGATAGTTTTATTAGCCATTCTTCCTCTCTTCAAAAAGAACCTTGCTCTAATGGTCTTGGTTTGTTGATGAGTCCACTATACCTTTTAGACTGTTACGCAGCTACTCATTCTAGTTCATTTGATGAATGTATTATATTAGCAATGCTTTGGAGCCAGGGCTTATTACATATTAGCAGAGAGAAGTATGTGAATATAGTTTGCATCACTGAAAGCTAATGTGAGGAGTTCATTACACAGGTAAGCAGCATGTGGTGGGGAATTTCAGTTGATCAAGGCCTGGAGCTCTGGTGTGATAGGTGAATGGTTGGTTAACAGATGCAGCACAAGAAAAACTGCCTAGCTCTGTCATTTGGGCCCTCAGCTGTCTTCAGAAGGTAATACCAACAGGTGACGGATGGCAGAAGTTTGCCTTGTCCTTCAAGTTTGACAAATGAAGAACCAGAGCTTACAAACGGGTGTCCCTGAATACTGACAATTGGTGAGTGAGAAAGCATGGTGGAGTTGCAATAAAATGACTGAACTAAGAATGCGAACTGTAAGATCTAATAACCCTAAAATCTAAGAACCCTATGATAGCATCTTCTACTTGTGGAGATACCTGTAAGACGACGACGGCCGCTGGCCTAAAATGGCGGAGGGATGGGAAAAACCTAACCTGTACAGATAGCTGCTCCCCAGAAACAGATGACGCGCTGACTGCTTGTACTACATTAGGCAACCTATAACGGAGCCCCTTCCCTAAGCCGGGGCCCCCTTCTCAGCCGGTGAGACTCAGTACAGAGGCGTCCCTCCAGGAGGGTTTCAGACTCTGTAGGGAAGATGAGACAGTTAGGCTTTCTCGCCTGAGGGCCACGAGGAGCCAGATTATTTTGAGTAAGGATGATTAGTCAGGCAGGTGTCCGTGCTTTCTTAAGTAATGGTCATTAGGCGTGATTCAGAGCCACTGTTGTTCTGGCCACTACTTAAGGCTTTCCACCCGGGGGGACGCAGGGGCGCTTGCTCACCTGTCCCCCGCAAGTTGCTTGCAGGGCGCCCCACGGGTCTGTCCGAATCCCGTGTGAACCTTCCCGCCTCAAACCCTGGCAGTACAGATTCCATTTCAGGAGAAAGAAGAGGAAGGAAGAGGAGAGCTTGCTTTTTTCCGAGCTGTATCATTTCTACAATAAAGTGCCCTTGATCCTTCCGTTGGTGTCCTCGTCCCTGCTGGTCAGCGGCCCTGCGACACCGACACTACTTGCAATGGAGAGTGTTTCTTTGGTTAGTTGCTCAATGGACGTTGTTCAGTATACAGTTCAACATCATTGAGACCTCGACACGGTGTGCAACAACGCCAGAGACACAGCTATGTTGCTGTGCCTATGCCACAAATAGGGTGAGGGCTGTGGCAGCACTCAACGCGACGTCAGCAGCAGAAATAAGGGCTCACGTGAGATTGCTCCTGTGAAATTGTATCTCTAATAAAATTAGATAATTCCCATCATTTTGTGGATGAAGAAGGAAAGATGAAAACTCACTGCTGTTTTTGAATTTGTGTTCCCTAGAAAGCTCATGTTATAATTTGTCATTGTAACAGTACTAAGAGGTAGGACCTTCAAGAGGTGAACGGACCATTAGGGCTTGTTCTCATTAATGTATCAATGCCATTATCAGGAGATTAGTTCCCTCATGTAAGGGTGAGTACAGCCCCCTTTTCTCTCTCTTTCAGTGATGAGAAGGGTGTGAAACTTTGGACATAAATGATTTATTCCTATTGTGCCCTTTCACCTTCTCATCTTCCACCACGAGATAACACAGCAAGAGGGTCCTCAAGATGCCAGAGACTTGAGCTTGAACTTCCCAAGCCTCCAGAAGTATAAGGAAACAAATGTGTGTTCTTTAAAATCACCCAATCTGTGGTCTTCTGTTACAGCAGCACAAAATGATCTAAAAGAGCCATCTTCCACCACAATTCCAAAGTTCCTTATGAAAGTGTGTTTTACCTTGTCCAAAAAGGAGGATCATATCAATATGGCAATATCCAAAAGCCAAATCACACCTCAGCCCAATAGATTGATGTTTCAGCATCCTTTATTTTATGACCAAGACGTTCTCATCAGGTAAGATTCGTGTCTTCTCTCAGGGCTCTATAGTCTTTACTTCCACCAAGAAGCCAACTGTTTATGGCTCTGAAACAGAAAAATCAAATACTGAAGACAAAATTATTCTGATTTTAATTGATATGTGTTGATATATGCTTTAAAAATGTATTCCCCTGGCTCGGTGCTATAGCTCAGTGAGTAGGATGCCAGCCACATACACTGAGGCTGGTGGGTTTGAGCCTGCCCCAGGCCTGCTAAACAACAATGACAACTGCAACAAAAATAGCCCGGCATGTGGCAGGCACCTGCAATCTCAGCTTGGGAGACTGAGGCAAGAGAATTGCTTAAACCCAAGAGTTTGAGGTTGCTGTGAGCTGTGACACCACAGCACTCTACCGAGGGCGACATACTGACACTCCATCTCAAAAATAATAATAATAATGTATTCTCTGGAAAATTTTTTATGATTTGTGGCATCTGAATTTTATTGAGATCCCCTCGGGTAGGCAAAGTTCTTATAGAATTTGAGCTCATTTAATGTATAGATAACAAACTCCACTTTTCCTGTACCACTTGAAAATAAGCAAATATAAGCCCTCCCAGAAAATAGTCCTCCCGGCCCCCACTCATGGTCTTCCCTTCGATTCTTTTTTTTTTTTTTGTAGAGACAGAGGCTCACTTTATCACCCTCGGTAGAGTGCCATGGCATCACACAGCTCACAGCAACCTCCAACTCCTGGGCTTAAGTGATTCTCCTGCCTCAGCCTCCTGAGTAGCTGGGACTACAGGCGCCCGCCACAACACCCGGCTATTTTTTGGTTTGCAGTTCAGCCGGGGCCGGGTTTGAACCCGCCACCCTCGGTATATGGGGCCGGCGCCCTACCGACTGAGCCACAGGCGCCGCCCCTTCCCTTCTATTCTATTGATGACACGTTCTCATGTTTACAGAGAACACACAGGGATAAGTAATTTATGTCCAAAGTTTTCACTATCTCCTCATCACTGACCAATTTACACCATTTCAGATGCCAAAGAGAGATTTCTTTGTACTCTTGATATTATGGAAGAAAAAAAGATCCCACCAAAGAATATTCAAAGTCGAATTGAATATCCTCAACCTGGATTACCCCCCAGCTATCACAAATCTCTCAGAGAAGTTAATCCATCTAAGAGTCTGTGCTGAGTATCATAAGAAAATAAGGAAATAAGGAAAAATAAAAAACTTGACTGTTAGCAATCTCTATTTGATGATGATGACCCGGTCTGCATCATGGATGAAGGTCTAGTACCCCAGAGATCAAAATTTTTGCTTTGATTTTCAGGGGAAATTTGTTGTGTTCAAGAAACACTTCTCATTTGTTCACTTTGAGTAGGGCACCATTCAAGATGCTGTGGGGATACGGAGGAGGCCTTCAAATTTGTCAACTGTTAATAATTAGATTGAAGCTGCCACAAATTGAAGATCAATTTATTTAGAAATGATGTAATTGTTCTCAGTATATTCACAGACATTATCATGAGGTATATACCAAAGATTAAACTTTAACACAATGAGTTAATCGAGGTCTTATGGATATTTCCATTTTGTGAAGCCAGAGACCCCCAAAGAAATGCCTTCCTCTAATAATAACATCTTTCCCTTCTCGACCATTACAAAAAATTTCTTAAAACTTGTGTGTTACGTACCTTTAGAAGAAAATGGAAAATTTTTTATATACACAAATGGGAAAAATTAAATATGAGAACTTTTTTTTTTGAGACAGAATGTCACTATGTCACCCTCGGTAGATTACCACAGGGTCACAGCTCACAGCAACCTCAAACTCTTGGGCTTAAGTGATTCTCTTGCCTCAGCCTCCCAGGTAGCTGGGATTGTAGGTGCCCGCCACATGCCGGGCTATTTTTTGTTGCAGTTGTCATTGTTGTTTAGCTGGCCCAGGCCGGATTCGAACCCGCCAGCCTCTGTGTATGTGGCTGGCACCATAATCACTGTGCTATGGTGCCAAGCCAATATGAGAACATTTTAAAAGCAGATTTTCCCTTGAGGAGACTAAAATATCTGAGATCCTTTATCGTATCTGCAAAGATTTCATATTGCAGTTGTGTGAAATAAGTCTTCAATAAATGCAATTCAACTGGTAGTAACTGAATGCCATGTTGAAATTCACATGAAAGCTATATCCCAGTTATAACCTAAGAATAGGGAGAAAGGGGAAAGAGAGGGGAGGGAGGGGGAAGGGGGGGACTAATGGGATTACACCTGCGGTGCATCTTACAAGGGTATATGTGAATCCTAGTAAATGTGGAATGTAAAGGTCTTAGCAAAATAACTAAGAAAATGCTACAAAAGCTATGTTAACTAATGTGATGAAAATGTGTCAAACGATATATGAACCAAGTGTATGGTGCCCCACGATCATACTAATGTACACAGCTATGGTTTAATAAAAAAAAAAATTAAAAAAAAAAGAAATTGGCTCTGGATCACGCACTGTGAGGAAGTACAAAGACGCACAAGGAAAGCAGCAAAGTGTAACATTGATGGAGAGGAGGTCAGTTTTCTAGATAGATGATTCCTGTTACGGCTTCACTGATAATCAAGATGGCATAACTTTATCACAGTGCCATGCTGGAGTACAGGTTCACATCTGTGTTTTAGTTGTGAGACAGTGATTGTCTCCTAAGGATACCATTTAGAAATATTGATGAGTTACATATGCCTGAGGAGACGGAACAGCACATAATTTCTAATTGCTCCCCCAAAGAGTCATGACTATATTAAATATTTTTCTTTGGTTCAGAGAATATTTTGACGTTATTGAGTATGAGTTTGTTTTATGCTGCTGTTGTGCTAGGAATTACTATTCAAAGTCTCTCTTTGAGCTGGTGGGAATGCAAGTTATTATGTTCCTTTTGGAAGGAAGTTTGGAGAACACTCAGGAATCTAAATGTAGACCTGCTGTTTGATCCTGCAATTCCACTTCTAGATGTATATCCAAAGGACCAAAAATCATTTGACAATAAAGATATTTGCACCAGATTTTTCACTGCAGCTCAATTCATAATTGCCAAGTTGTGGAAGAAGCCCAAGTGCCCAGTGACCCATGAATGGATTAATAAATTGTGGTGTATATATATATATGTATCATGGAATACTATGCAGCATTAAAAAAGATGGAGACTTTACCTCTTTTATGTTTACATGGATGGAGCTGGAAAATATTCTTCTTAGTAAAGTATCTCAGGAATGGAAAAAAAAATATCCAATGTACTCAGTATTTTGTGAAACCAATTTATAATCACTCACACTTGCATATGAAAAATGAAACACAACTTTAGCCTAGGATGAAGTGGGGAAGGGGAAGGAGAGGGGAAGGGAGGGGTGGGTCGATAGAGGGAGGGTTTGCAGGGGGAGCACACCTACGGAGCACATTGCAAGTACAAGTTGGATCTATCAGGTGTAGAACACAAATGTCTTAATGCTGTAATTGGGTAAATGAGGTGAAAGCTATGTTGATTAGTAGGATGTAAGCACTCCAATTTGTACAAATAATCAACACATGGAATCCCATAATGGCATAAATGTATTTATGATCTATATACAAATGACTTAATAAAAAAAAATCTCTCTTAGAATAGAAAAGATGGTAAATCTAAACAGCAAGTCCATGTCTAACCCCTTCTCTATGCACTGTATCTTATCAATAACAATAATAGCTATAACTCAAAGCATGTGTGAGCTGGAAGTTCACACCTTCCTCCCTATCTGGACAGAGGGCAGAGATTTATTTCACTTTATCTACTCATATGAGTAGAGAAAGAACATTTTCTTTTACATCTAATTCTGGAACACTAGGTGATCCCTTTGTTATGTTGGAGAATAAATCAAATAATCCACTAAATAGTAAACTGGTGGAAAAGGGAAACAAATTAATGATTTTACAATGCTGTGCTTTATGGAAATCATATTTAAAAACTACTTAAGTATGCATTTGTAGATGAGGTATACTTGAACATTTTACTCAATTTTCTAACTTACTGAAACATCTGAAGTGTCTTTATGGATCAAGGAGGTGATGGTGAAGGTATTCCATCCAGAATGGAAATGAAATTCTATTCCAGACAGGAAATGGATGCATGAATGTTTTTGTGGAACTATTTAAAGCGTAATGGTAAATATAACACCTTTTCTCTGAAAATAAAATACACCATTTGTTTTTTGGCCATGTTCTCTGAGCTTTAATTACTTTTCTCTTTATAGGTCACCAGAAGTTTCCTGCTAAAATGTTACTCATCTCTCTGACTTCATAGCCAACTTGTCTTGCATTGCAAATCGACTTTAATAGGAGATTGAGTTTCAACATTGTTCACTATTTTTTGAGTGTCAGCAAGCACCAAACAATAGTGTAGGCCAAAAGCAGCACACGGTTTAATGTGTGATTTTTGTACAAATGTTTAATGTTTGATTACATGAATGTTTAATGTTTGATTACATGATAATATTTTTGAGAACACATGTGATAGAACCTGGAGGATAATGGAGAGTTGTCATTCATTATGTTTGTCATAATCGTACTGTGGTTTTTATGCTTTTATTAGCGTTGTTGTTTTCGTACATTTTCCAAACCCCGCAGAAAGCCTATTAAAGGCAGGAACTACTTTGTCTTAGTCCATTTTACGTTGCTATAAAAAAAAAAAAAATTCTGAGGCTGGAAAATTAATAAGGAAAAAAGGTTTAACTTGGCTCAGGGTTCTAGGCTGTCCAAGGAGCGAGGCCTCACCACCTGCTTTTGGGAAGATCTCAGGAAGTTTCCACTCATGACAGAAGGCAAAGGGGAGCTGACATCACAGGGGAGAAGAGGTCGGAAACAAGAGAGGGGGTGATGGAAACAGCAGGCTCTTCTTCTTAACAACAGTTATTGTTGGAACTAACAGATGGAAAACTCACTCAGTACCTAGGAGGGCAGCACCAGCTGTTCATGAGGGATCTACCTCCATGACCCAAACACCTCTCACTAGATCGCACCTCCAACATTGGGGATAAAATTCCAAAATGAGACTTTCAGGGGAAAAATATCCAAGCTATAGCATACTTCTTAGGGATTTATGTCAAAGTCCCACACCTAGTACAGATATTATATATAGAAGGTGGTATAAAATGGCTAATTGATAAATATTATTTATAACATTTTTGAGAATTATGAAGTTAATTTTAAATAACTTAAATGTCAACCTAATCAATATTAAAATAAGTATCATAAGGATAGTTATGAATATTAGGCACTTATATGCATTTTTATTCTTTTTTATTTTTTGACAGTTTTATATGTTTATTTTTATTTTTTTATTAATTTTTTATTGTTAAATTATAGCTGTGTACATTAGTGCAATCAAGGGGTACAATGTGCGGGTTTCATATACAATCTGAAATATTCTCATCAAACTGTTCAACGTAGCCTTCATGGCATTTTCTTGGACAGGGAAGGGAGGCGGGAGGTTTTGGTGGAGGGAGGGTAATGGGTGGGGCCACATCTACATCTACGGTGCATCTTAGAATGGGTACAGGCGAAACTTACTATATGCATTTTTAAATTGTGAGTCAGCTCTAAAGTCTTACATCGCAAGCAAGCAAGAATCATTAACAACCCTGTTCCCAGTAATTTTAGAGGCACCCTTATTTTCATCAAGATTTTGTGCATTGTTTAAAAGTACTTGTGGGTAACAGAAAATTAAATGTTTGTATTTCTAGAAGTTTATTTGAATTTCATTGGGCACAAATCCAACTATACAGCAGACCCTTTACATTTTCTTTTTTTTTTTTTTTCTTCTTATCTGGAACATATAACTGAAGCACAGATGTATAATCAGAATCATGAATAAACTATTAACTATCCTTTCCTGAAGCAACCGGCTGGAATTCAGCACTCGTCTGGACTAGACTCACAGCAGTGTCTGAGTATCCAGAGTTAACAAAGAGCAAACCATTGTTCCTGGAGTTGTGGGGGATTAAACAGGCAGTGAGAAGGGACTCTCACCTCTAGGAGTTTACATCCGATAAGTTCAACATTTACACCAACATACACACACACATTGCATGTTGTCTGATTATGAATCAAACTTAAGGTTTGACTATTTTCTAAAAATGTGTATTCTTGAGTTTATATTTGACATCCGTTGGTGGAATTTTCAGGTATCTCATAAGTGAACTGCTGTTTGTTGTAATGATCAAATCCTAGTTACCCTTTTCTTCATTTTTTGTGCTTCTTTGCTCTTGTTCTTGTTTTTTCTCTTTTCAAACTTGACTGTCACTCACACAATGGGAAGACTAAGGAGACATTCCGGGTATGAATATTAATACAGTGAGGCAGTGCGACCAGTTACGGGGGTTCCTCTGGGGAAAGTGACTGAAGAGGTGAGTAACACAATGGAAAGTCATGTGATACGGAATTGTTTTCTCTAACTCTTCACCTTCTGCTGCTTTCTTTGTCTATGAGTTGTATTTTACTAAGTGTGCTCTTTTTTTTTCCTTTCCATTGTGCTAACCTGGAGGAAATTTTTTGTGCATATTAAGCAATAGCTTTGTTGAAATATGTGCAATTTTCATTAAAGTTTTTAAAATACGTTTTAATTTCACAAGTGTGGAGCTCACACAGGTTTAAGAAAGAATGTGCTAAATTAAATTAATTGATATGCATTCAGTCTCGCAAAACTTACGTTCTTGAAAAATTGGTTATAATTTAGATAACTTTTATTTGGTTTTATTTTATACTAAGTTTCTTTTCAAAAAAGCTTTTCTATCATTTCTCTATGCTATCAATATCTATTTCTCTTCCCTCACTTCTCACTATCTCTATTCTAAGAAGTAACTGTGAATTTTTAGCATAAGAAAATCTACAGAGATCATCCAGTCCTGAAATTTGCAGTTTTTCACAATCAAGAAATCCCTTTCAATACTTTCATCTATGAAAGTTGCCTCTTGAGAGAATTCTTTCTCACAAGCAACATATTAATAATTATTTTAGACTTTTTTTTTTTTTTGGTAGAGACAGTCTCAATCACCCTCAGTAGAGTGCTGTGGCATCACAATTCACAGCAACCTCCAACTCTTGGGCTTAGGCAACTCTCTTGCCTCAGCCTCTTGAGGAGCTGGGACTACAGGTGCCCACCACAATGCCCAGCTATCTTTTTGTTGCAGTTTGAACACGCCACCCTTGGTATATCGGGCCAGCGCCCTACCCACTGAGCAACAGGCACTGTCCCAATTATTTTGGACTTTTACTAAAGAAATATGAAACATACGTAAGTATGCATGTACTTATGTATATTTATATATAAAAACAAGTGTATGAACTGAGCTAATATGTCACACAAGAATAAATGAATTAAATGTCTTTGGGTTAGCCTATATAGCATCAACCATGGTTTATATATCATCTCTATTAGCTGGCATTTTACAGTCTTTCATTAATTGTTCCAAAGGGAACCTTGGTATAAAGGAAACTTCAGCTGCAGATCTACAGATCCAGTTAGCCAACTCATCTGTCCATAAGTTGGAAGCTAAGCATAATCCAGGTACTCAAATAATGGCACACAGTAGGGAAATCTAATGCAAAGCATTGCTACATTTTTAAAAGTATTTAAATATAACATTCAGAAATTACAAAGAAACAAACATATATTGGTTAATTGAGACAAAGCTACAGTATCTCTGTAGCCACCTAGTATCGTCAAAACATAGAACATTTCTAGTACTTCACTTGTGTCCCTTCCAAACACTCTGTCACCCAGGATCAACAGGCAGGTGTATTCTTGTTGCAGAAAGATGAGGCCCAACAGAGAGAAAGAGCACCCAAACACCACGTTTATAAGAGGAAGGGCTTTATTTGCCCATTGGGAGCTTACGGCATAGAAGAATTCCAAATGGCTGCATTCCCGACTGGCTTGGTCTTTCCCTTTTTATCGAAAGTCAGAAAGTTCCAACCCACAGGTACCTTCTCATTGGCCAGTTCGAATCAAGCAGGAGATGCTATTCCAGCCCTTACAGAAGTACAGGATTTCACAGAAGTGGAAATTTCCAGGTTCCAGGAAGTTAAGTCTACAAATTCCTAAGAGCTGAGTCACCCTGGAGAGGACCCTGCAGGTGAATCCTTGTGGTCTCCTTGAGAAGACCTGTTCTCCTAGCCCTCACCCCTCTCGGGTATCCTCTCTCATTCTCAACTTTAGTAGATAATACAAAACTATGTTCTAAAATCATCAGACCTACTTAAACTCCCACGAATGGAATACAACATTTATCTTTGCATCAAACCTTTAGTCATAGCTGGTATTGTTATGTGGAGAGCTCGTTATGATTTTATTTTCATTTTGCTTATTACAAATAAAAGTCATAAGTTTCTATGTGTTTAGTAGATCCGCTTTTAAGTTTTACTCCTAGATATATATGCTCTGTAGAAATGTTTCTATTTATGTACCAAGACATATCTATCACAATGTTGATAGAAATAGTATTAAAAATAGCCAAATACTGGAAATAGCCCAACATTAAAATAGACAAAATTGTAGATTCCATACAACAGAACATCATAGACAAAATGAATGGATATAACACAGCAAAAGAAGACTATCTCTTGCCCATTTTTATTTTGGGTTATCTCTTTTCTTTATTGATTTTTAAGCATTCATTACATATTTTAAAGGTGAGCCTTTTGTCATATGCATGTTGCAAATACCTTCTCCCTCTGGCTTTTCTTTTCATGCATTAGTGATATATCTTGCTGGAATTAAATTCTTAATTTCAATGTAGTACAGCTGATTATTCTTTTCTTTATGGTTATGACATTTTGATTCCGGTTGAAAATCTCTTCCTCCTCCTATATCTCCTGTGCAGTCCTTTTTGTTTGTTTGTTTGTTTGTTTTATTTAAACAAGGGGAAAGTGTGAACTACCACAAATTATGCAGTCGAGTTTCCACATCGGGAAAATCACAGGGGTCAGCACGTCCAGGGTGCAATGGATGAACCTCGCCCTGGGAAAACCACCCTCCTGATCACAGTATCTCCCCTGCCAGCTGTCCTATGAAGTCTTTTCAAAGCTTTATTATTTTTCCCCACTCCTTTAGCTCCTCTTCATTAGCTTCCAAGAGAAAAATCACTGACAGCCCCCACATTCAAAATCCATCCCACCACACGGCCAGGCTAATGCTGACAAAACCCAGGGTACATTAAGACATTAAAGTGATTTTAAAATCCTCACCTGCCAAACCCAGAAGCAAAAACATCCACAATGAATCTTTCTCTCACATTCCACCCTATTCCTAACAGCAGCACTAAACTGATACGTTCCTTCTTATTCCTTTCATGAGCTATTTTCTCTCCTCAGCGTTCTTTGCTCTCTATTATTAAACTTGAAATGCTAGCAATTCTCAGTATGGGATCCCTCCACGTCCTGGTGTGATGACCCTATTCTAACCTAAATAAACAGATCCCTGCCCAGCTGGTCCTCAAACATTATATCAGCAAATACTGCATTTTATACTCAAAATGGCACTTTAAAATCATGTCGCTCTTCCCTCTTTCTGCTCAAAACCTCTCAATGCATTCCCATTACCTTTAAGGTAAAACCTAAAACATCTTGTACAATTTTCAATGGTCTGCGTGTTCCCGTCCATGCTCATTTCTCCAGTTAAAATTTTGTTGCTTTCTCTCTTGTTATCTTCATTCTAGCTGTCTGGAGTTGCATCTTATTCCTCCCCAAAGTCGTGTTCTCACACTGCCTGGTCCTTTTATCTGGAATGTTCCACCCATCTAACCTGGCCGTATGTGTGTTAATTCAAATCATCCCGAGGTCAATTCCTGCTGGAGTCTTCCCATCGCCACCCAAACACTCACCCTCTCAGGACGACTATATTATACTTTCTCATAACCTATGTTTCCACTTTTATCTCACTACTTACTTTTGTCATTAGTTATTGAATATCTATGTCCCTTGAGTCTCTAAGTCTCATTTACTTGTGCTAGTGATACCATTTCTTATAAGGTAGTGTCATGACAATAATGAAATACATTAAACATGAATCTGTAATCAGTGAAAATTGCTCTTTAAATATTATGAGAATATCCTCTGTGGCCAGTTACATTAGGTTCAGGAGGATGGGGACTATCTTGTGTTTCCATTTTATCTCTCTCAATATTTTTTTTATTGTTGGGAATTCATTGAGGGTAGAAAAAACCAGGCTACACTGACTGCATTTGTTAGGTAAAGTCCCTCTTATAATTGTGTCCCACCCCCAAAAGGGTTATCACACTTTTGACCGTGACACCCCCACTCCCCTTTCCTCCTTCCTTCTCTCTGCTCTTCCCTTTCCACACCCCCCTCTATGTACTAGCTCATTAATTGTCCTCATATCAGAATCATGTACATAGGATTCATGCTTCTCCATTCTTGTGATGCTTTACTAAGAACAATGTGTTCCAATTCCATCCAGGTTCATACAAAGGATGTAAAGTCTTCATCTTTTTTAATGGCTGAATAGTATTCCATGGTATACATATACCACAGCTTGTTAATCCATTCCTGAGTCAGTGAGCATTTAGGCTGTTTCCACAATTAGTAGACTGTAAATTGAACTGAGATAAACAGTCTAGTACAAGTGTCCTTATGATAAAAGGATTTTTTTCCTTCTGGGTAGATGCCCAGTAATGGGATTGCAGGATCAAATGGGAGGTCTAGCTTGAGTTCTTTGAGGATTCTCCATACTTCCTTCCAAAAAGGTTGTATTAGTTTGCAGTCCCACCAGCAGTGTAAAAGTGTTCCCTTCCCTGCACATCCACGCCAGCATCTGCAGCTTTGAGATTTTGTGATGTGGGCCATTCTTGCTGGAGTTAGATGATATATCAGTATGGTTTTGATTTGCATTTCTCTAACAATTAGGGATGGTGAGTATTTTTTCAAATGCTTGTTAGCCATTCATCTATCTTCTTTAGAAAAGGGTATTTTTTTTCTCCCAAGCTCACAATTTCCTCTAGTGAGGAAGATAAACAATAAAACCAATTTATGTGTTCCATACCAGAATAACAATTATTTTGGGAATAAGTTAGTTTAAAAAGGTGTCTTTGATTCACTTTAGCTTTTACAAAAGCACATCAGAGCCAGTAATACCTACATCCTAGGGTTATGAGGATTCAGGTACAGCCCTCAAACCAAAAGAGCTATTAGCTCACGTATACAACTAGCAGCAGATGACAGCAGAGAGGATCAGAACAAGCACTGGACATTGAGAGAAGTGGCACCACTTAAAGCCACATTAACGTCCTTTCATGAAAAAAAAATGAAGATATTTCCTACCCTCTCTGCCTTATCCAGTTGTAAGAATTTGAGTATCCTTCAAATACTACTACAAGTAGTACTAACTTCACACTATAAATGCTGTGTGAAGTTAGTACTACTTGTAGTAGTATTTGAAGGATGAAAGTCTATAGCAAATAAAAAACAGGACTCAGGTTCATCTGAAACAATCATGGATCAAAGTAAGATCACAACATGCAGATTGTTAATGTAAACTCAGCCAACTGACTGACAGATGGACTCAGGGTTCACAGGGAATTGTTGCACACAGCTGTGTTGCGCAGAATGCCAAGATGCACTTGGTACCTGAATCAATCTCTCTCCCCACCGCTCTCTCTCTAATAGACATTAAAAAACGTTTTCCCGCACATACATTAGCAGTAGTCATAGCTGAATAGAGCCTAAGATGAACGGAGAACTGCCAACGAAAGGAAGAATTTCAACATCTGAGAAGTAAAAATTAAATGAGAGGAGAGGGAACAGGATGCTAGAAATGGGAACATTTCATTCCATATAAATTCCTCTTAATCAATGGGTGTAAAAGCTCATCTTTCCCCCAAATCTGCTTCTGCTCTCTACTTTTCCTCTCTTCTCTCAGTTTCATGCCTCTTTGGAAAAAAGGTTCACTGGTGACGATGCTTGAACCTCCTGGTCTTTAGCAGAGGGAGGGATGGTGTCAGACATGTCTGAAGTGACAAAGGAGTGCAGTCATCCTGGAGAAAGTAAGGGAAGCAGCGCTGTTCCATGCTGGAATTTCCCTGCTGTCTGCTAGCTGCCAGTGTTTTCTTTGCCTGTGGACACCTCTGATAAACTGAAAGCTTGAAATTATTCTCACTCTCCCATGGATGTGAGGGCTGCCACCCATTCACACCATCTTCAGGAGCTCCCAGAGTTCCACAGCTCAACTAAGGTCACTCACACCTTCTTTTTGGAAGCCAGGCTGATGGATTCTTGGGAAAATCATTGTAATTCTCCTGCAGGAGATAAATTAACTCTACTCTTGGTCAATAAACTCTACTGTAGAGAGCAAAATTTATTTATTTTTCTTAACAATTGCCATTCCCCTCACCTTTGTAAAACTTTCATGCTTTCTTTCTTTTCTCTCCCCCTTTCACCTGTATTTCCAGACTTCAGGAGGGACATAGCTCAGTTATTAGGGAAGACAGCATCACAAGTGCCCTGCGTGCTCATAGGCGGAGATGGCCTGTGTGCTAAAGAATGAGCAATCCCACTCTGATGTCACAGGGTCACACACATCCTGTTCTGCACGTTATAATGCCGACCACATTTTTACCTCTGGTTATAATGGTATGACTATGAGTGCTCACCCCTGAATCAGACATGAAATTCAAGAACAAGACACCGAAGAAATCCATGCACTATCCAAGGAAAACGCAAAAGAAATACAACCAGAATTTGGGTACAAAAAATTAATCAGTCTAGAGTTAGACTACTTTTATTTCTTATTTTAACTAATCTGTCAGGCATATATTGACATTTCCTTGTGATTGTAATTTGCACTTTCCCATTGGCTAATGATGTTGAACACATTTTTATGTGTTTATTTGCCATTGCATATACCATTTTGAAAAATGTCTCTTCATAAGTTTTGCCCATTTCTATATGGATACTTTGTGTTTTTTTTAATTGAGTTTTGAAAGTACTTTCAATATTCTAGATATTAAACGTTTATTGAAAATCTGACTTTAAAGTATTTTCTTCAGCATTGTAGCTTGTCTACTCCAATTTATCAATTTTTTTCTGGTATAGATTATACTTTTGATATGAAGTCTAAGAACTCTTTGCCTAGTCCCAGATTATCCAAATTTTCTTTTGTCTGAAGACCTAACATTTTACATTTGAAATTTAAATCTGCGACCCATTCTGAGTTAATTTTTGAATAATGCATTACAATTAGGTTAAAGTTCATGTTTCCCCCATACATGTGCAATTGTTCCAACATAATTTGTCAAAAATGATTATCTTTACTCCATTGAATTACTTTTGCATATTTGTCAAAATCCATTGGATATGCATGTTTCTGAGTTAGTTCCCTGTTCTGCTCCATTAATCTACGTGTGTATTCCCCCACCAAAACAACACTGTCTAAATTATCGTGTATATTTAATAAATATTAAAATTAAGTGAATAGATTCTTCTACTTATTATTTTCCAAACTTGTTTTAATTTTAGCTCATCTGGTTTCCCTATAAGCTTTAGAATAACCCTGTGTATATGTACAAAAACTCTTGCAGAGATTTTAATAAGAATTGAGTCAAACTTCCATCTCAATCTGGGGAGAAGAGTTATCTTGGCATTTATATTACCTTCCATCTTCCAATCTATGATCATAGAATATCAATGTCTGTCTTATTTGATTTTCTTCACCAGCTTTGTTTGGATTTCAACGTAGAAATACTATAAATAGTTTTTTAGATGTGTGCCCACTTCTCAGTTTTTGCTAGCAACGTCAAATGGTATTGTATTTTTAAATAGGTGTCTGCATATTCATCACAAGAAATATATAAAAACTCAATTGATTTTTGTGTGTTTATTGTGTATCCTGGAGCCTTGTTGGGTTCATTTACTAGTTTTAGGATTTTTTGTTGTTGTTGTTGTTGTCTTTTATTATTTGGGATTCCCTTCATAGACAATTGAGTCATTTAAAACAGAAACAGTTTTATTTCTTCTTTTTCTGTTAGCATTTCTTTTTTTTCCCCCCCTTTATTCCTGAACTGGCTAGAACATCCAGTACCATGATGAGTAAGAACAATGAGATGAACCATCATTGTCTTAGTCCTAATCTTAGGGGAGAGCATTCAGTTTTTCACCATTGACTATATTATTAACAAAGCTTTTAAGAAGATATTCTTTATCAATCTGAAAGAGTTCGTCTTCTATTTCTATTTTCCTGAGAGTTCTTAGAGGTCTTATCATGAATGAGTGGTGAATTTTGTTAATTACTTTCTCAGCATTGATTGATTTAATCATGTGATATTTTCTTTAGTTTGTTAATACAGTGAATTACATTGACTAACCTGAGTGGTGGTGAAAATACTTACTCTTCCTAGGCCTTCTCTAACATCATCCAAATAGGGGTGGAAGGAGGAAAAGAGATGCTTGATACTCAAGGTAAAAATAGAAATCCAGGTCTCCACGTAATCTCCCCTGACACTGTGGGGATAGAGAGCTTATTACTAATGACAGAAATGATTATCCTAGATCCTGACTTAGTCTCCTCTGACAACACCTGGCAAAGTTGATTAGTTTCCTGCAACAACCTTACAAGGGCAGGAGTCCTGGTTCTCCTGTGCTGGCATGGGTTGGGATAGAGCCAGAAGTTTTTCTGTGATGTTTGGGGAGAGTAGAGAAATTGCTATCTAAATGATTTCTGTCTTGCTAGGTTGCCCTTTTTCTGATCCTTTAAATAAAAAGATCAGCCTCTTATTGGGGCTTTTTTGGTTTGCAATTGGTTTTCAGGTTGCTGGCTTTTTAGCTTCATGTTTCAAATCCACGAGGCACAAAGGAAGCCCAGGAAACTCACCACAGGTAACTCCCCAGGATCCAAGGTCCCTCACTGGTCTGTCTTCTTTCCCCCTTTCACACCTTTTGCATGTTTGTTTTCTGGATAATGTTCAAGGCTTTTAGTTATAGTTAGCAGGAAGAATATGAAAACTACATTTACTTCATCTTTTCAGAAGCAGAATTCCTCTCTTTTTTATTTAGAATGACATTTTATAAACAGACAAAACATACTAGTATTTGAATTTCCTCATTCATCTTTATTTTCATTTGTAGTTTAATAATATTGGTTTGTTTTCATGATATTTCTCTGTATTTCTCCGTATTCTTACTATCTCTAGCAAAAAGTAGTTAATGATAGTATTATGATGAGAGTTATTAATTTAATAATAGGAAAAAGGGGAATCATTTTTTAGAAAAAATATTAAATGTAAAAAATAATTAAACCATACAGGATATAATAAAAATCACCCAGCTATAACTCAAATTACCAATTTGTGAGGCACTAAGTACTTTCAAAGTCCTTTACATTTCTTTCCTCTGCATACCAGGGGTTTAGCCTTCTGGGTATCAGCAGGTACAACAGGGCTTGAACTGAGCTCCCCTCAGTCTAGTAAGTCTTAGTTTTACCACTTTGATGTCAACATTCAAAGATGTAATATCCAAGAATCTGTTGGTTGCTGAATATCCCAGGATCATTGAAGAAATGCTTCTCATTTTATTGTCAGACAAGCCAAGACAAGCTGTGTCCCCTGATAATATTTTTTGCACAGAGTCTGATTTCACTCTTGGCGGGGTGTCTGCAGTTCTGAAACAATTAAGTTCAACCTGGCACATGAACTGAGACATGCCTTGTAAACATGAGGTGCATGTGGTGATCACAGTAAAACTCCACATTGATTTGTGACCTAAGGCCCTCTGAGGAGTCTCCCTGACCTCCCATGGGTGAAGTTTTTCAAGGGAATCTTTGATTAAACTGTAAGATTAAAGAAAATTCAAGTGGCTGGACAGCTCCCTACTCTCTGAATGTCTGAGAATTCTTGAGAACATGTGTTATTCTTTTCAAAGTTGGCTATAAATTAACTCTCTAAATTGCTTCCAGATCAGTCTTTTCAGGCAAAGATTAAAATAATGATTCTATCAGCTAAAACACTAATTTCTGCTTCGATCACAGACACTATTATAAGTTCCCTTTACCTAATATGGAGGAAGGAGATGTCATCCCCCCCACCCCAGTCATCTTTCTCCAGGTCAGCAGATGTGCCGTCTGAAGGAAGAGCTGCTGTCAGCAGTTTGCACACAGTTTACCTTAAATTTTTCGTTGTCTATCTCTGCGAGAAGATTTTAACATAAATTCCAAAAATACACGTAGTCTTCTTCAGTACTCGGAATATGATATCAAATGAATGTGGAATATTCACGTTGAACAGAAGTTGACTTTCTGACCAGAAAACATTTTATAGTTTTTCAGATTTTAAAGGTAAATTGTTTGATTATCCTATTTCAGAGACATGCAATTCTCATCTTTGAGTCTTCTCTGAGGACTGTGAAAAGTAGCAACAGTCAGATGGGGGACCTAGACCAGAATTCGGAGTACCACCAAGCTAATGAAGTATTTTATCATTTCTTACCAAGTTATCCTTCAGTACGCTGAACCTGGACGCAGCACATCCCTAAGCCTAGAGTGGGCATGGAGCACAGGCAGACACAGCTCCAGGAGGTCCCTCAATTTCTGCCTCAAGGAAAAGGAACAGGAACACCTAATGCTCAGACAGATGGACTATGGAAACCTCCTTTGTGTGTGTGTGTGTTTTCCCCCCTTTTCCTTCATTCTCCCACATTACAGTTACCAATGAATACTACAGAAGTGTCAGTAGGAAGCCATGGAGGCCAAAACTCTAAAGTAGGTGAATCTTCCTTCATCATCAGTGGAACTGTGGGCCCAAGGTGGGATGCTCATTTGTTTTTTCTATTTATTTCCCCTCATTCTGTGCTATCTCTGCTTAGCTCAGGGGTGGGTGTATTTGTGAGAGGGCACAAGAGAGAGGAGCATCTAAAGGACCAGATTTCTGGCCACGTGACCAGAAAAAAGAGCCTCAGGGATGCAGAAATGTCTAGAGAGATTGCAAAGGAGGGGCATCTTTGAAAAGTGATGCCATGTAACCTTCTATTAAGTCATAATAATGGTTCACTGTTGAATTCAATATGTGTGGATCTGACATTAATAAAACTAATAATTTGAAAATTGAACTAAGAGACTGACCATCTCCTGGAGGGGCAACGGATCCAAGTAGTACTACAAAGCCTTTAAAAAATAAATCAACAATGGAACCACAACTGATAGAAGATGAGCTAGAACTTCCAGTCTGAACCTAACTAAGTGAACTGTCTGCTAAAACAAAAAAACACCAACATTGTCCACAGGATTTAAATGAGATGTATGCATTCATAATATTCAAAATGACTAGCATATGATTCAAAGTTAACTCAGAACCTCATCTATCATGGGAAAAGCCAGCCAACAAACATCAATGCCAAGTTAACACAGATCTTGGAATTATTTTAAAGTAGTTGCTGTAAAATTACTACAACAAGCAATCATAAATGTTATGGAAACTAACAAGAAAATAAAAGCCTCCGGGGGGTAGAGGGGGATAAATAAAGGAAGAAGAAGAGGGAGGAGAAGGAAGGGGAAGAAAAAATAAAGAAACAAATGAAAATTGTAGAGTTAAATACAAAATAATTAAAATTTTGGTTTCATCAAATGGTCTCCATAACAGAGTGGAGATAACAGAGAAAGGATTCCGCAAACTTGACGGTAGATGGAAAACACATTGGTGCTGCTCAGGGTTGGGGAGAATGACTCCAGGTGGAGGTGGATTTGGGGAGGTGTTGAAATAGCCTTATATGGTCAACAGGCTGGTAATTACAGTAATCTGCATAAGGTAAAATGTGCTGAACTGTGCACTAAAAAAGGTATATCCCAACATATGGAATTTAAAAATAATATTTTAAAATTGTGAATGATCATGTGGCAAAAAAAGGAATGAATTAATATAAATTTGTTTGCTTATGAGGCATCATACACTCACTTCATAAACCATTTGACACATTTTTATCACAGTGGTTAACATAGCCTTTCCGGCATTATCTCATATAATCATATCATTGTATACAGTTATGATTTAATAAAAAATAAAAAAAAATTTGTTTGCTTAATGTAAAGAATACTTTAACCCCAATGAGAATGTCCCACATCTCAAAATCTCAAAACTGGAGATGCTGGTGTGGAGAGAAGGGAACACTTTTACACTGCTGGTGGGACTGCAAACTAGTACAACCTTTTTGGAAGGATGTATGGAGAAACCTCAAAGAACTCAAGCTAGACCTCCGATTTGATCCTGCAAAGCCATTATTGGACATCTACCCAAAAGAAAAAAATGCTTTTATCATAAGAACATTTGCACTAGACTGTTTACTGCAGCTCAATTTACAATCTCCTAATTGTGGAAACAGCCTGAATGCCCACCAACCCAGGAATGGATTAACAAGCTGTCGTATATGTACACCATGGAATACTATTCAGCCATTTAAAAAAAATGGAGACTTTACATCTTTTGTATTTACCTGGATGGAAGTGGAAGACATTATTCTTAATAAAGCATCACAAGAATGGAGAAGCAAGACTCCCATGTTCTCAATTCTGATATGAGGACAATTGATGACTTAGTACATGGTCGGGGGGGGAAGAAGAGTGGGGGGAGGAATGAAGGGGTACAGAGAGAGGGAAGGAGAGAAACGGCTGAGGGGCCAGGAGGTGTGACACACCTCTTAGGGACAGGACACGATGATAAGAGGGACTTTATCTGACAGATGCATTCAGTGCACCCTGGTTCTTTGTACCCTTGATGAATCCCCAACGATAATAAAAAAAAAAAAAGTAAAGGATATTTTTGTCCAGTAATACACATTGGGTGCTTCTGGGGTATTTATTTTATTTGTGATTTACTGAAATTCCTATTCAGGTTACACTGTGGCTTCCTGATGATCTACTAAGGTCTTAAGATTCAGAAAATGCATTAGTAAGGTAAGGGCCAAGGGAGCTCTGCAGAGAGGCAGGCTTAGTGAAAATAGTGGCAATAATCAGCCATTGTCCCTTCATTTGCTTGATAATGATTACTGTTCCCACTGTTCATTTCTTTACCCTGGAGTCATGCATAGTAATAGACGTACCAGACCAAGGAACTGACTCCACCTGCCAGGTCCTGTGTTCTAGTCACCAAACCACCAGTGGCCCACACCAAAAGACTGATGGTTCCACCCTGAAAGTAGATAATTAGCAGGCCCTGATTGTCTAAGCTTTTGTCCACAAAACTGTCTTTAAAAATCCTCTTCCCCAATTCTCAGGGAGGCAGATTTGAGGAATTTCTTCCCTCTCCCTGCTGAGGGCTGTGCAGAATAAACTCTTTCTCTGCTATAAATCCCCCTGTCTCTGCACTCTGGTTTTCTTTTGTGCAACAGGCTGATGAATCCAGCTAGGCAGCTACAGAAGCATCTCATGATTCTTTGTATCTGTCAGGTAATCTTTCCCAACCCCTTATTTAAGTTACTTTTTTTGGCCTGTATGCACTTTTATCACAGCATCCATATCAATTTTTCTGTATTAAACTATAAATCCCAGGAAGGAAGGAACCACATCTTCACCACCTCTCAGCGTCATTTCCTAGCAAAGACTCTGGTAAATATTAGATACAGAATAAATATTTGTTGAGCAAAGGAAGCTTCTAAAGGCTCACAATATTTGAATTATAACCTACAGAGGAGTATTTTATCTCTTCTATGTTAAAGTTGTAACCTGTAACTTTTTATTTCTAGACAAGAAAAGAGCCACCTTTCTGAAATTCAGACCACTGGTCTGGTTAATTAGCTTTTAGTATAAATCAACTTCTCTATTTTTGCACATATGAGAAATTCATCTATGTCCCATACTCTAATACTGCACTAATGAAATACCCTTTATATAAACCTCCTATATACCAATTTGTATGCAAGTGAAACTTCAGATAAGTTAGTACTAAATGATCATTTTGAAATATAGATCATGCAAACCTTTATTTTTTAAGCATGTGCATTGTGTTGTGTTTACATTAGAACCATTTTGTCTGAAGTTGGAGATGGTCTCACTGTGTCATACATCAAGGGAAAGTGCAGTCAGCATTAGCAAACGTTAGCATAGTCACAATGGTTCCAAGAGTACACACTGATGTATAGGCTGCATCAATGGCCAAAAATTGTCTTTTCTCCTAAAGAGAATAGAAAGGTTCAGAAAAAGTAAATGGTGTTAAGCTTGAGAATCAATAATCTGTGATTTAATGATAGAAGTCAATTACTGCACCACACTAGAACAGAAGCTCATCAGCCAGGCGGAGAAGCCCATCCATTATACAGAAGTGGGTGTGGAGGGACAGACCCTGGGAATGTGGTGACACCTCTGACCTTGCACAACCTCAAATCCTTACTGTGGACAAGCAACTGTGAGGGTCTTATCTCTCAAAGATTCAGGGAAAATACTGCCTGTTTCCTAAACAATAAAAACATTTCATTTCTCACGTATAAAAGAGGAAATGATGATGGATGAGGAGAGAAAGAAGCAATTGAAAGAGAGATTGGAGCAGAACTAAAGAGCAAGAGTCCCTGATACTTTTTAAAAGACTTTATTGAAAGAAAGGCTCTGGGGAAGTGACGTGAACTGCAGGAGTAAATTAGCAAGCAAGCTGCAGTGCATTATGACCGGTGCATTACGAATGTCCTTACTCCTGCCCGACATTTGGATAATACGCCGAGCAGAGACGAGGGGGTGGTCCTGCAGGAGCCTCCTGGACACTGTAATTATTCTTCCTGCAGTGATGAGCTGGACATACAAACAACAAGCTATGATAATACCTAATGACGGCTCAATTCTTCTCTGTCAGAAAGGGGCAGATTTGGATGACTTCCCAAAGGTGAAGCAGCCCATTTCTAATAATATCCCTGCGCAAATATTTCTGGAACCCAAAGGTGATTTCTGGTTCAGTTTCCACTCCTAAGAAATGCATGGAGGACAGATGATCCCACGTGTTACTAAGCAAAGACGGTAACGATCCTTTACTGTAACGTTTAACAGGACTTTGTGATAGTCAAACTGGAAGATTCTTTCCCCCCTATTTCTAGTGACTTCCACTCTATGAATTGTCTTTTATCAGCATCAGGTTTATTCACATCCCACTCTACTGTAGAGTCCTTTATATCTTTTCTTAAAAGTATAGCAGGATAACGCCTCGCACATAATAAGTGCTTGTGAATGAATGAATGAATTTGGCTGGAGGACCTTGTGTCACAGAGAAGACAGGCCGACCAGGGCCGCGTCAGGGAGAACACATGGACCACAGGGAATCCATGACAAACACGTCCTCGTGGGGCATTTCCAGTAACTCCCTCATTACGCTTGTGCCAGATGGAAGTCAGTCTTGGTTCTCTGTCCAGCATCCCAGACCAGTGAATGATAAAAGTCCACACTGGAAGGCTGATTCCCACTCTTTCCAAACCCACCGTTATAGGCTCACAGTTTCAAGATCCTGTACAGTGTTTCACAGTTTTTCTGCTTTTCTGGCAATTCCAACAATTTAAATCAAAGGTATTTTTTCCCCAAGCCAATATATAGCCAGCAGGTGGAGGCCCAGAAGGAGGGGCCTGTTGCTCTCCAGAGAAGATGGACAGAGGCCGCCCTTTGCTTAGACTTTCTAAGGAATAAAAGCAGCAGACAGAAAGAAAAGTAAGAGACTTCCTGCATTAGCCTTTCGGTTCACAACGAGCCCTGAACTACTCCCCAGCGATATCTCAGACGGGAGTGTGGACGCTAACGTTGAAACGCCAACATGCTTTTCGGTAAAGACACATGTGCATCATCATTTCAAACTCGCCTTCCCCACACTGTCCCTGCCTTTCATCCTTCCACGAGTCCAAGTCCTGAGCTTTGCCTACATTTTGTCTTTCCTTACAACTTCTTGAAGCCACCTGTGGCAGTAATTTTAATCATTGTAAAAGTTCAAGAACAGTAGCCTAATTTTTTTCCAGTTGGAGAAACCAAAGCAAGAAAGGATTTTTTTCTTTTTTTAAGCTTACTTCCCAGAGTTTCATTTCTATAAGAAATAGCACCCTTGGTAGAGTCCCCCTTTACTGGTACCCTAAAAACTTTATTGCAAGCTAAATAAAATGCACTGGAGAAATACAAACCTGAGGCTCAAAGGCAGTTTTCAATTTGAAAGGAATATGATGCTTGACCAGATGGGATCAGGCAAATCTAGTAGAGAGAGGGGAAAATGAGACACACTTGCCCGTGATGACAACTCCGCACCTGGGAGGACGTGGGACAGAGGAGGTGGCGGAGGAGGAAGCATCGCATCAGTGAGCCGGGAGCACAGCCTCCGAAGGAGCAGCAGCCAATGTGAGGTGGGAAGCACTGCTTCACACCCCAGGGAGACATCAAGAATAAAAAGAATCTATATAGCATGAAGCACAGTTCACGTGTAACTTCCCACTTAACACTCGTTCCAACAACCCCATTAGGGTTTCCATATGTTTGGTGAAAAAGACAAATACGGTTAGTAAATACTGAACCTACAGGACCTGCTTTCTCTGAAATAGCCTCAAACCCAGGCACTCAACTGCTTACATTGAAATAGGCTTGAAAAAAGAAAAAACAAAGAACTGGTTTCATTCTATGGAAGCTATGTCAATCAATCAACAGCTATTCATCAAGCAGCTACTAAATATAAGGCACTGCCCATTACAGCATGAAGCCTGAGTGTTTTGTAAGAAGGTCAGCAGAGGGCAACACCTGTGGCTCAGTGGGTAGGGTGCTGACCTCATATACCAAGGGCGGCGGGTTCAAACCCAGCCCCCACCAAGTTGCAACAAAAAATAGCCAGGCGTTGTGGCTGGCGCCTGTAATCGTAGCTGCTCTGGAGGCTGAGGCAGGAGAATCACTTGAACCCAGGAGTTTGGGGTTGCTGTGAGCTGTGATGCCACAGAACTCTACCCAGGATGACCCACTGAGACTCTTCTCAAAAAAAAAAAAAAAAAAAAAAAAAAACAGAAAGAAAGAAAGAATGTCAGGAAGGACCCATTATGGATTGGTGAGACCTAGTGCATGCTTCAGCTGCCCAGTAGGCACCCAGTAAGTTCTCACATTGGGCTGTCTTAACTACCTTGATAGTGTGTCTGAGTAGAGGATATCCCATCAGTATAAGCCCAGCTATTCTCGATAAGAAATGAACAATGTGTTATTTTCAGACTAAGTGATGGAGCTGTGAAGCCCCCAGGGACATGACGTGCCCCTGAAGAATTAGGGTAAAATCATAAGTAATCTATATAATTTGGGGGAAGAGTTGGCTTTGTGATAGGAAATAGTTCTGTTAGCATATAATAAGATTTTTATTTGAGTGCCTGCTATATGCTAAACTACATTTATTTATTTATGTTTTTAAAAGTACAGTTGATTGAATATATCAAAAGAATCTGTAATTATCATTTTATTCTTTCCACTTCTAAACAAATGCTAGGATTTAAATAAAGTAGCTCTACATAAATGTGATAGATGTCTTCAGTGAGAGCAGATTGGTCCTCAATAGTGATTTTAACATAGCTTACCAGGATGACCATCAGGATGGATTCTCTAGGAATTGATTTCTAAGTGTGTTTAGTAAAGGATTGATCGAAGACTAGGAATTCTCGAGGAAGGCACTACTGTGATCTCAGATGTGGACAAGAGGTGCTTCAGACATCTGCTAATCGTAATCCTTGGGAATAGAGCTGTAAACAGAAAAGGCAAGTCTTCAAGTAGCAATTTCTAGGGAGACATTGGGAACAATGGTTATAAATCCATTACTAAAAAAGTATGTTATCTCAAGAGGTCATCTTAAGTGTGTTATCTTAAGAGATGAAGTATACAAATGGGTATAAAAATGTTTACCAGAGATTAAGAATTTGCACCCTATGCATTGAATGTATTAATATTTGTAGACACTTGCCTTGTTTTAACTTTCTCCTACATAGTTGAAGAAGAAACAGGTGGATGTTTCTAGAATGTGCTTGTCCTTTCTAGTTTGTACAAGTTCCCAACTCTTTCCTCTGTCTTATGCTTGGCTTACATCCCTTACATCTGCTTATTCCTTAAAAAATAATTTCAATTTTTTAGGAATTTGCAACCTCTGGTGTAGACAAATTAATAAATGACGTGGGTTTAATAGATAAAACTAGTGATCAGAAGAAAGCTACAACCATTAACTCTCCAACCCTTCCCTCTTAACTTTTCATTCCTATCTGATTTAACTTTGGTGACACCCCACATCCCGAACATCCCACACATTCCAATTTCTTTAGCCCAGATGTCACTCATCAAATTGCCATCAAACACTAAAGCCAGCCACACCCAGCACTTTGATTGCTGTGGCTCTTAGCTCTCATGGGTAAGGAGTGAATAAATCCCTTTTTCCCTTAGGCCAGCTGGGAACAGGCAGCAATTTTTCAATAGATTTACTAAGAAAGAAATCCATAAAATCCATAAAATCCATCTAAGAGAAAAACACAAAATGGTAGAAATGGTAGAAGCAAAGAACAAATTCCCTAGCCTAAAATATTGCTTTACTAAATAGTTTATTCCACATCCTCCATTGAACAATAAGTCTTAATAAACACTTTAGGTTATACTGAGAGTTTTTAGAATAGCAGAGGAAAGACATACAATAAAATCCAGTTACCAGCTCTAGAGACTCTTACAATTTAATACCAAAGATCAGTAAAAAAAAAAAAAGTTATAGAGATAACCAGCATTCACCATAGACACATAAAAGGGAGTTTAACCCAGACTGGAGAAAAATAAGTGGGCTACAAGAAGAGTGGCCCCTGAACTACGGCTTGAAGTGGGAGACAAATTCACAAATTTTCCTGAAACATGTAACTATGTTCCAGGACACTTTCCTACAGAAAATACCATGGTACCGATGTCAGAAACAGAATATTAGGCTGATGGTATTCTGGGGTCATATCGAAGGTGATACCTATAACGTTTTAAGTACATCAAGTTAAGCAGTTGGTGATAAAAGCAGTTTAATATACCATTAAATCCGTATATATCAAACCACCTGCTCCCTCAGGTCAACCCTCCTAAGATAAATGACGCATATGAATTCTGGTTTCAGCCAAGAAAGTTTCATCTAAGAAGTTGTATCAGGTAAAAATCCTCTTAATCTTGGTTTGGGCTTAGAGTACTACCATTGACACACTTACTACACTACTTACTGACTTGGGACATAGTTAGCAAAAGGCATGTGAGATGTCTGCTTAAACATATATGTATGTCCCTTACGCAGGATTATTTATAATAAGGGAGATTTTAGTGGGGTGTCCTGAAGCTTGAGAGTATTTAATGTGTTACTGCTTCTATTAGGATCCACCATAGAAGTAGAACCAATAGGTTCATTCTGTCTGTTTGTCTATCTATCTATCTATCTATCTAAAAGTAGATTTATTCTGAGGAATTAGGAGATAATTATGAAGGCTAAGAAGACCTATGATCCTAGAGCTGGGACCAAAGATAACAGGTGTTAGATTGTAGCCAGAGTATAAAGGGTTGAGAAACAGGGCATCTGATTGCATAAATCCCATTTCAAACACAGGGGATGAAGTGAGGGACCTTAGATTAGCCAATGCGGCAGAATAAAAAGGGAAATTTTTCTCCTTCTTCCACTTTTTTTATATTCAGACCCTCAGGGAATGATTGATACCCATCTACACTTTTCAGGCCCATCAATTAAAAAGAGAATTTCATCCAAAAATACCCACACAGAAATGACATTTAACCAGATCTCAGGGTATGCCTTGAGTTAAATTAGCATTTATAATAATACACGATCCTACTTGTCATGACCAGAATTGCTGGACTGAATAAGGGGCCTTTCCTCTCTGATTCTCTGCATAATTCACCTTAGAAACAAAGGGGGGTAAACCATATAAGAAAGAGTTTAGCTAACCAGACAACTGGTTCTACCAATGATGCTGATGGCAGATAATCTAATTACAAAGTAAAGCATCAATCTCGTTTAAAAAAAAAATTTCTTGAGAGCTTGTTTGGAGGTTCTAGCAGGGGAGCGCAGCTACTCATATACCCTTGACCGAAGAACGGTCCTCCTCTATCGGGGAAGGTCGTCCTCTTTGACCGAGCGCGCAGCTTCGGGAGGGATGCACATGGAGCAGTGAGGGAGTAAGGGGACACCCGCCTAGCCAGCCAGATCAGCCGAATCAACCCTGGCGATAATGGGGTGACAGATGTCGCAGCCAACAATAAAAAAAAATAATAAAGTAAAAAAAAAAAAAAGAAAAAGGCAACATCTGACTCTATGTCTGTGAGTAGAATAAAATGCAATTCTGGAGTAGAATAAATCATCCAAAAAAAAAAAATTTCTTGTGACCAAAATGAAATGAACCAAATATATATTAATAATTATGGGAGTAAACTCTGAGGCTGATTCATATTAAATCCCCAGAGATCTTCAGTGATCTGGCCAAGCCTGTCTATCCTTTTAGTACATGATTTTGAATGCCTATCTTTTTCAGAGCACTTAGATATATAAGAATATGTAGTATTCATGGATCCTGCCTCAAGAAGCTTGCAGACTAATATAGGAGACATGACACATATACAAATAATTTAAATATATATTAGATGTGGTAAGAGCAACAAGGCCAATGGGTATAAACAACTACAGAGGAAAGAAAGATGCTGTCCAGCTAGTGCATCTGGAAAGCCTCCTTTATGGAAGTGATTCTGCTGTACTTCAACCCAGCATGATCAACTGACCTCTAATCATTTCTATTTACGTGTCCCATTAAACGCAACATAGAACCCAGCATCCTTTTCATAAAATATATTCTTTCCAGCTCATTGGATGGCACCATCCATTAAATCCACTAAGCTGTCTACAGTGAATCCTACAGATCATCTGAGACCTGTCCCTTTCCCACATGCCACTGAGCAAAAGTCATGGCTTTCAAGATAAAATTAAAATTCCTCAGGTCCTTCATAATGTGGCATGAAATAAATGGCTTACTGGATAGAACAGATAGGTCTGAGCTGAGAAATCAGATACTTTGGACATGCTGATGGAGGAAAGGGAATTCTAAGCAGAGAGAGCCCTGGCCTTGGGGACTGACGAATTCCCACTGAGTGCAGGGATGCTTTCTCTCCTTGATGACCTGTTTCCTATGAGAGCAAGAGAATAGCTTCAAAAATATCAGTGCACCCTCTTAAAACACAGACAAGTGAAAGTCAAGGTGCAGACACATACTCATGCAGAAAAACAAGGGTAGAGCCACTGGCTTGATTCATACTCCCACTTAGTTAAGAACAAAAAAGAAAGACAGAGCAAGAGGGACACAGGGAGAGAGCAGAGAGAGAGGTGAGGCGGGGAAGGAAGGGTAGAGAGAAAACAGTGCTTTCATAAGGGAGCTGTCCGCTTTTCATATCCCTCACACATAGACTGAAACTGCGTTCAGCCTGATGCTAAACTATAATCGAAGTGCAATTCTTCACGAAATACTTTCACAAATTAATAAAACTTTCCATAAAATATCACTTTTCTACAAAGGTATAATTAAAATTACCTTTAAAATCATTTTGCAATATCTTGGATTCATACTCTGGCATATATTATAATCTGATGAAAGAAAAAAAAAGGTTACCATTTTGTTCACGGAATCTGGGTGTGTCTCAAAAATTCCTAGATGGAAGGTGAAGAGTTGGGAGTAATTATTCATAGCAGCCAGTTTTATATTTTGCTATTTGAATCAGGCAGGGAAATAATTCAGGGCAATGCTGGGTTAAACTGCTACCAAACTCGGACCTTGGTCTGGAAGAGCTACCCTCTTCTTCATTTTGTGTACTGACACCATGGAAAACGTTCTACCTTTAGGAAAATTTCAAAGTCAATAACAAACAAAAATTTGAAACATATTACTGAACAAATAAATTTTTTCTTTTCCTCTTTTCTCCAAGTTTTGAGGCAGGGGAAGGGATAGCGTGAACATCTATGTATATTACTAGACCTGTTTTTAGTTACATGTTGCTCATGGAGTGATTAAAAACATTGATATAATAAATTGATCTCAAAAAATCATGGTAATTTTTCTCTACTTTTTAGTGATTTCTTTTAAATCCTTAAATTTCCATTATTTTTACCATAGAGAAGACTTTGGACTCTACTGCAATCCTATAGTCTGATAACCTTCCAAATGACTCTGCTGGTGGTGATCAGAAAGTAGAGCTTTCCCCAGGAGACCAATTGTCTTCTAATAAATATACACATTACAATTGGAAAGGTATCTTTTCCACCAGGGACATTTATTAACTTACTTTTCTAATGCAACATGTCAGCCGAAACGGAACAGAGCTGACATATTTTGTGGTTATGGTTTGGGTGTGGTGGTGGTGTGTTTACTGTAATTGATGTTGTTTTAGTTTGCTTTTTTAACCTTTGCTACTTCTATCCTTGTCAAAATAACACATTTTCACATTTATACAATCTAGTTGTCCTGAGAGGCTCATAATGAAAAACAGCAGCCCTCAGATGTGATCCCTGCCTCCCCCTAGTAGGAGTCCAGCTCAACAATGAAACCGCACTCCAGGGCTTAGCCCTTTCTTTAGATATTTATTGTCTCTTTTTAAAGTATATTCATTCCTTTATTTTTCCCAATTTAGAAATTATTAGAAGCCCCCTTTCCAGATATGAGGACTTAATTATCTCACATACCATGTAGATGTCTTTAGAGACATGATTAGCCAATATTTGCATGAAGACGATTAAAAAGTATGGTTCACAGACATGCCAAGTGCTAATAAACATTCCTATAAATAACCTTCATTTTGTCCTATGTGCCATTAGATATCATTCAATTATGCTCCGACTTTGTTTTTTCTTAACCAAATCTTTCTCTTGTCAGGTTGTTTATTTGTTCCTTTTTCCTTCCTGGAAAACTTTTCCCAGAACTTCCTGTTCACCTGGTTCCTGGGCCGGCCTTTCCTCAGCTGCCTTCCAGAGACTTCTCCATACCTTTCTCCTGAGATGGATTTCCTGTCTCTCAGACACGCTGATTTCTCTTTTTTTTTTTTTTTTTTTTCAGTTTTTTTGGCCGGGGCTGGGTTTGAACCCACCACCTCCAGTATATGGGGCCAGCACCCTACTCCTTTGAGCCACAGGTGCCACCCAGGCAGGATTCCTCTTTCTTTACTCCCTAGATTCCCTAGATTACTTGATATTTTTTCTTTCTTTCTTTTCTTTTTTTTTTTTTTGGAGCATTTGAAAAAAGATACATAGAAACTAAACTTTTTGTGACTTTACACAAATATGACTTTGTTCCATACTTATAATTGGCTGATTTTTTTTTTTTTTTTTTAGCTTGGAATCCTAGAATGAAGATAGTTTTTAATTTCCTCTCAGAATTTTCATGATATATAGCTTTTGTCTTCTATTCTCTTTTTCCAGAGCTCAAATTGCAATGACCTTGGACTTTCTGGGTAGATTATATGGGTCTTTTGCCTCTGTCTCATATTTTCTCCAATGCTAGTCTTTGGGCTTGCATTATAAGTGATTGCTCTGCTTTCATCTTTAAATTCTTCCATTGATTTTCTAGTACTTGCATTATTGTATTTTTAACTTCCAGGAGATATTTCTTTTTCCTTAGCATGTTTTTCTTCTTTGCTTTTTTTATTTGTTTGTTTGTTTTTAAAGTATGGAGCGGTTTTTATTTTCTTTTTTCTTTTTTTTTTTTAGACAGAGTCTCACTCTGTCACCCTTGATAGAGTGCTATGGTGTCACAGCTCACAGCAACCTCCAACTCCTGGGCTTAGACGATTCTCTTGCCTCAGCCTCCCGAGTAGCTGGGACTGCAGGTGCCCACTATTTTTTTGTTACAGTTTGGCTGGGGCCGGGTTTGAACCCACCACCCTCGGATATGAGGCCTGTGCCCTACCCACTGAGCCACAGGTGCTGCCCTAGGGTGATTTTTCTATCTTTTCTGAGATACCTATTATGTCTAGGTTTCGATTTGTGGGATTTCAGGTACTCTGTAGAGGAGCAGAGAAGTTTCTAAGGAACTGCCAAATGGTTGAACGGGAAAATATTTTCCTCAGCACTGTTTACGTTCTCCAGACAAGGAAGGCCCAGTTTTGTCCGAGGATTCATCATCTGGGTGCTCCACATACAGACTGGGGAAGGCAGACTTTCAGACTGATCTGCAGTTTCGCTCCCAAATTCCTGCTGCCTTGCAGGCGGGAGGGAAGACCGCTGGGTTCTGGTCTGGTGATGGGGGCAGTTCAGTGTCTGGGCCGAGCCTTTTATTTCTGTCTATTCTTCACCTTCCCCCTGTTCTCTACTTGTCTGCGGCCCTGAACTGTGCCCGGCCTCACCTCCTCGTCTGCGTGTTTCACTGTGTGCAGTTTAGGCTCCAGCTTCATCTTGCCACCCACAGTCTTTTTGTGTTGTAAACAGTACAGTTCTAGAAACAGTTTCGTCTAGAAACTATTTACCTGAGTTTTTTGTCCTTGTGAACAGAAAGATAATCGTTTTAGTTTCCCCTTAAAAAGAGATCAATGTACACGGCCTCCCTGTAACTGGAAGGTTTTTGGTTATGCTTCAAGTTTATTAAAAGTATTTTTTCTTTATTGCAGTTTTTGGCCGGGGCTGGGTTTGAACCTACCACCTCCAGTACATGGGGCTGGCGCCCCACTCCTTTGAGCCACAGGCACTGCCCTAAAAGTATTTCTTTTAGTTCTTGCAAGGCTACCATATCACTTCTAAATCAATGTCATACTTGCTTTAATTCAATAATGCACCCGAGGAAATTTTTCTAAGAGATGTTTAACATTTTTTCTTTTGAGAACTTTTCCTTTTATCTTCATTGCCTATGTTTTACTGTTATTAAATTCTATTTCATTATAATATTAAACTTTAAAAATGCCTTTTCGATATATGGAAAATTCATATTGGGTTCTAGCAACTTAAAAGGATAAAACAAAAGTATCATGGTGGGCATCACTGGAACCATCTCAATGGGGGCTTGGTGACCCTCACTTTGTATGAGACTTTCTTCAGACACTGAGATGTTCCCTAAATTATTATATTAAAGCTTCTAGTCTGACTGGTACAATGAACTTGTAAGACAGTAGTTTGATTTTAGAATCTGTTGCTATCTTTGAAATACACAAATGTCATAGGCTTTACACTTCCATTTTTGCCTGAATGGACAAAACGTTATATGCCTCCAGCTACCCTTATTAATAGGGAACACCTAACAGCTATTTCTTGGGGACAGCCTGATGTGACAGGACACACACAAAAGCCACGTTGCCTTTTCCTGAAAAGCCTTCTGGGAAATGCCTTCTGTTCAGAGACACGAGAGAGGACAGTCTTGGGGACTGGCACCCCTTTTGTCAGCATACACTCCATCCTTCCGGGGAAGTTGAAAAGGCAAGGCTTTCACTCTTCCCTTTCGCTAGGGTTCATTCCCTTGCTTCTCTACTGTGTTCATTGAGGATGGCAAGGAATCCCAAACAAGCATCTAGTTAGAAAAATAGGCGCCAAACCAGCTATTTGAATGACAAAAAAAAAATCACAATAATATAGGGAATTGTTTAAATAAGTATTGCAGGACCAAAAGACACAGAGTGAACTCTAAGGTGATACTAAAACAGTCACTATATGGATACACATGATGGCCGATGCTATAATCCTACCACTCTGGGAGGCCGAGGTGGGTGGATCACCTGAGTTCAAGTGTTCAAGACCAGCCTAAGCAAGAGTGAGGTCCTGCCTTCACTAAAATAGAAAAACTAGCCAAGGCATTGTGGTGGGTGCCCATAGGCCCAGCTACTTGGGAGGCTGAGGCAAGAGCATCCCTTGTGTTCAAGAGTTTGAGGTTGCTGTGAGCTGTGATGACACCACAGCACTCTACTTTAGGGCAACCAAGTGAGAAAAAAAGTATTGACTATAGCAAGCTGCTAAGACTTTTAGGACTGGGGAAACAACAGGCAGGGACTGCTAGAATTTAGAAGCTTGGACGGGATGTCTTCATTGAGCTGGGACTCAGATCTCTGGGAATCAAACACATCACAGCTGTCTCCAATACTCAAGAGCTCTGAGGATGCCTCTCCCCCCAGTCTACGACTCCATTTCTGAGGAGGGGTGCTTCCTGGCTGCTGCCAGCATCCCTAGGTGACCTAGTGAAAGTGGAGTTTGGAGAAAAACATAAAATCAAAAAGAAATTCTGCAACAGAATTCACTAGCTGCAGCCAGAGTAGGAGATGACGGTTGGGGTGATGTGGACAGGAAGACGCATCAAACAGGAAAGAAGTGTTGAAGGATCCAGTTAATTCACACCTAATGGGCATTAAAGCACACACTCTGGGTGAAGGACACACTGAGAACTTTGACATGAAATGTACCAAACTGTGTAACCAACATACGTGTACCCCTCCTGCCCCCTAACCCATCTGCGTTTGGAGCTCCTATCAGGGAATCCCAACAGACCAGGAGCGAGCTGGCCAGGGGGACATGTGGTCAGTAGAACACAAAAGGTCACAAAGAAAAGTACACAAGGGTGAATTTTGAGCAGAGCAGCAAGAATTTAAAACCACCACAACTCAAAACTGTATAAAAACTCACTGCTTCAGGGCAAAAAGTACCGGCTTCTACTACAACCCTAAAACTGATGCTAATTTCTTTAAAAAGCTGAAGGCATCCTTCCAGTCTCATACTGAATGTTACAAACTCTACACTCATCCCCCAAGTTTAGGCAATTCATGACGTTTTCTCTGCCTTATTAATTAAATAAACATCCAGGATAATGCTACAAACGATTTCAGGGCTCCCTAATGGGATGCATTGTTACTAACCCCCCACTGCGGTTTCCCTCCCGTCCTTTCTGGTGAGCAGAGTCTCAGTTTTAGCTGGTTAGGCTCCACCCAGTCACTGAAGATTGTGGTGATTTACTTCCTTCCAGACAGAGTTTTCTCCGGCATAGTGTAAGGATAACAAAACATCATCTCAGATCCTCAAATAAAGAAAAATTTTATTTATTCCACAGAGCTCAAAGCAAAAACAGTCTGCTTTATGCTTTCTTGGGCTGAAGCTTCCCTTTGTATTCAGGAAGAACTTCGCCATTTGCCTACCAACTTCCAGGTTCTCTACCTGCCTTACCAACAGATCCAATTGTTCAAGATGGTGACGTGCCCAGGTTAAAACTACATGACTTAGTCTTTTTTGGAAACCAGAATGGATGTAAGTCGCAATTTAGGCTGATGAGATGAAAGCAGAATCTGGTTTCTTGTGGTCTTCCAGGAAAGGCTGTTTGTCTTCCTTTCCTTCTTGTTAGGTTCCTGCCAGACTGGAGGTAGAGGCTCCATCCTAGCCTGAGGAGATGGCAGTGAAGGAGATCAGGGCCCATAAAGAATGAACACAGGAACACAGAAAGAGCATCTCGACTCTGGACCGCCCGCCCCAAATCTGTTAGGTGAGAAAAATCAGCTTCCACACTTCCTTCATAGGAAATATTAGTTTTTGTAATTGATTCGCCATCAAAAATAACACATCCATATTATTCTATTTTAATTAAACTATTTTCAGTGGAACTTTTATTATGTGCGAAGCACTGTCCTTGGCATCCTGAGTAGTGAACAAGATACAAGATGAGGAATAACGTTAGGCGTACTCACTTGTAGGACCATAAAATACGACATAGAACACAGACGGATAAGAACACGATCATGATAAACAGGCCTTCAGCAGAATTTACTACCAAACACACAGACCCTTTCTGCAGCTTTGATCCCTCGAGACCCTGAGTGGTCACATCCTAGTCTAGATCCCGGATTCCTCTGACGTTTTAATGAGGGCATCATGCCTGACGCTCCTGGAGAGGCCAACCTCAATCCAGAAACATTACAACAAAGGAAACATGTGGAAATTTCATTCCATGTGGGATAAAGTGAAATGGCACAAAACCATTCTGCCCGGTTCATAAGTAAGAGAGCTGGAATTCAGACCCAGGCAGACCGCATCCAAATCTGGACTTCTAACTCTTATCACCATACTGTTGGCTCACACAGCTATGACAAGGGGAGTGTTGCCCTCGTCTGGTTGTTACAATGTCATTTTTCTCGTGAGTTCTCAGTATGTTCTGTTCTTCTGTCCCTGGACAACATTTCCAAATAGAAGAGCACGTATTCTGTTTAGCCTCAAGGATATAAGTTAAGGTTTTTTTCTCTATGTCCAACAGGAGAAGATCAAATGATTAGAAAATGCGCAATACCGCCAACATATTGATGGGCCAAAGAGGAAGGTAGCATGTTTTAAGATGAAAGAGCACGGGTGGCGCCTGTGGCTCAAGGAGTAGGGTGCCGGCCCCATGTGCCAGGGGTGGTGGGTTCAAACCCGGCCCCGGCCAAAAACTGCAAAAAAAAAAAAGATGAAAGAGAGCATAAATAGATAAATAGATTATCTTTGATAAATAGATAATGAAGTACGAGATTGTAGATTATACAAGGCCTAACACTAGAGATTAAATTATTACCTAAACCAAACCTGATTGGACTTCAAACTCGTACAGATTAATCATAAATTCATGAGTAGTTCCTGTGTCTGAGGGAAGGCTCCCTCAACACAAATGGAAATTAAATGCTTGCTATAATAAAGACAGAAGCTGCGCGGTGTAGTAGAAAGAGTAACATCCTACGTGACAGGTCACAGTCAAGGACAAAAGGCATTTGAGTCTAGCCCTCAAGGATAAGGAAGATTTGAACTAAGAAGGTAGCCTTGAGGTATGCAGCAAAGTATTTATACTTTCCCTGTGCCATGCACTGTGCTGGAAATGTGCTGAGTACTGTTGAAAAGACAAGACAGGTTTACAAAACAGATCCAACTCGGATGTGTCTGGCACGGAGGGTTGCAGGCATGAAATACAAGCAGATAAGTTTGGAAAGACAGAGGGAGAACAGATTATGGTTAATGGAATTTCTATTCAAAGCAAACATTTTCTCTTTTGTGGGTAGAATTCACAAATTACAATGTATAAAGATCTTTGAAAGTTCACAATAAGCAAAGTAACGCCGTATAACAGAAGAAATTGCCACTGCCCAGCTTTTTCTCTCTTTGGAAATGTGCTTGAATGCAGCAATGCATTTATAATATAAACCATTTCTGTCTCTATCGAGATGAGGAGGGAAGAGCCGCCTTTTATGAAATTTATGGAGTTTAAAATTCAATAAGCACAATGTTCACAATGTTACACATTCTTTCCTCGAGAAAAAGCAATGCCATCCAAAGTGCCTTCCTGCGGGATTGACATAGATTTCATTTATTAGGCAACACACTGATTTCCTCCATTCCAAAATTTCTATTGTTGTTGAATACTATTCCGTTTGTTACTTAATCTTTCTGGCGACTTTTCTATTTTCTTTCCCTACATATTTTATTACTTCTGGAATTTAACTTTTATAAAATTACTGTAAAGGTGTCCTACGGCCTGCATTTTGGGTTTGCATAGTTACATCTCAGAGATTCGCAAGTCACGGTTCATACAGTCTATTGTTTATGGTTTCCCTTAGATTCTAGCATTGACTGTGTTTTTAGAACCCTGAACTGAGGTGTAGCTTACAGAAAGAAATGGCTCATAGCATGTGACCACGGCATCGAGGCGAAAAACTGAGCAATCGTGTCTGGTTTCATTCATACAGAGACAACGGTGGAGTTTAGAAAGAAACATGGCTACCATGCTTGCTCCCCTTCAAGGCTGAACCCTCCTTGACCAAAGTTACACAGGACAAAGACGGGAGGATGGTGTAAAGGTAAAGAAGTGGCATGTGTCAGAAATCTTACCTGGTCCTCACACACACTGTGAAAATTACATTTTCCATAACTAGCAGAGATGTCACAGCAGTGGGAAATTCATTTCTTTTGAATGAAGACAAAATACAGAGTATGTTATATATGTTATATAGCAGTATAATACTCATATGAGAATAGATTCTTTATTAAAACTAGTGGAGGGGGTGGGGACTTAAGAAGAGGACAAATGTGGGCGGCGCCTGTGGCTCAAAGGAGTAGGGCGCTGGCCCCATATGCTGGAGGTGGTGGGTTCAAATCCAGCTCCGGCCAAAAACTGAAAAAAGAAATAAAAATAAAAAAAGAAGAAGAGGACAAATGTCAAAAGTGTAGGACAAAGAGGGAGGGATACAAATTATATGTTCAAAGCATGGAGTCTCAATGAGAAGGGGCCAGAGTTGAGATCCTCAGTAAACAGGATTTGTGGGATTTTGGAAACTCAGCAAGTTCAGAGAAATAACTGTAAAGCTGATGTTTTCTTATTTTTATACTGTAATGATATTATAGTAAATGATGTAACATCAAACTGAGGTTCGTTTAAAAAATTCTATAGTGTACTGGCACCATGAGGTTCAAGGATCCAACTCTAGAAGTTTCACAAAGAATGAAGTGTGTTATAGCCACGGTATCATTTCTTCAGTTATTCCTCAGAATGCTAATTGCATTGGATGTTAATAAGCATTACATGAAAAATGTGTCAAGTGAAAGATAAGTGTAAGAAAAGCAAGCTAAATAAAGTTCATCAGATTCCTGTATTTCAGCTTTTTCTAAGCTCTAGTGCACACTGTGGATTTCTGAAAAGGGATGAATACTAAGGAATTGACCAAAAGCAGTCTAAGGAAGTACTCAGGAAAGGATGAGACTTGCCTGAGAAAACCATTTGACATCGGCTTCCAAGAAAGACAAACGAGAGATCAAGATCCCAAGTTCTACTATGGTGCATTTTACAAGGGTACATGCTAAATGTACTAAGTGTAGAATATAAATGTCTTAACACAATAACTAAGAAAATGCCGTGAAGGCTATGTTAACCAGTTTGATGAAAATATTTCGAATTGTATATAAAACCAGCACATTGTAACTGGTGGGACCACACCTACGGTGCATCTTACAAGGGTACATGTGAAATTTACTAAATGTAGAATATAAATTTCTTAACACATAACTAAGAAAATGCCATGAAGGCTATGTTAACCAGTGTACTAAAAATATTTCAAATTGTATATAAAACCAGCACATTGTACCCCATGATTGCATCAATGTACACAGCTATGATTGAAAAATAAAAGAAAAAGATCCCGAGGCCGACAACATAAAACAGAGCATGTCTACAAAAGTTTCAGCCAGAAATAATTTTTAATGCAAAAAATATTTCTCTACATTAATACCTTTTGACCTTAATTGCTCCCAGGGCTGTGCACTGTAACAAAACTGCCCCACCGACCTGATGCTGCCAAGGTAAAACGTTGCAGGGCAAAATCGCAGGTGCACACAGCTGACCTGGCACTGGTGTAAACATGTGATGCTCATCTCCTAGGACTAGCCATGCCCTTATTCTAAAACTGCCTGGGACGCCTCCCGGTGATGGGTGAGAAGTCAGATGGCCTTACCTCAAGGTGATAATTGATTGTGCCTTTTGCAGAATCCTGAAGACCCCTGCAGAATCTGGGAGGTCATGTGAAATGATGCATTTCCGGGTAGATGTTTAGAGAATCAATCATGAATGATTAACATTGGTAATTAAACAAGGCCTGCCTTTACCTTTGTCCCCTCTAAACTGATTAACTTTGCCCTGAGAATAAAAACATCACTGGGTAACTTTCATATCAACTTTACTCTATAACCTAGCTTTAAAATGTATTCAAAAAGAAATAAACATATATACATATATACACACACATATTTATATGTATATATATAATTTCCTTTTGCAAGCACATGTATTACAATCTCATTGTTCGCAATTCAAAAAGCATAAGAAAGTGTTAAAATTACATTACAATCCCATGAACCAGGGATAGTTACAATATTTGGCCAATTTTTAAAAAACATACTATAAGGCTTTCCCTACGCCACTAACTGGCACTTGAAAAATAAATTTTTATGTATGCTTATTTCATTACGAATGAGCAGAACAGAGTTAGCCCGTCTGTTATTGTATACAACCTAAGCCATGTCTGATTATTTTCTTGTTAAATGTATAAATTCCCCTGCCAATAGTGTCTTTCTCCTGAAATTTGTCCATATCTCTTATGATTTATTTTGGATAGATTCTAAAAAGTAGATTCCTGAGCAAAAGTACATAAGGTTTTTAATAATTATTTTAATATTAATGTTTAAAATTAGTATTATTTTAATTAAAAAATTATTTATGAGGTAAAAAATGTTTGGATAAATATGGGATGATTAAATGAAACTAATTAATATATCCATCAATTATTTTTTGTAGTGAGACATTTGAAATTCACTCTCTTAATTGTTTCAAGACATGCAATATCTTATTAAATCTTGCTGTATAGTAAATCTCAAAAATCTCCTGTCTCACTGAAACTTTGAGTATCCTTTCTTCATTCTCTCCCTCTCCTCTGCCCCAGCCTCTGGCAACTACTATCTGCTCTCCACTTCTACCAGTTTGACTTTTTTAGATGCCACAGGTCAGTGAGATCATGTGGTGTTTTTATTTCTATTTCTGGATTATTTCACTTAAATAAGAGTGTATTAGAAAGCTGTAAAGAAAAGTGTCCAACCTCATATGCTGTAGGTTGGAAATGCAAAGTAGTACAGCCATTATGGAAAATGTTTTGGCAGTTTCCAAAAAAACTAAAAATAGAATCTCCATACGATACAGCAATCTCACTATGGGTATGTGTTCAAAGGAATTAAAATCAAAGAGATGCGTGTATCTGTACTCGTATGTTCATTGTAGCACTTTTTGTAAAAGTAAAGACATGAAATCAACATTAAGTGTCTACAGTGGGTGAAGAGACTGTGGAATGTATATACACAGGACATGAGCTTTTTGAAGAAGAGTTTTTATATGTGTATGTGAAAACATATAATGGACTATACTATATATTATATATTCATACTACATAAAGTATATATATGGAATATATATAAATATTTAATAGAATATTATCAATTCATTTTCTGCTTCTAATGAGTTTTTCTCTTACTGCAACCTCAACAGCCTCGGATTGTTTTCTAATTTAAGATAAATAGGAAGCAAAAATCTTTTATTCCAAATTGCAGTTTTTATTTCTGATAAAAATTAAATGCAAGTTCCTATTTACTGGCTATTGCTATCTCTTCTTTTATGTTATTTATATGTACGATAATATAAAGCAAGGGTTTTGATAGTTTAGACAAAATTGTGCTTCAAAGAACATTCCAGCTTTAGTACTTAATTTTCATTTAAATTTTATATAGATTTATACTGTTGAATAAACAATGATTTTGTATACAATCAGGAGGGTTGTGTATGCATTCTTTTTTTTTTTTTTTAAATGGGAAATAACCATTTATTTTAGGTTCAACCACAGGCCAACAGTATCTTCAATGTCTGTTCCTCTGTACAACAGCCCTACAACAGACTGTACATCAGTCTGAGCAACACCCCTAGGAAACAACTGCAAGGTGAGATGGGAGGGTCACAGATGCTGGAATCAGAAAATGAAGTTCAATTCCTGGCTTTGCCAATTAGCAGTAACTGAGTGAACGTAACCTCATTAAGACACACCTGTTTCTCATCTATAAAATGTAATAAGAGCTCCATCAGTACTCAGCACAAGGAGCTTTGCAGAGTTTAGCCCACGTTCTTACATTGTTATTCTCAGGCAGGAATTAAGAGTTTCCATTATACAGGGATCCCCTCTGACCCCTCTCTTCAGCCAATCACCTTCCCCTATTCTCTACACTTCCTTTGTCTCATTACCCCCCTGCGTTGTTCTCCATAGCACATCTTGCCATCTGATACACTATTTATCAGCTGTCTGTGTGCCCCCTCCAGAAGGTATCCACCTCTAAAGCAGGAATTGTCCTTCATTTCCCTGCTTTATCTCCCACACCTGGAAAAGGCTGCTAGGATTTTTAATGAATATACTATGACACAACAGTTAACCTAAGGCTTCTCAGATCATTTTTGTAAGCTGCTTATAATTTCATTTAAAAATTATTTTTATGGGCAAAATGTTTTCTAAGTGATATGAGAAACCTGTATATTTTTTCATTTGCTATTTCATTGGCAAATGAGAATGTTTTTGATTAGGAAAACTTTACAATATGCTTGAATTCCTCCTACACATTTTTTTTATTGTTAAATCATAGCTGTGTACATTAGTACAATCCCCTGTACCCATTCTAAGATGCACCAAGATGTGGCCCCACCCATTACCCTCACTCCACCAAAACCTCCCCCCTCCCTACCCCTTCCCTGGCCCTTTCTCCATAGTCTTGTGCTATAGTTGGGTTATAGTCTTCATGTGAAAGCTATAATTTAGCTTCATAGTAGGGCTGAGTACATTGGATACTTTTTCTTCCATTCCTGAGATACTTTGCTAAGAAGAATATGTTCCAGCTCCATCCATGTAAACATGAAAGAGGTAAAGTCTCCATCTTTCTTTAAGGCTGCATAGTATTCTATGGTAATGTACCACAAATTGCTAGTCCATTCATGGGTCGATGGGCACTTGGGCTTTTTCCATGACTTAGCAATTATGAATTGGGCTGCAATAAGCATTCAGGTATAGATGTCTTTGTTATATTGTGACTTTTGGTCTTCTGGGTATAAACCTAGTAAAGAAATTATAGGATCGAATGGCAGGTCTATTTTTAGGTCTCTAAGTATTCTCCAAACATTCTTCCAGAAGGAACATATTAGCGGGCATTCCCGCCAGCAGTGTAGAAGTGTGCCCTTTCCTCCACATCCACGCCAACATTTCTGATTTTGGGATTTTGTTATGTGGGCTACTTTTACTGGGGTTAGGTGATATCTCAGAGTAGTTTTGATTTGCATGTCTCTAATGATTAAGGATGATGAGCTTTTTTTCATGTGCTTGTAGATCTTGCGTCAGTCTTCTTTAGAGAAGTTTCTCTTCAAGTCCCTTGCCCACCCTGAGATGGGGTCACATGTTCTTTTCTTGTTAATATGTTTGAGTTCTCTGTGGATTCTGGTGGCATTCTGAGGGCTGTCTTCTTGCTTTACTCACTATGTTCTTGGCTGTGCAGAAGCTTTTTATTTGATCAGGTCCCAGTAGTGTATTTTTGATACTGCTTCAATTGCCTGGGGAGTCCTCCTCATAAAATATTCACCCAGGCCGATTCCTTCAAGAGTTTTCCCTGCACTTTCTTCAAGTATTTTTATAGTTTCGCGTCTTAAGTTTAAATCTTTTTTTTTTTTTTTTTTTGTAGAGACAGAGTCTCACTTTATGGCCCTCGGTAGAGTGCCATGGCCTCACACAGCTCACAGCAACCTCCAACTCTTGGGCTTAAGCGATTCTCTTGCCTCAGCCTCCCGAGCAGCTGGGACTACAGGCGCCCGCCACAACGCCCGGCTATTTTCTGGTTGTTTTGCATTTTGGCCGGGGCCGGGTTTGAACCCGCCACCCTCGGTATATGGGGCCGGCGCCTTACCGACTGAGCCACGAGTCTATCCTAGTTAATGGTGAAAGGTGTGGGTCCAGTTTCAATCTTCTACATGTTGCCAGCCAGTTTACCCAGCACCATTTGTTAAATAGGGAATCTTTTCCCCACTGAATGTTTTTAATTGGCTTGTCAAAGATCAAATAATGGTAAGTAGCTAGATCCATCTCTTGATTCTCTATTCTGTTCCAGACATCTACTTCACTGTTTTTGTGCCAGTACCATGCTGTTTTTATCATTATGGATTTATAGTACAGTCTCAGGTCTCGTAGTGTGATTCCTCCTGCTTTGTTTTTATTGCTGAGTAATGTTTTGGCTATTCGAGGTTTTTTCTGATTCCATATAAAACGAAGTATTATTTTTTCAAGATCTTTAAAGTATGACAGTAGAGCTTTAATAGGAATGGCATTAAAATTATATATTGCTTTGGGCAGTATGAACATTTTAACGATGTTGATTCTTCCCAGCCATGAGCATGGTATGTTTTTCCATCTGTTAACATCTTCGGCTATTTCTTTTCTTAGAGTTTCATAGTTCTCTTTGTAGAGATCTTTCACATCCTTTGTTAGGTATACTCCCAAATATTTCATCTTCTTTGGCACTACTGTGAAAGGAATAGAGTCCTTGACTATTTGTTCAGCTTGGTTATTGTTGGTATATATAAAGGCTACAGATTTATGGGTGTTGATTTTGTAGCCTGAGACATTACTATATTCCTTGATCACTTCTAAAAGTTTTATAGTAGAATCCCTAGTGTTTTCCAGATATACGATCATATCATCTGCAAAGAGTGAAAGTTTGATCTCTTCTGACCCTATGCAGATATCCTTGATTGCCTTTTCTTCCCTAATTGCAATGGCTAAAACTTCCATTGCAATGTTAAAGAGCAATGGAGACAATGGGCAACCTTGCCTGGTTCCTGATCTAAGTGGAAATGATTTCAATTTAACTCCATTCAATACGATATTGGCTGTGGGTTTGCTGTAGATGGCCTCTATTAGTTTAAGAAATGTCCCTTCTATACCAATTTTCTTAAGTGTTCTGATCATGAAAGGATGCTGGATATTATTAAAAGCTTTTTCTGCATCAATTGAAAGAATCATATGGTCTTTATTTTTAAGTTTGTTTATGTATTGAATTACATTTATAGATTTATGTATATTAAACCAGCCTTGAGACCCTGGGATAAATCCAACTTGGTCATGGTGTATAATTTTTTTGATGTGTTGTTGGATTCTTGATATTGTTGTTAGGATCTTATTGAGTATTTTAGCATCTATATTCATTAGTGATATTGGTCTATAATTTTCTTTTCTTGTTGGGTCTCTCCCTGGTTTGGGGATTAAGGTGATGTTTGCTTTGTAGAATGTGCTGGGTAATATTCCTTCTTTTTCTATATTTTGGAATAGGTTTAGTAGTATAGGTACTATTTCTTCTTTAAATGTTTGGTAGAATTCTGACATAAAGCCATCTGGTCCTGGGCTTTTCTTTTTAGGGAGATTTTGTATAGTTGATGCTATTTCAGAACTTGATATAGGCCTGTTCAACATTTCCACTTCGTTCTGGCTAAATCTTGGTAGATGGCGTGCTTCCAGGTATTGGTCGATTTCTTTCAGATTTTCATATTTGGGAGAGTGGAGTTTCTTGTAGTATTCGTTAAGGATTTTTTGAATTTCTGAGGGGTCTGTTGTTATTTCATCATTACCATTTCTGATTGATGAAATTAGAGATTTTACTCTTTTTTTCCTGGTTAGGTTGGCCAAAGGTTTATCTATTTTATTGATCCTTCCAAAAAACCAGCTTTTGTATTTATTGATTTGTTGTATAATTCTTTTGTTTTCAATTTCATTTAATTCTGCTCTGATTTTGGTTATTTCTTTTCTTCTGCTGCATTTGGGTTTGAAGTGTTCTTCTTTCTCCAGTTGCTCGAGATGTTCCATTAAGTTATTGACTTCCTCTCTTTCCGTTTTCTTGAGGAAGGCTTGCAGAGCTATAAATTTCCCTCTTAGGACTGCCTTTGCAGTATCACAGAGGTTCTGGTAATTCGTGTCTTGATTGTTGTTTTGTTCTAAAAATATGGTGATCTCCTTCTTAATCTCGTCTATAACCCATGTATCCTTCAGCATAAGGTTGTTTAGTTTCCATGTTTTTGTATGGATATGCAGGTTCCTGTTGTTATTTAGTTCAACTCTCATTCCATGATGGTCTGAGAAGATGCGAGGAATAATTTCTATTTTTTTAATTTGCTGAGGTTAGATTTGTGGCCTAGGATGTGGTTGATTTTGGAGTATGTTCCGTGGGCTTATGAGAAGAATGTGTTTTCAGTTTTGTTGGGATGAAATGTTCTGTAGATGTCTGTTAAGTCCAGATGTTGAATGGTTGAGTTTAAATCTAAAATTTCTTTGCTTAGCTTCTTTTTGGAGGATCTATCCAGGATTGCTAAAGGGGTGTTAAAATCTCCAACTACTATGGAAGTGGAGGAAATTGAGATGCTCATGTCTGTTAGAGTTTCTCTTATAAATTGAGGTGCGTTGTGGTTGGGTGCATAAATATTAATAATTGAGATCTCATCATATTGAGTATTACCTTTAACAAATATGAAGTGTCCATCCTTATCCTTAATTATTTTGGTTGGTTTAAAGCCTATTGCATCTGCGAACAGGATTGCAACGCCTGCTTTTTTCTGCTTTCCATTTGCCTGGAATATAGATGACCATCCCTTCACCTTGAGTCTATATCTGTCTTTTAATGTAAGATGCGATTCTTGGATGCAGCAGATATCTGGCTTGAGTTTTTTTTTTTTTTTTGTAGAGACAGAGTCTCACTTTCTGGCCCTCGGTAGAGTGCCGTCACCTCACACAGCTCACAGTAACCTCCAACTCCTGGGCTTAAGCGATTCTCTTGCCTCAGCTTCCCAAGTAGCTGGGACTACAGGCACCCACCACAATGCCCGGCTATTTTTTGGTTGCAGTTTGGCCGGGGCCAGGTTCGAACCCGCCACCCTCCGTATATGGGGCCGGCGCCTTACCTACTGAGCCACAGGCGCCGCCCGGCTTGAGTTTTTTTATCCAGTCTGCCAACCTATGCCTCTTTAGAGGACAATTTAAACCATTCACATTCATTGAGAGTATTGATAAGCCTTTCAAGAGACCGGTGGACATTTTTAATCCTTTTGCGACTGTGGAAGTTGGAATTTGATCAAAAATTTTTGGGGTGGGTTTACTTTTGTGGTGGAGAATTACGCTGGTCTTTATGGAGGATAGGTCTAAGAATGTCCTGGAGAGCTGGTTTAGTTGTGGCAAATTTCTTCAACATATGAATGTCGTTGAAGTATTTAATTTCTCCATCATAAATGAAGCTCAGTTTAGCTGGGTACAGGATCCTGAGTTCAAAGTTATTTTGTTTTAGGAGATTAAAAGTCCATGACCGTCCTCTTCTGGCTTGAAAGGTTTCAGCAGAGAGATCTGCAGTTATTCTGATATTCTTCCCCTTGTAGGTAATAGTTTTCTTTCGTCTGGCAGCTTTCAGAATTTTCTTCTTCATATTAACTTTAGTGAAATTGATGATGTGTCTGGGGGATGTCTTATTTGGGTTGAGTCGTGCTGGAGTTCTGAAACTGTCTGCTATCTGAATTTCGGAATCTCTTGGCATGTCTGGAAAGTTCTCCTTCATAATCTCATGGAGAAGAGACTCTGTGCCTTGTGAAGCCACTTTGTCACTTTCGGGGATCCCTATAAGACGAATATTGGTTTTCTTCAAATTATCCGAGAGCTCTCTGAGAGAGTGGTCTGTTTTTGCTCTCCATTTCTCTTCTTCCTTGAGGGTTTGGGAGCGTTCGAAAGCTTTGTCTTCAATGTCAGAAATTCTTTCTTCTGCTTTCTCCATTCTGTTACTGAGGGATTTTACTGTGTTCCTCAGATCTTTGAAGGATGCAACTTCTTGTCTCAATGTGTCAAAATCTTTGGTCATTTGGTCTTTGAATCCGTTGAATTCTTGAGATAACTTTTGGAATTCTAATTTGATCTTATTTGCTATCCAGATCCTGAATTCAATTTCTGACATCTCAGCCATTTGTTTGTGCATGGGGTCTTGTGCTGTTTCTGCCCCATTGATCCTTGGGGGAGTTGATCTACTCTGATTATTCATATTGCCAGAGTTTTTCTGTTGATTTCGCCTCATGATTGTTTTTCACCATTTCCTCTGGCCGTCCTCAGAGTTGGGGAGGTGTCTCTCCAAGATTAGACCCCAGCGGGATCACTCTATTGTTGCTGGATCTTTGCAGGGAGTGACCCTGTGTAGTTCCTCTGGGGCTGCTCTAGCTAGGGAGTTCTGGTTGTGGAAGCAGCTCCAGTTTGTGACACACCCAGATCCAGCAACAGGGCTGGGGGTGGTGCGCATGGTTCTGGGAGTGCCAGGCGCCCAGTGACTTTGGCACAGAGAGCCCAAGGCTCCAGCAGTCTCTGGCCAGGAGAAGAGCTCTGCGCAGAGGCAGGGAGGGCTCCAAAGGGCACGCAGCTACCAGAGTCCCTGTCCAGATGAACAGGCTAGTGTGGAAGCTGGGAGGACACAGAAGGGTTCCGTGGCTCCCGCAGTTCCTGGTCAGGGAATGTGGAGGCCTGCTGCGTGCGGGTCACGGGTCGCGGGTCACTGTACAGCTCTTATGGACGTCTGGGAGGCACCCAGCCCAGGAGTTTGAGGTTGCTATGAGCTGTGACGTCATGGCACTCTACCCAGGCCAACATCCCAAGGCTCCAGTGTGCCAAAACAGTCTCACTCTGCCCCTAAGGATTAAGGCTGTAAGGCAGCTCAGTCCCCACCTTTAGGCTGCTCAGTCAGTAGGTTACTTTGACCCGCCCAATCCTTGCTCTGAGACCCTGAGGGCGGAGCTTTCTGGGGCAGTTCTTTCACAAGGGCTTCGTGCGCCCATCTCAGTGTCTGTGGCCCCAGACAATGCCCAAAGTTCTCCACACTCCTGCTCAAGCTCTCCCCAAGGCAGTTCAACTGAGTGCCAAGTCCAAGAACACCAAAACAATTCACAAGTAAGGCCTTTCTGGTTTGCAGTCTACTGCTGCTTGTACTTACGGTTGCCAGCGTGATTAGGTCTATCAAACACACGCAACCACTTGCCAGTTTTCCACTGTTTTTGTCGTCCTCTTGGGGTCCAGAAGTCTGTTGCTGGCTCCCTGTATCCTCAAAGGGATGATTATAGGCAGATCCCACCGGCCAGAGATGCCTGGAGTCTTGTCTCCCCAGACTCACTGTTCCCAGTTGCAGGGAAGCTGTTACTTGGCTGCCATCTTTAATCTCTCTCTGTTTATTCATTCTTTAGAAAACCGCTATATTTAAGATTTCTATCAGTAATTCCATTTTTTCCATAGAAAATTCTTTAGTAATACTAAATCAGTTACGTACTTATAATTTCCTCTATTGTTTTCACCATTTTGTCTTAAGTATTTAATTTTTAATCCACCATCCCATTTGAGACCCATTCCTTATAATTTCATATTTGATACTTTAATTTCAAATAGTCCCAGTCGCACAGGAACCCGTGACTCCCGCCCCTTGCCTTACCCTCCTCAGCCTACTTAGTTGTTTTCCAAGGAAGTAGTTCATGGAAAATCTGAAGAAGAGAGAAGCAGGGAAGAATATATTAAATTATTTGAGCAGCTCTATTGATGTACATTTTTCATCAAAACGAGTATGGCTGTAATTTTTTAAAGATGAAATAGAGTTTATATAAGCCTCCCCAGGGTCATGCAGGCTTCTCTTCCACAATTTGGGACACTTGGGGGGAAAAGACTGAGAATGGTTTCAGCTAACACATTATCTTAAGGTGGCCATTGTATGTTTTCCAAATGAGCAGAGTCAAGGGCAGGGGCTGCTGCAGCGGAGCCATAACCCAGGGGGTGCTAAAGCGCAAGGGCGAAGGCTGACAGGGCCTGCCTGTCACTCACAATCCCTCTGGCTTGTAAAGGGGGCATCAAACCACCTCCCAGTCAGCTCCCACTGTGCATAGCAGAGTGCTAAAAGCCTGAAGACTGCTCCTGAAACGTGATAACCTTTAGAAGAAATTGCTGAGAAAGAAGGCATGGAAAGTAGCACCTTAGCATCCAGGCACAATAAGCCACTTTCCAGGGGAGAAATAACAGCTGCCAAGGAGGCGACTCCTTTCCCCCGCCAACACAGGCTAAGTCTGGTGCCTGGTGGAGGAGACACACTTTGGTCTGAAAAAAAAGTTTTCATCTCAAAAGAGTGACATGTTCTGGACAGATCAATGCTCTTTTGTTTATTTGTTACTTCTTGACTGCATAGCCACACCAAGTAGAAAAGTTCCAACCCCTCATTCCAGCTTAAAAAAATCAGCTTCATCAGAAAAATTTAGGTAATTAGAAACAAGGGCAAGTTGTTTCTTTGCATTTAGTTTGCTCCCACTATAAGGATGACTATTTTATTCCAAGATTTATCACAGAGAATAGAGTCACCATGTTTACGATTTTTCTGTGAATCTGACACCATGTATTTAAGAAATTCTTGGCAGAAGCAGCCTGACTTTTTCAGTGTTTCATTTTTTTAAAGGAGGTGAATGATGATAATTTCACAATCATGATAAAGAAGGCACTAGTTCTCCTCTGCCCTTCATCAGCATTTTAATGGAAAATTGATTTGTAACCAGTTAAGAGTTGCAGAGTTTATTACATGTCTCTGTTCACGTCTCAAGTATCAGCCATTAAAGACAGGCCATGGGTTGTCTGAGCTATAGAAGCAGTAAATGGCTATGAACAGATTGCCAAGGTGGGCCAAACATGTTTTTAATCTTTTCTTTTCTAAAAAAGTAATTTAATCATTTTCTAGCACTTGTCAAAAATTTCACCTTTGACCAAATTAGCTGGAAATATATATATAGTATGTATAAATAAATTATATATTTTATATATGTATATATAATTCACCCAAAGATACCTTATTGAATAAAGTACATAAGAGAAAAATTACCTTTTTATAAATGCATGGGCCCATTTGTAATCTGCAGCACAGAGAGGATTAGAAACTTAACCAATGTCCAACAGTTTTTAAGGTGCACAGGGGGGAATTAAACTCAGATATGTCATATCCCCTAACTTATACTTTTAAATACTAACTTATGAAGAATTATAGACAAATGTAGTATACAAGCATTAACCACCTTTCTTCCTTTTCCTCACTGTCCTTTTATTATTTATTTTTTATTTTTTTATTTTTTTTGCAGTTTTTGGCCAGGGCTGGATTTGAACCTGCCACCTCTGGTATATGAGGCCAGTGCCCAACTCCTTGAGACACAGGCACCACCCTTATTTTTCATTTTTTTATTAAGTTATATACACATAGATCATGAATACATTTATGCATATGTGGGGTACAATGTGTTGATTTTTTTTTTACAAACCTCCTGAATAGGCTAGTTCTTTTCTTATTCCTGGGTGAAATGACCTCCCCTTGTTGCCTCTGACAATATGACATAGAAACCCGGCACAGGTCCTCAGAAAAAGTGCACCTGGAACCAGGGTGCACCTCCAGTCTTTCGCTACCAGTTAGCAGGTCCAGACCCAGTTTATCGCCTCTGAGTTTTTGAGGTGTGAGTAAAACACCTTATATTCTATTTCAGGTGTAAGTCAAAACCCATATATTCTTTCAAACTTCATGGTTCAAATACTGAGCTCATTGATCAATTAACTTATTCATTTCACATATATTTACTGAGTATCTACCATTTGGGAGCCATTGTTTTTGAACTAAGAACAAAATAGACAAAAATATTTGTTCTCTTAAATAGATTAATCAAACTAGAATATTTCAATTTTGAGAGGAAAAGTAAGAGGGAGAGGGAAAGAGAATGCTCTTTATAATTATGTCATGACTTTAGGCATAAATCCATCTATCTCAGGCAGACCAGGACATATGGTTACCCTGGAGTATGTTGTTAGTGTTATTAAAAAACTAGTATAGGCTGATGTGAGATTGGAAGGGCCAAGATGAGCATAGAGTTTATAATTTTATTTTATTTTATTCATTTCAAAATACTAAGGGAATACAAATGTTTTTGGTTACATAGATCACTTTTGCAATGCTTGAACCCCAGCTATAGGTGCGCCTCTATTAAAATAGAGTTAATTATGTACATTAGATTTTGGCCCCTTCCGTCTTCCCCCTAGTTATTTCCCCTGTGTTTCTTCCTTCTGGGCATATATATGCTGTCAGTTAATTCCTGATTAATAGTGAGTATATGTGGTTTGTTGTTTCTATTCTTGAGATACTTCACTTTAGGAGAATGGTCTCCAGTTACATCTAGATTGATGCAAAAGACATTAATTCTGCCTTTTTATGGCTGAATAGTACTCTGTGAGGTACATATACCACATTTTATTAATCTGCTCATGGATTAATGAATTTGACTGATTCCAAATCTTTACAATTGTGAATTGTGCTGCAATGAACCTTTGAATGTACATGACTTTTTGATAGAACACTTCTTTTCCCTTGGGTGCTCAGTAGCAGGATTGCTGGATCAAACAGGAGATCTACTTTTATTTCTTTGAGGTGTTCCCAAACTGTTTTTCATGGAGGTCATACTAATTTGCAGTTCCACAAAGAGTGTATAAGCATTCTTTTCTCTCTGCATCTAATCTTGCTTTTATTGTTTTTGGACTTTTTTTTATTAAATCATAGCTGTGTACATTAATGCAATCGTGGGGTACAATGTGCTGGTTTTATATACAATCTGAAATATTTTCATCAAACTGGTTAACATAGCCTTCACGGCACCCTCTTAGTTTTGTGTTAAGACGTTTATGTTCTACATTTAGTAAATTTCACATATACCCTTGTAAGATGCACCATAGGTGTGGTTCCACCGACTACCCTCCCTCCACCCATCATCCCCCATCCCCTCCCCTCTCTTTCCCCTTTTCCCATGTTCTTGGGCTATAATTGGGTTATAGCTTTCATATGAAAGCTATAAATTGGTTTCATAGTAGGGCTGAGTACATTGGATACTTTTTCTTCCATTCTTGAGATAATTTAAGGCATTCAAACAGGGGTAAGGTGATATCTCAGTATAGTTTTAATTTGCATTTCCCTTACAGTCAGTGAAGCTGAGCACTTTTTCGTATGTTTATTGGCCATTTGTCTACATTGTTTTGAAAACTCCTGTTCATGTCTTCACCCACTTTTTAATGGGGTTGCTTGTTTTTCTCTTGCTGATTTGCTTGAGTTCTTCATGAATTCTAGCTATTTATCCCTTTAACAGATGCATAGTTTGTGAATATTCTCTCCCATTCTGTAAGTTCAGTTGATTTTTCCTTAGCTGTGAAGAAGCTTTTTAGTTTAATTGAATCCCATTTATTCCTTTCTGATGTTGCTGTGATAGCCATTGATGTCTTATTCATAAATTCTTTGCATAAGCTGATATCTGCTAACTGTCAAACTAGAAAAAAAAATTTCCTTAGGGCCATGCTGTTTTATTAGGTCAAGATGGGTCAAAAGACATGTGACTTTTAAAGGCTTCACAAGGCCCCAAGCTCAAAACCTGTGTAAGATAAATGCAACTCTCATGGCAGTTAATTAAACAGTTTTTCCTACATTTCCTCTAGAATTCTTACTGTTTCAGGCTTTACATTTAAGTCTTTTATTCATCTTGAATTAATTTTTGTGAATAGTGAGAGATAAGTGTCCTGTTTCATTACTCTGCATGTGGCTATTCAGTTTTCCCAGCACCATTTAATGAATAGGATTTCTCTTCCCTAGGATATATTTTTGTCTGTTTTGTCAAAGATCACAGATCAGTTGGCCAAAGGTAGATGGTTTTACATGTTGAGTTCTCTGTTTTATTCCATTGGTCTATGACTCTATTTTTGTACCAATACCACACTGTTTTTGTTACTATAGCCTTGTAGTATAGGTTGAGATCTGATAATGTGATGCTTTCAGTATTTTTTATTTTTCCTTGAGATTGCTTTGGCTATTCAGGCTCTGTTCTAGTTCCAAGTGAAACACGGAATTATTTTGTCTAGATCTGTGAGGTATGATATTGGTATTTTGATGACAATTGCATTAAATCTGTAAAATCACTTTGGGTAGTATGGATGTCTAAACAGTGTAGATTCTGCCGGTCCATGACCATGATGTGTTTTTCCCTTTGTTTGTGTCTGTGATTCCTTCCCTTAGTGTTTCATCGAGAGATCTTCGAGAGATCGTTCACGTCCTTGATTAAGTATTTTCCTAGGTATTTTCTTTTTTTCTTTTTTCTTTTCTTTTCTTTTTTTTTTTTTTTTTGAGGCAGAGCCTCAAGCTGTCTCCCTGGGTAGAGTGCTGTGGCATCACAGCTCACAGCAACTTCCAACTCCTGGGCTTAAGCGATTCTCCGCCTCCACTTCCCAAGTAGCTGGGACTACAGGCGCCCCCCACAACGCCTGGCTATTTTTTGGTTGCAGCCGTCACTGTTGTTTGGCAGGCCCGGGCTGGATTTGAATCTGCCAACTCAGGTGTATGTGGCTGACGCCTTAACCACTTGAGCCACAGGTGCCGAGCCAGTATTTTATTTTCTTTGTAGCTATTGTGAATGATATTCAGTCATGGATCTCTCAGCTTAACTGTTACTGGTGTACGGAAATGTTACAGACATACACATATTAATTTGGTATCCTGAAACTTTGCTGAATTTATTTATGGATTACAGGAGTCTCTTGATGAAATCTTTGGGGTTTTCTAGCCATAAGATTATGTTCTCAATGATGAGTGATAGTTTGACCTTCTCTTTCCTAATTTGAATATACCCTTTCTTTCTTTCTCTTGCCTGATTGCTCTGGCTAGAAATTCCAGACTATGTAGATCTACTACTATGTTGAATAGTAGGGGTGACGGTGGGCACCATTGTCTTGTTCCAGTTCACAGGAGGGATGTTTCTAACTTTTCACCCATAAATTGTGATGCTGTGTTCGCCATATATAGTTCTATAATTTTGAGACATGTTCTCTCTATGCCTGGTCTAGAGGTGGTTTTTAATCACACAAATTTGCTGGATTTTGTTAAGTGCTCTTTTCTTTTTGCTCCTATTAAGATGATCATGTAGTCTTTGTTTCTGTGTCTGTTTATGTGCCAAGTTACATTTATTGGTTTCCATATGTTGAACTATCCTTGCAGCAGGGTTGATGCCAATTGGTGCCAGAGGACTATTTTTTTATGTGCTGCTGAATCAAACTGGTGGTGTTTTATTGAGGATATTTGCATCTATATTCATAAGGGATATTAGTTTGTAATTTCTTGGCTTTCCTATTAAGGTGGTACTGGTTTCATACAATAAGTTAAGGAGACATCCCTCCTTCTCAACATTATAAAATAATTTCTGTGATATGTGTAGCAGCACTTCTTGGCAGCTCTTCTTGGTAGAATTAAGCTGTGAATCCATCTGGTCCAATGATGTTGTTGATGTAAGGAGGTTTTTTATTATTGCTTTGAATTACAGCTCACAATAGACGTGTTCAGGAGTTCTATTTCTTCTTCACTGAATCTTGGTAGGTAACACGTTTCCAGGAATTTGCCATTTGCTCTATTTTCTAGTTCATGGCATAGATACTGTCATAGTATTTATGGACAATGTTTTGTATTTCTGTAATGTCTTCATTTTTGATTGAGCTTACTTGTGTCTTCTCTATTCTGTTCTTTTTTTTATCTATTTATTTATTTTTATTAAATCATAGCTGTGTACATTAATGAGATCATGGGGCACCATACACTAGTTTTATAGATCGTTTACACGTTTTCATCACACTGGTTTAAATAGCCTTCCTGGCATTTTCTTAGTTATTGTGTTAAGACACTTACATTCCACATTTACTAAGTTTCACATGTATCCTTAAGATGCACCGCAGGTGTAATCCCACCAATCACCCTCCCTCCGTCCATCCTCTCTCCTCCCTTCCGCTCTCCCTTCCCCCTATTCTTAGGTTATAACTGGGTTATAGCTTTCATGTGAAAGCCATAAATTAGTTTCATAGTAGGGCTGAGTACATTGGATACTTTTTCTTCCATTCTTGAGATACTTTACTAAGAAGAATATGTTCCAGCTCCATCCATGTAAACATGAAAGAGGCAAAGCCTCCATCTTTCTTTAAGGCTGCATAATATTCTATGGTGTACATATACCACAGTTTATTAATCCATTCGTGGATTGATGGGCACTTGGGCTTTTTCCATGACTTAGCAATTATGAATAGGGCTGCAATAAACATTCTGGTACAAATATCTTTGTTATGATGTGATTTTTGGTCTTCTGGGTATAAGCCTAGTAGAGGAATTATAGGATTGAATGGCAGATCTATTTTTAGATCTCTAAGTGTTCTCCAAACATCTTTCCAAAAGGAATTTATTAATTTGCATTCCCACCAGCAGTGTAGAAGTGTTCCCTTTTCTCCACATCCACGCCAACATCTATGGTTCTCTTCTGTTCTTGCTTAATCAACCAATTTCATTTATCTTTTCAAAGAACCAACTTTTTGTTTCATTGATCCTTTGCATTATTTTGTGTTTTACGTTTCATTTGGTTCTCCTCTGACCTTCATCATTTCTTTTTTCTGCTGCCTTAGAGTTTGTTTTTTTCTTCCTTTTCCTCTTCCTTGAGGCATGACAATAGGTTGTTAATTTGTGATCTTTCTCTCTTTTGATGTAGTAATTTAAGATTATAAATTTAACTCTAAGGAATTTTTTTTGGCTGTCTCTCATAGATTTTTATAGCTTGTATCCCTTTGTCATTCAGTGCAAAGCATCTTTTGATTTCCAGCTTAATTTCATTCTTGACCCAAGAGTCACTGAACAGCAGGTTGTTTAATTTCCATGACTTTGTGTAGAACTGAGTGTTTCTGTTGTGATTTATTTCTAGTTTTATTCTGCTTTCAACTGAGAAAATAAATGGTATAATTTCAAGTTGTTTGAAAATATTGATTGTCATAGTACCTATGATCAAAGAAATAACCAGTCTTGGAGAGTGTCCCATATGCTGCTAAAAATAATATACATTCAGTAGTTTAGGGATAAAATGTTCTTTAAATGTTTGTTGCGCCCATTTGATCTGGAGTCTGCCTAAGTCCATTCTTTCTTCATTTATTTTGTGTTTTTCTATTTTGTCAACTTCTGACTGTGGGGTGTTGAGGTCCTTGGCAGTTACAATGGAGCTCTTTATTTCTTTGCTTATCTCTAGTAAAATTTGCCTTATGTGTCTCCTGTGTTAGGCACATACGTATTATAATTGTTAAGTCTTCTTGCTTAATTGCTCTCTTTACCATTATATGAGGACCTTCTTAATTTTCCTTTACCTTTGTTACCTTAAAGTCAGTTTTATCTGATATCAGAATGGCTACACATGCTCCCTTTTTATTTCCATTTGTGTGTATTTTTTTTTCAGCCTTTTATATTGTCTGTGTGCATCCTGTTTTACATGTGTCTCTGGAAATAGAAGAAACTTTGTGTTTTATCATCCATTCAGCAAGCCTGTTTTTTGAGGGGAGTATTCATTAACATTATGTGATAGAACTGTTATGTGGAATGTTAATCTGTTCATCCTCCTGGGTACTTTATTGCTTTGTTTTCCCCCTTCTGATGTTGTTTTATAAAAGTTTTGAGTTTGTTAGTTACTTCCACTAATTTTACACTGGTGGGTATCTGTTGTGCTGATTCATATATAATGCTGCCATATTTCCTATAGGGCAAATCTGGTCTGGCAAATTTCCTCCCATTTATCTGAAAAAAACTTAATTTCTCCATTGTTGTAAAACTTAGTTTAGCAGGATACAAAATTCTAGGCTGTCCATTGCTCTGTTTAAGAAGTTTGAAGATGGAGTCCCATTTCCTTCTGGCTTTAAAGGTTTCCAGTGATATCTTCAGTTAGTCAGAAGAGTTTTCATTTGTAGGCTACTTGTTGCTTTTGTCTGAATGCTTGCAGAATTTTCTTCTTCATTTTGACTTTGGTCAAGTTGCTTACTAGGTGCCCTGGAGATAACCTATTTGCTATAAATATTCCCAGTGTTTAATGTCCATCTTGTACCTGTATGCCTGAATTCTAGTGATACCAGGGAAATTTTTCTTAATAATTTCCTTAAATGGATTTTCCATGCTTTTATCTCTTTCTTCTTCTCCCTCAGGGATGCCTATCATTCAAATGTCAGTTCACTTCACATAGTTCCATATCTCTGTCAGTGACTGCTCAGACTTTTTTATACTATTCTTTGCCTCTTTGACTCTTTGGCTAACTTCTGTCTTCAAGCTCTGAGACTCTTTCTTCTTCATGGTTTAGTGTGTTGTTGAAGCTTTATGCTGTGTTTTGAAATTCCCTAAATGACTCTTTTGTTTCTTTAAGTTCTATTATATTCTTTCATATGTGGTCTAGCTCTTTAGCAACTTCTTCACTGATTTCCTAAAAAAAAAATTTGGCTTCTTTTTGATGGTTTTCAGCTTTCTCTTTTTCTCTTCAAGTCCATTCATCTGGTCTGCCATCCATATTCTGAATTCCATTTCTGTCATTTCAGCACTTTCCTTGTGGGTGCAGTCATCTACTGTAGCTCCCCTGTATTCCCTTGGAGGTGTCAAACGACTTTGTTTTCTCATGTTCCAGGGTTCTTTTCCTGGCTTCTTCTCAGCTGGCTTCTCTTCTCTCAGCTCTGGGTTAATAGGATGGCAGGATACACTTTCTTATTGAGTAAGGAGAAGGGGAGGACCCTAGAGGGAGCTTTTGTTTTTTATTCTCACCTATTAACTCATTATAGGAGGGGAAGGTACACTGAGAGCTATTCTGTTTGAACCCATTTTCCTATGATTGTCACATTTTGAGCTGATGCTGGATGATCTTTGTGTGGGGTGGAAGAAGATTCCCTGATCATTGTTGGAAGTACACATTGGGGGCTGGTCGCAACCTTCTCTTTGTAACTGTCTTCATTGGGGATTGCTTTGCTAGGTTCCTCCAATGAGGTGACAGGAGCAGCTGTGTGGATCTATTTATTTAGTGACCATTAATGACTAGGCAGTTGGCATTTGCTCAAATCAAGTCCAGGAGTAACAGCTGCTCACGCTGGTGGGTCTGGAGTGATGTGCTGAAACCTGGGGAGGTTCCACGGCTGCAGTGGCCATTGTGGGGACTCAGTGGTAGGGTCTTGGGGCCCAGGCTCAACTCTTAAATCTTAGTCTCAGTGTCACAGTCCTAGGAGGGGCAGAGTTGTACATATGGAGGGCAGTTCTGCCAGCCTGGAGACTGTCAGTGCCCAGTCACATAAGCAGGGATTTATTTCAGTGTCCCAGGGACCATATACCGAGGACGAAGCTGTTAGTTGGCCAAGGTCCTCTCCTTACACCTAGGAACTGCTAAAGCTGTTGCCCAAGCCTTCCCAGGTGGTAACATTAGAGGCTCCTCTTCATCTCCTGTCTCATGCAGAGGTGCAGGTGTTCTTACCCACTACTCTCAGGGCAACACAGGGGAAGCTTCTGTCTTTCTGGTACTACCCCTTCCCAGTGGGGGTAATTCAAAGGCTACTTCTGGAAGACTACCATTTGCAAAAACTCAGTTATTGGCACCACCAAATCTGTGCAGCATCTGCTGTCCAATGAAGTGTCTCTGCTCAGAGTCTGAGCTGCTCTCTAATCATCTCAGTGGAGAAGGGAGTCAGCAGATGCTATAACTAGTGAAATGTATAGTTGTTCTCCCTGTCAGTGGTTGATACTTACAGTAAAGAGCCAACTGCAGAGATGTTCTTTTGTGCCTGTAATACACTCTAGCCCTTCAGAAGCACTTGAATGCTCCAGGCAGTGAAAGGGGCTCAGTGGCTCCCAGTGGACTGTGTCCCCCCCCACAACAGGAGTGAGGGAGGCCCAGTAGCATTAGATTAGGCTAGCCTAGAAGGCTTTGCAAAGTCTTGGCAGGGAGCAAAGGTCATTTCCCAGGCCCATGTGAAAAGGTGCTGGCAGGGGAGCCAACGTGGCCTGTCCAAACCGGAAAGACTGACTAGGAAATCTGCTCGTGTGGGAGGGGCTGTCTGTAATTCACTAACTGCCTGTGAGGAATAAGCTTCCCCCGCACCACAAGCCCCCTTCCAGTGTCTGTTTGCAAACCTGTTTGTTCAAAAGCACTGTGCTTGGCTGCATTAGTAATGCAGGCTTGGAAACCTGGAGCATGCCTTTCCTTTGGGAGATGTGTGCTCTACCTGACCACCTCATCTAGCACCCACCCTGCTTTCTCCTGTCAGTTCTGCCCCTCTGGCTCCCTTCCCTCCCAAGATGCTCCAGCTGTTGAGATGCCAAAGCTCCCTGGACCTCAACTCAGTCTGTCCTCCCAGCTGCAGTGGGCAGAGGAGGACAGAAGAGGAAGGGTCTGAATGGGGGGTAGACAGGACCCTGGCTCCTCTTCCCCCTCTCCCTGGAAGGAAGCCTGTACAGAATGTCCACGCTCCAGGATCATGCTAGTAACACACACATCTCAGTGCTCCTGGATCGTGTTAGTACAACATAGCTGAGTGCTCCGGGATCATGATAGTACAACACACGGCTAGTACAACACAGCTCTCACAGGGCTCACTGCCACGGGATCGTGTTAGTACAACACACGGCTCAGTGGGGGCAGCAGCTCTTGGGCTGGTAAGTGTGGAGAAGCTTCCAAACACTTTGTCAGCCTGCTGATTACTGCAGGTGTGTGGAGAAGCAGAAATCCCACTTACTCCTCACTGGGCTCTGAGCCTCTCTGGGTTTGATCCTCATCAATATTTTTTCCCCTTTTCCTTTTTTTCTTTTCAATTTCCCTCTGTAAAGTCTCTAGAAAGCTCCAGCACTTCTTCCTGAGTGGTGCCCATTCCCCCTCCTTTATCTGAAATGTCCCCCCCCCCCGCCAGCTCCCTGAGGTGCTCTAGAAAGCAATGTCTAGTCAGCCAACTTGCCCTTTGCTGACAAGAGCTTGCCATTTTAAACATAGTCACGGAAAGTTTCACTCTAGAGAGGACATGTGAGCAAACACTTTTAGAAGGGAAGGCAGGGAGCTATGCTGATGGAGAAGATAAGAGTGTTCAGGCAGAGGAAACATTAAATGAAGGCCCAGAGTGGGGGTGTGCACCCCACATTTGAGGAAACGGGCAGGAAAGCAAAGCGGCTAAGGGACTTTAAGTGAGCAAGGGAAAGACAGTGGATGGATTAGTGAGGTAGGGGAGGGAGGGAAACAGGGCTTCCCGGGCATTTGTAGATTCCTTGGTGGCTGCTCCAAACCAGATAGGAGCACAAGATTTTTAAGAAAAAAAGTGGCAGGCGGCGCCTGTGGCTCAGTCAGTAAGGCGCCAGCCCTATATAAGGAGGGTGGCGGGTTCAAACCCGGCCCCGGCCAAACTGCAACCAAAAAAAAAATAGCCGGGCATTGTGGCGGGCGCCTGTAGTCCCAACTACTAGGGAGGCTGAGGCAAGAGAATCGCTTAAGCCCAGGAGTTGGAGGTTGCTGTGAGCTGTGTGAGGCCACGGCACTCTACCGAGGGCCATAAAGTGAGACTCTGTCTCTACAAAAAAAAAAAAAAAGAAAAAAAGTGGCATATTCTGACATGTTTTAACAGGATTGAATTGGACTCTGTGTCAATATAAACTGTAAGGGTAAATGTGGAGTCAGGAGAGATTTGGAACGACCCAGGTTAAAGACCATGGTGACAATCTCGGGGAGATAGTGAGGATGATGAGGAAGAGAAATGATCCCAGGACATATACACATATACATATATACGCATACATCAAGATTTCCTATAAATTACGTGTGGGACATGCAAAGAAAACTGGAGTCGAACTTCACCTCCAGGTCTTTTTGGCCTGGCCCATTGGAAGGGCAGATTTCAATGATGGTTTTCTCAGAGCTCAGGAGGGTTGCCTTCAAGGGGTGAGGGGAAGGAAAATGCCACCTTACTCTGGCAATATCTTCAAATACATTTACTCTCCCTAGCCACTTTAATTCTAATGATTTTATAACACTGAAAAAGATATTGGGGGGTGGCTCCTATGGCTCAAAGGAGTAGGGCACCAGGCCCATATACCAGAGGTGGCAGGTTCAAACCCAGCCCCAGCCAAAAACTGCAAAAAACAAAACAAAGACAAGACATTGGGCTGAGGGTCATAATATTGACCCTTTGAAAGCCCTACATAGATGCAGTGAAAACTCACTTTGGAATACAAATATATTTGGCCTATATTATTTGATTATTGTTCTCAACTAAATAGAGACAAAAATCATCACATTTTAACACCCTAAATACATGGCTAATACATGAACATAAGTGCACACACACACAAAACCAAGAGCATGTCTCTGATACAAATTTTACTACCTTGTATTTATACTGCCATGTCAGTAAATATGTTTTGAAACATGAGTCTTTCACTGCTGCATTATAGCATCACGTGGTTGCAATATTATTCAATCATTCTCCATTAAGATTTTAATAGATTCATTATTCTATAGCTTGATATGATAAACATCCCTATTATTAATCTCTGTATATATATATGAATAGTCTCTTAAGATCACTTTCTAGATATAATATTAATAGATCAATACTAAATAACATTATTAAAATGCTTGGAATAGTTTACATAATGAATACTCAGAAAAGTTGGCTTGGCACCTGTGGCTCAAGCAGCTAAGGAGCCAGCCACATACACCTGAGCTGACGGGTTCGAATCCAGCCCGGGCCCACCAAACAACAATGACAGCTGCAACAAAAAATAGCCGGGCGTTGTGGTAGGTGCCTGTAGTACCAACTACTTGGGAGGCAGAGGCAGGAGTTGGAGGGTGCTGCGAGCTGTGATGCTACAGCACTCTATCCAGGGCAATAGCTTGAGGCTCTGTCTCAAAAAAAAAAAAAATTTTTCAGAAAAATAATTTCAATTCATATCGTAATGCAATATGTTAGTAATTTATTTCAATGCAAGATCAGCATCACTAGCTGTTATTTTTTGGGGGACTCAAAATAATTTCTTGAGCTGTAACATGGAAAGATACATTATTCCAAGTTAAGAAATATGTTAAGTCGAGCTAAAATGTACATAGAACTTTTAATATATATGGATGTAGCAATGTAAAAAGATAGGTACAACACATATATCATTTTTAATATCTTTTCCAGGTTTAAAATTCTATGCCCCATGACCTATTAATGGAAAAGAACAAACTGTTTATCTATGGGGAAAGTCTATACAATGTTCATTCTTGATAGACAGCAAGACGTCAGCACAGCTGGACATGGTCACACGCGTGTTGCTCATTTTAAAGAAAGATGATCTGTCCATGAGGAAAGGTGATTCCTGAGCAGACCTTAACGGATTCTTCCTTGGAGGAAAACCTACCACTCCCAAGATTATCAGAAGCCAGAAACAATAAGGAGACAGCCAAACACATACTGGAGCAATAGCTGGCGGTAGCTGACGGATTCTGGATTTTATTCGTCTAAGTTAGGAAAACAAGGCTAGTGAAGAGAGAAACTCTTTCTTTGAAGTATATATTTAAAATTTCCAATTGCATATTGTTATTATTACTAGTATTATTAGTCCTCAAAACTTCACCTCTGAAGAGACTCTAGTCTTCAGAACCTTTCTCACATCGGTGACACAGTAAACAACAGACATTCAGATTGATTCAGGGCGTTCACCAGAGTCTCCCGTCTCCAGAGGACTCAGCAGCAACTATCAATATACATTCAGACCAGAACAACATCAGTGACTGCACTCAGATCTACATTTCCCCCTTTCTCATAGCGTATTTTTAATAAACATTTTTTTTTTAAGAAAGCTGTCAGTTAATTAGAGCTTATGTGTTGTGTAAAAAGGGTTCAAGGAGTATACTCATCACTGGAGATACTGTATCTTAATCATTATTATCCTCATTTTATGCATAATTCATATGACACTTGACTAAAAGAGTTACATGTGAGTTTAAATGAACTGAGAAGTTAGGGTGAAATCCCCATGCTGAAGTCAAATTTCATGTCTTCAGTCACACAGCTAGCAAAGGGAAGAGTTATAGTCAATCCCAGGTCTGTCTGATTCCCCTTGCTTGGTATTTATCTTCACAGGATGCCAAAGGCTCCCAGCAGCAGTGACAGATAGTTCTTCCTTCTCCCTCTCCACCCAGCACCAGCACGTAGAAGGTACACAATCCCTATCTGTTCCATGGCTGAAGGCACAACTTCACATTGCAAATAGCATTCCACTACAGTATTGCTCTGTGAGTTCTGATGCTTGCAGAATGTCAAATTTGACATTTTGAAACAGGATATATAAAAATTTCTGGGTAACAAGGAGAAATTACGGCTTTGAGGATGGTATTTGTGCCTCCACTTAACTAATTCCAAAATCAGATTTGGAGTAGGGTGTGAGTAGGTTACAATTAAATTTTGTAACTGTCAGGCTTTAGATTTGTTTTGTCGTGTTTTGTTTTGTTGAGTTTTGACAAGATGCCTGGTTATCTGAAAAGTATGTAAATTTAGTAGCCATTAAATCAATCACACCATTCATTCACGGATCTTAGAATTATTTATTAAACACTTAAATGTAATTATGTGGGAGACTGTGAGCCAGGTACTATGAGAATTACAAAGATAAAAAATATAAAACCTGATCTCAAAGAATTTGTAATCTACTGGTGGAGATAAACCATGTAAAAAGTGACAAGATCCAAGACAGAATATCTCCAGGGGAAAAAAAAATGATAGCTAAGAAGAATTATAGTTTTCAATAAGAGGTTAGTGGGAAAAATATAGAAGACATAACAATTGAATTGAGAAGGAAGGTGAGAACAAAACAACATTTTTGGCCACTTAAAACACACCGGGAATTGTGGTTAATGTTTTAAACATTAACTTCCATGTGATTTGTATTTAACTCATGCTAGTTTTCAGCCCACCATCTCATGAAGCATATATAACTCACATGTCTCTGACCTATCTTGACCTAATAAAACACAGTAGCTCCAAGGAAAATACTTTTTTCCTACTGTGGCAGTCAATGCATCAATAGTTTTTTGAAAAATTTCATGTTCTGAAAATCTTTTCAAGTGGTTAAAGCAAAATCCATTATATGGAGGAAGACGGGGAGGGGCGAGAACATGGAAGAGCTTAACGCGGTGTAGGTGGTGTCAGCGCTTAGCAGTGACCTTCAGGCAGTATAACTTCTGAACATCTTGATGCTGATGACTTCCAAGTGCCAGCGTATGCCTCTCTGAGCCTGAGGATCTTTCTCTGAACCTGCTGATGTCTACTCTGACAGAGTTGTGGTGGGCTAGAGACAGCAGGGAAATACAGTGCTGGGAGCCGCCCTCAGTCAGCTGATGGGAGTTGGTGCAGATGGGAGTTGGTGCAGACACACCTCTGCTCACTTGCTCTTGATCTGGAATAAGAGCCCAAGAAGTCAGCTCTATTTCTGCCACAGAGCTAAGTTCCAGTCATCTTCTGTGTAGCTGACTTAAAAACATATTCCCTTCTGGGAATTGATTATTTGCCATTCTCCTAACAGTGTTCCCTGCATTTCCAAATGCGCTTTTTGCACTAGAATCTTTCTTCAAGGGAAACAGAACTTAAGGCACCACAGAGAGCTTAAAATTTTTGTTTTTGAGAAGTATATCTAATCAAAATTGTTCTTTAGAAAAATCAGTTATAATTAAGTGAATGCCACTTCTTTTGAAGAAAACTGAGCATCCCACAATAAGAAAAGTTGTTTCAAAGCTTCATAAAATATCATGTGTTTTCTACTGTAGCAGAAAGGAATACCTGAGATCTGGTATCAGACAGTGTCAGAATGACAGGCCTTCTTCATTCCTTTCATAATATATTTTAAAGTCTAGATAAAAAATTAGACATGACATTAACATAATAATCTCATGCACATGCTTCATTTGGGCCACATAACACACAAGTATCACCCACTTCCCAACAGTCTCACAGTATTAGGGGGAATAAACAAAGCCATCATTTTAGAATATGGCAAGTTACAATGGTGCCATGTAGAACTGCTGCTTCCATTACTGTTATTGGTCAGAACAAAACTAACCCCAGGAAGACTTCTTGAGAGAGTACGACTTATTTGGCAAAGCCAAGTGCTGGCCTGATATACATGTATGTAGAATAATTCTTGCCTTCTGGAGTTGACAATCTTCCTAAGGCAACAAATCATAGAAATAACATAATCCGAGAATAATAATAAATAATAAATAATAATAAAGAATCCAATAGGTATGATGTTGTTCCTTGTTAAAGACAGTAAGATTTTATTACACTAGGGACCATCATGAGGGCTTTAGAGACCACTGCAATGAGGTCTTGCAGTGGGGAAGAGAGACTGGACCCAACTCCACCTCCAACAAGCACAGGTGCGGATTTATAACTAAGGAGCAGGGTGGAGATCAGTCATTGGAGAATACTAAGAGGAAGCATCAGGGGTGAGGGCTGTAGCAACCTATGTGATAGGACATGTAGCAGCTTATATAACACACATGTAGTGATGTAACAACCTAGGTAGCAACCTATGCAGCAAGATGTGTAGGAACCTGGACAGCAGGCTTGCAGAGACAAAGTGGCAGTTACTGGAAGTTAATGATCAGATTTGGGCAGTTGGAAATTGATCAGCTGTGGAACTCCAGTGAAGGGGGTGGGGCTCAGAGGAGGGGTGCATTTCCTCAATAAATAGCAGCTGTGGAGGTTACTTGGGGCCTTTTCCCCGACATGTATGGGAAGGCCCACCTCCTGCAAGCTTCGAGCTTACAATCCATTGTCCGGCCTGTTGCCTTGGTGACAGCACTGACAGAGGGCAATTTGTATTAGACTGACTCAACCAAGTTCTTGCTGAAGGCAGGCCAATGTGGTAAAATATTGAGGGTGGTCATGTAATGAAGGCAGGGGATTTTCACTAAACTGACACCATGATTCTTGATTAAATTCGATTCTAGCTTACATTAGAAGTACAGCATGTTTCCTCCCTCCCTCAAACCTATGCTTGAGTTTTATCACATCTCAAGCCCATTGATGGAAGAAAGGACCCTAAAGAGAGAAAGAGGACCATGGGACGACCTGGTTCTTTTCTGCCCCTGAAGCCTGAGAAGGTGAGAAAAAGGAGCAAGCCAATGGCACATGAGGCCCTGGGATGGCTATGGCCCCATCAGGAGTCTGGGACGTGGTCAAATCCACACCGAGTCTTTACCTGACTGAGTGGTGGGAGAGGGAGGAACTGGAGATTTCACCAATAAATTTGGTGAGAGACTGTGCTGGGCAATGTCATCTAGAAACACGAAGGATGTTGCATAAAGAAGATCTGTTCCGAGATTCACTTTGGAGGATGGGCAAGAATAAAGATTTAAGCAAGCAAAAGACATCAGATGGGAAAAAATACACACAACAAAATGGCATGTGATAGGAATGAACCATCTTAATTTTATGATTTTTTTTTTTTTTTTGTAGAGACAGAGTCTCACTTTATTGCCCTCGGTAGAGTGCCGTGGCGTCACACGGCTCACAGCAACCTCCAGCTCTTGGGCTTACATGATACTCTTGCCTCAGCCCCCCGAGTAGCTGGGACTACTGGCACCTGCCACAACGCCCGGCTATTTTTTTGTTGCAGTTTGGCCGGGGCTGGGTTTGAACCCACCACCCTCAGCATATGGGGCCGGCGCCCTGCTCACTGAGCCACAGGCACTGCCCTTAATTTTATAATTTTCTTGTCCATGCCATTATCCGTGGCAGAAAATGAGAGCATCATCGCCAAGGCTTAGGTCCTGTGGGCTCTTCCTCCTGCAAATTGTCCACATCATCCCCTCCTCCCTATGCTCATTTCCTTACCTCTGACCCTGTCTTATCTCACTGGGATATCAGGGAACTCTTCGAGCCCTCATCATAGCCACTGACACATGGTTGATGCTTCAGCAATGATTTTTGTGTCAATTCTTTGGAAAGCAAAATATATTTTCCAATTAGTGTCAGCACAAACTTTATTACTAGGAAACCCTTTCTAGCAATGTTCTCTTTCCAAGAAAATACTTAAAATTATGAATGATAAAATATGACACATATCCTTTTAAGTAAATTATTGTTCAAAAAGAAAAGAAGCCTTCAGAGACCAAAAAACAATCAAGGTCTTGTATCCAAAATGGTGGAAATGGAAGAAAGGAATTCAAAGAGCTGGGTTATATCAGGCAAATCGAATTAAGAAGAAAAGAACTTTGATCTATACAAAGTAGGAAACTACAACAGAGACCTGGATCTTGAATAATAACAGCCACAGCAAAAGCATAATTAGGAAAAAATTAAAAATCCTGACCCATCTTCCCCTCAGTGAATAAAAAATAGATAGCAAAAGAATTTATGAGACCTGGCTCTGCTTTGGTGGCAATGGAAAAATTAAGGTCACAGATCTATGAACTTACACTTAAGGACACTTAAGTTTCAAAATCAAACAAGCTATAATCATGTTCTGAAAACCATGATCATCTAAGTTCATTAAAAAATGGTCCCCAAATAATTTATGCTTTGGCAGAGATAAACTCAAAGCCTCTCATGAAAGAAAAAGAAAAAAAGAAAAAGAAACCACCTCTCAACGCAGACCTCATTGGGTTTGCACATATAATGTCACAGCGTATTCTCATTTTCAAAACTCTCAACTAAGTGAGCAGGAACATCCTATATAAAGAACACCTAAAACGAAAGAAAAGGCAGAATTCAAACTCATCTATTGAAAGTACATGAAATATACCTCAATATTAAAAATAACACCAAAATGCTGGTTGCAAAATTTCAACATAATTTCAGAAATAAGAGAGTTTTCTATGTTAGTAGACAAAAAAAAATACAGAATTATCCATAATTAGTAAAAAGTAGCAATTGCATGTAGAGATGAAAAATACAATTATAAAAATTAAAAGCTAAGTAAATGTTTGTTCCTAGACCTTCTATAAGAGAAATGGAAATTATGCCCGCTGAAAGATTTGTACATGAATACACATGGTATTCCATTTCCATAAACAGGAGAATTATTGAACAAACCATGATATATCAAAAACGGAATGCTATTCTGAAATAAAAAATACTGAACTATTTTATTTTTTTATTTTTTATTTTTATTATTAAATCATAGCTGTGTACATTGATATGATCATGGCGCATCATTCACTAGCTTTACAGACCATTTACCAAGTTTCACATATACCCTTGTAAGATGCAACACTGGTGTAATCCCACTAATCCACTTCAATCTACACCCACCCCCCCTCCCTCCCCTCCCTTTCCCCCTTCCCCCTATTCTTAGGTTGTAACTGGGTTATAGCTTTCATGTGAAAACCCTAAATTAGTTTCATAGTAGGGCTGAGTACATTGGGTACTTTTTCTTCCATTCTTGAGATACTTTACTAAGAAGAATATGTTCCAGCTCCATCCATGTAAACATGAAAGAGGTAAAGTCTCCATCTTTCTTTAAGGCTATATAATATTCCATGGTGTACATGTACCACAATTTATTAATCCATTCATGGATTGATGGGCACTTGGGCTTCTTCCATGACTTAGCAATTATGAATTGAGCTGCAATAAACATTCTGGTACAAATATCTTTGTTATGATGTGATTTTTGGTCTTCTGGGTATATGCCCAGTGGAGGGATTACAGGATTGAATGGCAGATCTATTTTTAGATCTCTAAGTGTTCTCCGTATCTCTTTCCAAAAGGAATGCATTAATTTGCATTCCCACCAGCAGTGCAAAAGTGTTCCCTTTTCTCCACATCCACGCCAACATCTCTGGTCTTGGGATTTTGTGATATAGGCTAGTCTCACTGGAGTTAGATGGTATCTCAAAGTAGTTTTGATTTGCATTTCTCTGATGATTAAAGATGATGAGCATTTTTTCATAAGTCTGAAGGCCGCACGCCTGTCTTCTTCAGAGAAGTTTCTATTCAGATCCCTTGCCCAGCCTGCAATGGGATCTCTTGTTCTATTCTTGCTAATGCGTTTGAGTTCTCTGTGGATTCTGGTTATTAAACCTTTGTCAGAGACATAACCTGCAAATATCTTCTCCCATTCTGAGGGCTGTTTGCTTGCTTTACTTACTGTGTTCTTGGCTGTGCAGAAGCTTTTTAGTTTGATCAAATCCCAGTAGTGTATTTTTGAAGCTGCTTCAATTGCCCAGGGGGGTCCTCCTCATAAAATACTCGCCCAGCCCGATTTCTTCAAGGGTTTTCCCTGCACTCTCTTCTAGTATTTTTATAGTTTCATGTCTTAAGTTTAAATCTTTAATCCAGTGAGAGTCTATCTTAGTTAATGGTGAGAGGTGTGGGTACACTTTCAGTCTTCTACAGGTTGCCAACCAGTTCACCCGGCACCATTTGTTAAATAGGGAATCTTTTCCCCACTGAATGTTTTTAATTGGCTTGTCAAAGATTAAACAACGGTAAGTAGCTGGATTCATCTCTTGGTTCTCTATTCTGTTCCAGACATCTACTTCTATGTTTTTATACCAATACCATGCTGTTTTGATCACTATTGATTTGTAGTATAGTCTCAGGTCTGGTAGCATAATTCCTCCTGCTTTGTTTTTATTTCTGAGTAATGTCTTGGCTATTCGAGGTTTTTTTCTGATTCCATATGAAACGAAGTATTATTTTTTCAAGATCTTTAAAGTATGACAGTGGAGCTTGAATAGGGATTGCATTGAAATTATATATTGCTTTGGGTAGTATAGACATTTTAACAATATTGATTCTTCCCAGCCATGAGCATGGTATGTTTTTCCATTTGTTAATATTTTCAGCTATTTCTTTTCTTTGAGTTTCATAGTTCTCTTTATAGAGATCTTTCACGTCCTTTGTTAGATAAATTCCCAAATATTTCATATTCTTTGGCGCTAGTGTGAATGGCATAGAGTCCTTAACTGTTTTTCAACTTTACTACTGTTGGTATATATAAAGGCTACCGATTTATGAATGTTGATTTTGTAACCTGAGACGCTGCAGTATTCCTTGATCACTTGTAAGAGTTTTGGGGTAAAGTCCCTAGTGTTTTCCAGATATACTATCATATCATCCACGAAGAGCGAAAGTTTGATCTCTTCTGACCCTATATGGATACCCTTGATCGCCTTTTCTTCCCTAATTGCGGTGGCTAAAACTTCCATTACAATGTTAAAAAGCAATGGAGACAATGGGCAGCCTTGTCTGGTTCCTGATCTGAGTGGAAATGATTCCAATTTAACTCCATTCAATATGATATTGGCTGTGGGTTTGCTGTAGATGGCCTCTATCAGTTTAAGAAATGTCCCTTCTATATCTATACCGATTTTCTTAAGTGTTCTGATCATGAAGGGATCAGATGCTGGAAATTATCAAAAGCTTTTTAATATCCATGCTGGATATTATAAAAACCTTTTTCTGTATTGATTGAGAGAATCATATGGTCTTTGTTTTTTAATATGTTTATGTGCTGGATTACATTTATAGATTTATGTATATTGAACCAGCCTTGAGATCCTGGGATAAAACCGACTTGGTCATTATGTATAATTTGTTTGATGTGTTTCTGGATTCTGTTTGTTAGGATTTTGTTGAATGTTTTTGCATCTATATTCATTAGTTATAATGGTCTATAATTTTCTTTTCTTGTTGGGTCTTTTCCTGGTTTGGGGATCAGAGTGATGTTTGCTTCATAGAACATGTTGGGTAGTCTTCCTTCTTTTTCTACCTTTTGGAACAGGTTGAGTAATATAGGTACTAATTCCTCTTTAAAGGTTTGGTAGAATTCTGACGTGAAACCATCTGGTCCCGGGCTTTTCTTTTTAGTGAGGTTTTGTATGGCAGATGCTATTTCCGAATTGATATGGGCCTGTTCAACATTTCCACTTGATTCTGGCTAAGTCTTGGAAGGTGACATGCTTCCAAGTATTGGTCAATTTCCTTCAGATTTTCAGATTTCTGAGAATAAAGTTTCTTGTAATATTCATTAAGGATTTTTTGGATTTCTGAGGAGTCTGTTGTTATTTCGTCTTTGTTGTTTCTGATTGATGAGATTAGAGATTTTACTCTTTTTTTCCTGATTAGGTTGGCCAAAGGTTTATCTATTTTATTGACCTTTTCGAAAAACCAGCTTTTTCATTTATTGATCTGTTGTATTATTCTTTTGTTTTCAATTTCATTTAATTCTGCTCTAATTTTGGTTATTTCTTTTCTTCTACTGGGTTTGGGGTTGGAGTGTTCTTCCTTTTCCAGTTGCTTGAGATGTCCCATTAAGTTGTTAACTTCCTCTCTTTCCGTTCTCTTGAGGAAGACTTGCAATGCTATAAATTTCCCTCTTAGAAATGCCTTTGCGGTGTCCCAGAAGTTCTGATAGTTCATGTCTTCATTGTTGTTTTGTTCCAAACAATTGGCGATTTCTTTCTTAATCTCATCTCTGACCCAGCTATCATTCAGCATAAGGTTATTTAACTTCCATGTTTTTGTATGAGTATGCAGATTCCTGTTGTTACTCAGCTCAAGTTTTATTCCATGGTAGTCTGAGAAGATGAATGGAATAATTTCTATTGCTTTAAATTTACTGAGGTTAGACTTGTGACCTAAGATGTGATCGATTTTGGAGTAAGTTCCATGGGCTGATGAGAAGTATATGTATTCAGTTTCGTTGGGATGAAATGTTCTGTAGATGTCTGCTAAATCCAAATGTTGGATGGTTAGGTTTAAATCTAAGATTTCTTTGCTCAGCTTCTTGTTGGAGGATCCATCCAACACTGCCAAAGGAGTGTTGAAATCTCCGACTATTATGCAGCTGGAGGAAATCAAGTTGCTCACGTCTGTTAGAGTTTCTCTTATAAATTGAGGTGCATTCTGGTTGGGTGCATAGATATTAATAATTGAGATCTTATCATATTGAGTATTATCCTTAACAAATATGAAGTGACCATTTTTGTCCTTCCTTACTTTTGTTGGTTTAAAGCCTATTTTATCTGCAAATAAAATTGCAAAACCTGCTTTTTTCTGATTACCATTTGCCTGAAATATGGATGACAATCCTTTCACCCTGAGTCTGTATTTGTCTTTTAAGTTAAGATGTGACTCTTGTATGCAACAAATATCTGGCCTGAGTTTTTGTATCCAATCCGCTAACCTATGCCTCTTTAGAGGACAGTTTAAGCCATTCACACTAATGGAGAATATTGATAAGCGAAGTTTTGGGTATCGAATTTTTCAAAAGTGGGCATTTTTAATCCTTTCGCCAGTGTGGAAATTGAAGTTTGATCTAAAGTTTCTGAGTGAGTTTACTTTTGTGGTATAGGATTGGGTTGGTCATTATGGAGGATAGGTCTGAGAATATCCTGAAGAGCTGGTTTGGTTATGGCAAATTTCTTCAACATATGAATGTCATTAAAGTATTTAATTTCTCCATCACAAATGAAACTCAGTTTAGCTGGATACAAGATCCGGGGTTGAAAGTTATTTTGCTTTAGGAGATTAACAGTCGGTGACCACCCTTTTCTGGCTTGAAAAGTTTCAGCAGAGAGATCAGTAGTGATTCTAATATTCTTCCCTTTGAAGGTAATGGTTTTCTTTCTCCTGGCAGCTTTGAGGATTTTCTCCTTCATATTAACTTTAGTGAAGTTAATTATGATATGCCTGGGGGATGTCTTATTGGGGTTGAGTCGTGCTGGGGTTCTGAAGCTGTCCGCTATCTGAATTTCAGATTCTCTAGGCATGTCTGGAAAATTATCTTTCATAATTTCATGCAGAAGTGCCTCTGTGCCCAGCGAGGCCACTTTATCTGTTTCTGGAACTCCTATGATTCAGATATTCGCCTTCTTCGAATTATCCCTGAGCTCTCTGAGACAGTGATCCCTCTTTGCTCTCCATTCTCTTCCTCTTTGAGAGTTTGGGAGCGTTCAAAGGCTTTATCTTCAATGTCAGAAATCCTTTCTTCTGCTTGCTCCATTCTGTTGCTGAGGGATTCTACTGTATTTTTCAGATCTTTGAGGGCTGCAAATTCTTGCTTCAGTGTGTCTAAATCTTTGGTGGTTTTGTCTTTAAATTCGTTAAATTCTTGAGACAACTGTTGAATTTCTCCTCGAATTCCTAATTCCACTTTGTTAATCTTGTCTGAAAACCAAATTCTGAATTCAATTTCTGACATCTCAGCCAGTTGTTTATGAATGTTATCTTCAATTGCATCTGCCATATCTTTCCTTGGGGGGATTGATCTATTCTGGTTATTTATGTTACCAGAGTTTTTCCGCTGATTCTGCCCCATTGTTGTTTTACTCCCTTTGATTTTTTCCCCTGGGGCTTTGTCGAGGGCCTGAGAAACTGGGGCCCTGTCTGGTGTGGTGGGGCTAAATGGTTCTGTCTTGTTTTCAGCTGGTTTCTGTTCCACCCTAGTGAAACAGATACTTTGGATTGAAGTCTCAGCTGTGGAGAAATATCAGCAATTAAGTCACTCCGCCCCCCACCAGCAAATAATTGGAAAAGAAAAATCAAACCTTCCTACCACCGTGCACCCAGGACACCACCTGATTTGTCCTCAGGCGATTGGTTCAGTTCAAAAAGGTCCAAATCAATTGTCTCAGTCTGCACCTATCTTGGGTGAGAGAGTTTAAGAGGTCTCTGGGAACTGGATCACAGGGGTCTGGTGACTACTCTGGTGTGGCTTGCTCCAGTGCTGCGTGGAGTCAGGAGAACCCACCCAGCCAATAAATCAGGCTGGGAAGGTTGCTGCCTCCTTTCCCACCTTGCACCACTTCACATCCAGTCACTGATAGCCCTGCAGTTGGCTGACCCAGTTGCCTGTAGTGAATCGGTACTCCAGGAGTTTGTACCTGCTTGAATCACAAGGAAGTCTGCCAGGCCGCTGCACTCGGCCTCTCTCCAGCAGGAGGAGGTGAGGCCTGACAACCTCGGGTGCTAGATGAAGGTTGAGCGGTTTTCACTCAGGTCCAGTCTCACCCCTGATTAATGATACTGACAGAATAGAACAGAACAACTCTGCAGTTCCCCTGCAGAAAAGAAGCTGAATTGAACTCCAAATCAGCTTGTCTTTGCTCTTGTATTGTCTATAGGCTAACGAGCCCCTGAGGGCCAGGTGCGTCTTAAGTTTAGTAAAGCGGACCTCTGGGTCAGCCCCACCCAGGGAGTTTCCCTGGTTTGCAAGTTGGAGTTGCCTCAGGCAAACTCAGAGTCTCTGTTGCCCAGGGAGACAGTGGGTGTGGCTACAGAATATTCGGTAGTGAGCCATATTGCTAGCAAAAGAGGGCTGCTGCTTTATGGCTCAGGCAAAGGCCGCTCTGGTGTAGCTCCCCTCCAGCCAACCATCCTCTCTCTGCTCCCGTACCCCAGAGTCTGCACCACCGCCTGCAGCCCAGCACTGTCTACACCCCTCGAGCAATCACCCAAGAGTCTGGACCCCTGGGGGACAGGCCTCCAGACCTTGGAGCGAGAGCAGAGGGGAGTGCAGGGAGCGCTGGGAGCCTGGGGTTGCAGGCAGAGAACACACAGAGCTTTACACAGTTTTATGCCTGGCCATATTGTCACCAAAAGACGGCTGTCGCACTGTGCCTCAGGGAACTGCCACTCCGGTGCAGTCCCCTCTCTGCCGACCGACTGGGACTGGCCTCCAGACCCCAGTGTGAGCGAAGGGGAGCGCTGGGAGCTCAGAATTCCAGGTAGAGACTACATACAGTTTACACAGTTTTATGCCTGGCCATATTGTCACCAAAAGACGGCTGTCGCACTGTGCCTCAGGGAACTGCCACTCCGGTGCAGTCCCCTCTCTGCCGACCGACTGGGACTGGCCTCCAGTCCCCAGTGTGAGTGAAGGGGAGCGCTGGGAGCTCAGAATTCCAGGTAGAAACTATATACAGTTTATACAGTTTTATGCCTGGCAGGAGGACGCCATGGCACCCTAGTAGGGGAGGTCGGTCCAGTTTTTAGAGGGTCTCTCCCGTGGAGTGTAGTGGGAAGACCTTTGAACTCTGACCGTTTGTTTGTGGGGCACTCTGAGCCATTCTCATGGGGGAGGAGACTCCCGTCCACTTGGTGATGGATTTTGTACCTTTTATTTGTATCCTTGCGGTCACAGCTCACCTCAGCGGGGTTGACATGCGTTCTACAAACTTCTCTCTTAGTGCAGCTCAAATCCACCAGGTTACTTGCTGAATTTTTGTCCTTTAACTCTCCTTCTGGATGGGAGCCTCTGTGGAAAGCTGGCTTCAGTCAGCCATCTTGTCTCCTCCCCCAAAATACTGAATTATTTATACACCCAATACAATGAGTAAAACTCAAAAACACTGAGGCGAGCTAAAGCTAGAATGCAAAAATATATGTATTGTATAATTCCATCTACACAACGTTCGAAAACAAGCAAAAAAAAAATCTATATGATAGAAGATAAACAGTGGGCACGTCTAGGGGACATAATTGAAAATGAGGACTAGAGAACTTTCTTTTTTTATTATTATTATTTTATTTTATTTTATTTTTTGCAGTGTTTGGCCGGGGCTGGGCTTGAACCCACCATGTCCAGCATATGGGGCCAGCACCCTAGTTCTTTGAGCCACAGGCACTTCTCGACTAGAGAACTTTCTAGGGGATGGAACTTTCTACATTTAAATTATGATGGTACTTACACAGTTGTATATAATTGTCAATACTCACTCATCTGTGTTTTCTTTTTATTGTGTCTAAGTTATGTCTCAACAATTCAGAGGGCAATTTTTTAGCATCACTGAAAAGATAATTGTTTTGATAATAGCCAAGATTTATTGAATCTTTACTGTAGACCTATTAATCTTTACTGTAACTCTATTAATTCAATGAAGTAGGGGCAGTTATCGTTCCCCGATGTTTCACTTAAGAAAACTAAAGCACATAAAAATTAAATGTCAATTGTACAGACTTTCATAGAGAGTGAATAAATGAATTAAAATTCTAACCTAAGAAATTGGACTCCCGGCCTACCCCATACCTGGAGATGCTTCCAGTGGTAATGTCAAGCTACCCTCGGAATAAATAAATCTGAATCTCTGGGGTCAGTTCTGAGTCAGCCATGAAAACTACTGCACCAAGGAAACTTGCAGATTTGTACACTGGAACATGTGCAAAAATACTCATAGTATATTTGTTCATGAGAGCACATAACTGGAAACAATTAGAAACAAGAGAAGCTGAATAATATTGCACTCCATTTATATAATTTAAGACTTTTGAGCAGTGAAAATGAATATCACTCAGCTATTCTCATGGACATAGATCTCACAAGATAAAGGACAGAGTGAAAACAGCAAGTTGGAGATGATTATGTGCTATCTGGTGTTATATCACTGTCATACACTTTTACAATTATCAATATATTGAGGAAGTATAATAAAGCTATAAATAAAAGCAAGAAAATTATAGATACAAAATTTACAACATTTATTCCTTCAGAGGGTTTGGGTAGAGAAATAAAGAGGATAAATACATGATAAACTTTAGCTATACTGAGATAATTCTATTGCTTAAATTTAGTCATAGGGATAGGCGTGTACTTTGCATTATTTTGTAGACCTCATATATATATATATGTGCATTATTTTGTTATTATTAAATATTTACATACAAATTTAAGAGTTAGCATGACAATTTAACTAACACCCAGAAGTCACTGGCTATTTTTGGAAAAATTGGGCTTAGGCTATATACAAAAATTTCAAAGAACAAGTAACATATTATCATCTACAGGTTTCAGGCTGAATTTTATATGAATAAATCACTGAACATGTCACTCACGTATTCATTATTTCTAGTTTAAAATGAGGAACTCTAGAAATAGTCTTAAAGAACATAGAACTAAAATCGCCATTATGTTGCTGCACTCCGCTCCAGTTTATGAAGAGATAAAAACATAATTTTTGTAGATTATCACTCAAGTCACATGATCAACTTTGAGCAACAGCTCACTTAACAAGGCACCAGCACAGTTCCTGGCACGCGCCAGGCTGTATTTCATGGCTTTGCATCTCATCTTAGAACATTACTGGGTCATACTCTTCTCCTTATCTCCATTTTATAGTGGTTTAACTAAAGAGACAGAGTTCACAGAATTCGTCCAAGGTAACACGTGTAGCTGGGAATAGAGCTGAGATTTACACTCAGGCTCTCAGGCTCCATCTTTGGGCTCTTGGTCCATAAGCAACATTAACTGGTCCCTGATAAAGACAGTGAGATGTTTTCTTTTCCATTACCTAGATACTTTACTGAGAAGAATATTTTCAAGGTCCATCCATGTAAACATAAAAGAGGTAAAGTCTCCATTTTTTAGTGCTGCATAGTATTTCATTACTACTATAAAACCAATTTAGAATTACTCACACTTGCATATGAAAAATGAAACACAACTTTAGCCTAGGATGAAGGGGGGAAAGAGGAGGGAGAGGGGAAGGGAGGGGGTGGGTCGATAGAGGGAGGGTTAGTAGGGGGACCACACCTATGGAGCTTATTGCAAGTATAAGTTGGATCTATCAGGTGTAGAACACAAATGTCTTAATGCTGTAATTGGGTAAAGGAGATGAAGGCTATGTTGATTAGTAGGATGTAAGCATTCCGATTTGTACAAATAATCAACACATTGAATCCCATAATGGTGTAAATGCATTTATGATCTATGTACAAATGACTTAATAAAAAAATAAAATAAAAAGACAGTGAGATGTAATTCCAAGCCTCCAAAGTGCCTACCAGAAAGCAAACACGTTGGCTTTTGTTTTGTGTGACCAATAACAAGAGATTCCATCTTCAGTGAGTGGTTAAGGCCATGCACAATAAACAAATGACCACTCTAAGGGCATGAGAGAAGAAGACACTGGAGGGAGGCCTTCAAGGACCCCTTCCCAGCATAGTGAGGCCTCCCCTGAACTGAGGAGAGAACTAGGTGGTGTATGAACCGAGGAGAGAACTAGGTGGTGTATGTTTTCATGTGAATCTTAGTAAATGTGGAATGTAAGGGTCTTAGCAAAATAACTAAGAAAATGCCAGGAAGGCTATGTTAACTAGTTGTGATGAAAATGTGTCAAACAGTCTATGAACCAAGTGTATGGTGTCCGATGATCATACTAATGTACACAGCTATGATTTAATAAAAAAAAAAAAAATAAATAAATAAATAAATAAAAAAAGAAAATCTAAGACTCTCTTTACCTTTCCTCGGCAAAAGAAAAATATTTTGGCTTTATATAAAGCTATTGGGTCTGTGTTCTTCCTTTATCACTACATTCTATAGATACTGTTCTAACATTGACCATTATAAGAGGTATCTGAGTCAACCTCCTTTTTAAAAAAATCTCTTTAGATCCGGTTTGCCTTTTGTAGATTTTATTTTTTTCCTTTATGATTATATTTCAGAAACCTTTGCAAGCCACGTTTAGATATGATTTTCTTTACACTGGAAAAAATAAAAATTACAGATTGAAAATGACTGTAGACTTGCATATGCGATACATCTGCGATATCGAAAGATTTATTTACTCACACTTAAGATAATTGTTTAACTTCCAGTTATTGTGATTATGACCTCCCCAAAATTCATAGTTTTGAACTTGAACCCTATGTTCTTTGCTCTCTGTACTGTCACGTTTTTTATTTTTCCATCTCTGATTCTGAGAGAATTTGTAACATTCACCTTCCTCATCACTGATTCTTCTTTCCAAGGTAACTCTCTTCATTGACTCCCCTGGAAATTTTGTTCTGCTATTTTAATTTTAATTTTCTTATAAATCCTCATTATCTTACCTTCCTTTTTTCTAATCTCAGGGATCCCCTTTTTATGATTTTTCTGGACTTTCTGAACATGTTTCAAAGGACTCACATATTACGATAATCCTATTGAGAGAACTAAACCTTTTATCAGAATTTTTCTTGGTTCAGATAAACAGTGAAAGTTTTTTCCTCTGAACATTCAGAATGACAGTGTTTTTTCCTTGTTTTTCACGTAGACTCTTTTTGGGAGGATGGAATAATCTATTCTAAAGAAGGAGAACTCACAGTTCTTATTCACTCTGTGAGATTAAAGTTGTAAACTATTTGGCGAGTCAGTTTGAATGGTTACTGGTGAAATGTGCAGTCCTGTGTGGCTTTCATGGACTTTGGCTCTGTGGCATTAAGATGGTTTAGCTTTCTCATATCTGAACATAAAACATTTACAGAAAATAAAATTCCCAGTTTAATGGAGCCATATGCTAACCCTGACTATTGATGTTTTAGATGTGGGAATCATTGCTCTTAGGATGAATGGGCAGCCGTGAGGACTCTGTGATCCCCTCGTCCAGCTGATAAACATGCACAGAGATATTTCTGTTCAGAGAAGAGAGAAGCACCTTGTCTCCCTCCATGCAATCGCTACTTAACGCAGAACTTGCATTTGATCTAGGAAACAGATAATAAAGTAGGAACAAAACATTTTTCTACGTGCTTAGAGGTAGGTAGACTCATTTTACGCTCATGAATTAAAATTTTTAATCCAGTTCTATAGTTCTTGTAGTGAGTAGACATTTCCATCAAATCCTGACAATGAGTCGATAGTCTGGGAAATAGTTTCCATGTATCTCTGTCTCTATTTTAATGTAAAATTTGGAGATATTGTACCTACAGCCATTATCCAAATAGTGTTGAGCTGCGGTTCCCCTCATTGCAATGGGATTTATACAACACAGACTCTCTCACTCCCATCCCAACTCTTATCCATTTTGTTCAACTAACTGGTGGGTTTCGGCAGCCTGGTCATTCAAACCTGCCAGCGACTGACGAGAGACGGTATTATTGTTGTGTTTGTTGTTGGTGGTCTTTTGTTGTTGTTTTGTCACATGTCATAGATTTAAAATCGAAATATTACGAATTAGGAGTTTTTTTTTTTTCTCTTTGCTCATTCATTTTCTTTTCTTCTCTTTCTTTTTTTTTTTTTTATTGTTGGGGATTCGTTGAGGGTACAATAAGCCAGGTTACACTGATTGCATTTGTTAGGCAAAGTCCCTCTTGCAATCGCGTCTTGCCCCCAGCAGGTGTGACACACACCAAGGCCCCTTCCCTCCTTCCCTCTCTCTGCTTTTCCTTCCCCCCCATAATCTTAATTGTCATTAATTGTCCTCATATCAAAATTGAGTACATAGGATTCATGCTTCCCCATTCTTGTGATGCTTTACTAAGAATAATGTCTTCTACTTGCCATTTTATCTACATTGTGCACAATGAATTACACTTTTAGAGCAAATCTAACCAAGATGAGAGTGCATAAAAATATTCCACTGCAAGCTGTTAGTAAATACAGATCGCCATTCCTTTCACTGTTTTGAGTGCTTGTCAAAGTTAATGGGCTTGGAGGAAAATTTTAGACCCTATAGTGCCATTTTAATAACCTGGACATTTCACAAATAGAAATTCCTATCACCCAGTTAATTAATTCCCCATGCCCATGTTACTTCTTAAAATAGAAGGATGCTTAGGATAGTGAATTGATTTCATTCTGTCATTAAGAGTTAATGCAACTCATAGCCGGGCATTGTGGCGGGCGCCTGTAGTCCCAGCTGCTCCGGAGGCTGAGGCAAGAGAATCGCGTAAGCCCAAGAGTTAGAGGTTGCTGTGAACCGTGTGATGCCACGGCACTCTACCGGAGGGCGGTACAGTGAGACTCTGTCTCTACAAAACAAATAAAATAAATAAATAAATAAATAAATAAAGAGTTAATGCAACTCACCTTGGTGGGCGTGCTCTGTGTAGTTTAGGCAGACAACCACTCACGTTCCATTTTGATGATAATATAAAGGGTTCGGAAAAACAAAGGCCGACATCCCAGAAAAGAAGGTTATACTAATTATGACTTAGCAGAAGGGAACCTCAGAGATCCTAAGAGACAGCAAAGAGCACTGTCCACAAAAGCACAAATCAGCTCAGGGACGCTCATGAATGGTGGTGCTCCAGGATGCAGCCACGCGTCTCCCCTCTGCTAGGTTTCCTTTCCTCATTAGTGGAAATCTCCCAAGTTAAAATTAAAGCCTACACTTTCTCCTTTGTTTTCTCTCTGGCCAAGACCATGAATCAGTTTCCAGGGTAGCTCATGGCGCAGCCACCTATGAAGAGAAGTCCCACAACAGTGGGGACGCTGCTGACGTGGTGAAGGGTAGACCTGCACCCACCGTCTACAACGTGCTTTTCAATCTCTTTTTAATCTCATGGTGCACTTGAACCTATAGTTAAACTTCTATGGTGCAGTTAAATTATGTTGATCAAAATAATAATAATAGTAAAAATAAGAATATACTTACTGTGCTTTGAACGTATTTCAAAAATAATTTAATTGATCATCATTCAAAATTTTCACGGCAAAAATTTGCTGGATCCTCTCCCAGCAACCAGCGTGCTGCGGCACACCACTTGAAAACCCTTGTTCTAGAACTGTGCACAACGCATGCCTGAACAGGGCATTTCAGCCTGCCATCATGCCTTCAGCTTCTTACTTTGACACAAGTCTGTAAAATAGAAGAATTTTTTGTTCTTGTTTTGTTTTACTGAGCTTGCTGAAGTTATTGGCTGCCTAAATTTGTCTCCAGGTAAAAATAATATGTCCTCCTATAAAGTGAAGATGTTCCACTGAGCACGTTCAGCTTTTAAGAAAACTGGATGTTAAAAAAAAAAAAAAAAAAAAAGGAAGAAAACTGGATGTTACTGAGGCTTCCCACATTTCCTCTAAGTCTGAAACCAGCCTTCTGATAACTAACAGGTCAGCTTTCACGCCAAATGTTAGGCTTGACAATAACAGGTTTTTCCCATTGCAAAGAACCAGGGTATTTTATATTTTACCAGGGATTAGTATTGGGACAAAGCTTTCTAGAAAAACAACAACAAAGCTCACTAAACTCACTAAAGGCAAAGCATAAGGGGAAAAGCTTAAAATTAGCATTTCTATAAAAGGAAGGTAAGTTTTCAGCTCTGGTATTACAGCAAAAAGTCCAGGAATGTGCTTTTAAAAAAAAAAAAGCACTATGTTTGGTTCTTGAAATCCCTGTTTGGGACTTCAAGAAACATTCCAAAGTTTACATGAAAAACTACGCCACCAATTTCTGAGAATCCCAAGTATAAAGTATGAAATACACTGAATACTATGAACTATATTTCATTCTATTCCGTAGGGTAGCATTTTATTTTTTGAAAATAAAAAATGCACCATTTAAGGTAACAGAAGAGGTTAATGCTTATCCCTATTTTGAGCTGGATTGACCTCTGTTTCATTTTTTCACTTTTGGAAACTTGGGTTAGAACTGAGCCATGATGATTAAATGCATACAACTGACTGTGCCACCCATGGCTGTAGGGATAGAACCACAGCAGTGGACAAGACAGGTAAGGACCCTGCTTTATGAAGTTACTTTTTGTGAGAAATAAAGACTCATTGAGGAAAATTTAGACAGTGAGATACTATGATGAAACAGAAGCAGGGCAACCTACCGGAGAGTGAGTAGGGGCCCTTTCAGTTCGGGTGGTTCTGTACGGCCCCTCGGAGGGTGTGGTGCTGCAACTGGTCTGAATGGGAAGGACTAAGCCACATGGAGGTGAGAGTCAAGAGGGTGCAAAGGATGAAGGGCGGAAACCAATTTAGCACTGCAGGGCTGAGGAGCCCCCAGGATCCCAGTGAGAAAGTGAGTGTGTCCTGCGAAAAGATTAAAGAGGTGGGCAGGCAAGTGCCACACTGTCCTGTGAAAAGGTTAAAGAGGTGGGCAGCAGGTGCCACCCTGCGGAGGCCCCCCGTGGTGCTGTGCTGGACATATCTCACAACCTGCTCACCAGACGGTGGAGTTTGCCAATTTCAGTGTGAGTGGTGACAAAATCTACCTACCCCTGGATGCTTCCAACCTATCAAAGATTTCAAATCTGGCTCACAAAATCCCTGCAAATTTCACATGCAGAGTAAGAACACTGGATTGCATGTGTGAGGGGAAAATCCAAACAGATTTTTGTCCAAGTTTCACTCCTCCGGCTTCCAATGAGTGGAAAGAGGGCAAAATATCCGTCCTACTTTTCATGAGATATAAATATGCTGAAACAATTCTGGCTTTTCTCTGCCTGACCCAGAAGAGTGACTTACCTGATGAGTGTACTTGGGAACAAAAACCAAGCAAGAAATGCAGTGACTGTCTCAGGCACTGTCTTTTTCAGACCTGTGTGACCACAGGCAGGAAGCGTGCTGACCTGTGCTTGCAAGTAGGAAAATGTTTGGAGCTGGTTTGCCTAACAAGGGTTAAGCCTGCCATTCTGAAGGATAAGTTCAGGGATGAGAAGTCACAGCTCCGGTGTGGTCTCGTTACCTGTAAAGGTGGTACCGGGATCTCTGCCTCACCACCTCCTCTCTGGACTTCTCAGTTCTGAACTCACTGGGGAAATCAATGAGGGTCATTTTTTTTATCCTTACATCCTGACATTATTACAAGAGCAACTGTTGTTTAGCATGAAAATGATCTGATCTATGTTTTGCATAAACAGAATGATTTGTCAGAGAATGACAAAGAAAAAGAAGTAAGAAAAGTCCTTTCAACAGTTATCATTTAAAAGAGACCATAGGATAGAAAAAAAAAAAAAAAACAGCATCCAAAGGACGAGGAAATCGTGTTTCTGGCAGAGAGCAAAGATACTCTGGTGGAAAAGAGCTTCGTAAATTCTAGAAACTGACAGATGCCAGTGTGACTAGAACAACATGAGTGAGGGAGGGATTGGTACTTAACAAGGTTAAGAGTGAGGCTGGGCCTCATTGAGGCGATGTTAGCACATTTGGCACCTTGGTGCAAATTGGAAAAATGCACCTCCTCAGAGCAGATAATTAGGGGGAAAAAAATGAAAATTAGAACAAGGTGCTCAATCTACTTTGTTGATGTAACCCCAAGCCCCAAGGCAGAGCTTAGGTAGCAAGAAGCTGACTGAGGAAATTCAATCTGCATAACCTACAATAGGGAAAGAGTAGGATTTTTATCATAGGTGCAGGACAAAGTCAGTAAATAGATGGAGCAGGTGAGTGAAACGGCGGAGTATACGGGTTATGAACACCCAGCTCACTGAGTTTCTCTATGGTTCCTCCAGGTAAACTAAACATTAACCTTCCACACGTATCCATTTCCTCTCTGAAATAGGAAGAAAAATAGGGCCAACTTATTAGGATTACTGTTAATAATAAATGAGAAATATAGATGAAGCTTTACAACAATGCTGAACACGAAGTCTGTGCTTTACAAGTGCTTGTTAGAGCTGAATTACGTGGTTAAAAGCTCTTCTGGCTGCTGTGTTAAGGATAAACTTTAAAGGACAAAGAGTAGAAATTAGAAGCCTATTAAGAAATCTATCGTATTAGTTCAAGTGAAAGATGATGGTCCTTGGACAAGCATTGTATTAATAGAGATACAATTATGTGATATGTGATATTCAAATATAGTAGCAGACATCATCCGTACCATTTTATCCCTGAATATTTTATATGTATCTTAAAAGACAAGAAATTTCATTGAATATACACGTAATACCTTTATGAAGGAGCTTGGAGAATTTCACCTCCAAATATGACTCCTTGGTATAGAATATTTTGAATTAAAGGCTGTTGGAGGTCAACAGGCTTTGGAAGGGCGTTTCCCTCTATCTTCAAAACAACCAGATGCACCCACCCAGAAGAACAACTGTCTTCCCTTCCCCGCCCTGTTATCTTAATATACTGCAGGAAAGGAAATCAAGAATTTGGCTCAATCCGTGTTAAAAATAATACCTGTCTCTCGTGCTAATTTAACTTCCAAAGAGAATCTTATTAAAAATTAATTATTTTTTATTTAAAAATATTAATTAAGGGGGTACAGTGTTTTGTTACCAGCATATCTTGTATAATGTATATCCATTCTCAAAATAGTATTCGGTAACCCACTGGGGAAGTTTTCACCCCATGACACACACTCCTCCTCTGCTCTTTCTTGGTCCCTCGCGTCCTTCAGCTCTGTGCCCGTCTGTCAGCTCCTACTTACTAGGAGAATGTGTGGTGCTTAGTTTTTAATTCCTCCTATCTCACTTAGGATAACAGCCCCCAGCTGCCCCCATGTTGTTGCAGATGACTTCATTTCATCCCTTTTTATGGCTGAGTTTCTGTTACTTTTACATGTTTTTTAGAGTATTAGGTCACAGTATTTGACAGTATTTGTCTGTTTTGTGGACGTGGCTCCTAAAATGTCTTCATTGTCTACAGAGAAACACTTCCCTTCCGTCTTCTCTCGCCTCTCCCATTTCCTCTCCCTCACCCCCTCAGGCCCCTCCTCTCACTCATATTCTCATTGTTATGTTCCCTTTTTCATAAAATCTGAACGTATAAGGATCCCTGTGCCATCCTTTTCTGATTCTGTTGATTCTATGAGATGAGTTTTCTTGGACTCTTGGTGGGAACCTGTGGGTCATATTCTCTGTTAACAGGTGTGAAGGCCCCTCTCCTATTATGTCCGTTAAACCCTCAAACACAGGGCCTTGTTTCCTCTGAAATCTGCCTCTGCCGCTCCCTCCCTCCCCTACTTTTATCTGTTTCTTATTTTTTCTTCTACCCTGTAATCTTAGGTCTGCTAAATTCAGGCTCTTTTTCTGGCAGTTTCCGCTGACTTTGCAATCTTCTGGAACATGGTTTGGCCTGTTTCTGGGGTCGAGGCTGCTCCTGTGACGTCCAACTCTTACTCTCACCAAGAGGTTTGAGCCAGCCAATTTCCTTTCCATGTGGGGCTCCTGTTTTCAGATCAGTCCATGTGTATTCCACAGAGCATCTGGGGAAAGGCGAAGGTTCTCTGGCTTTTAGTGCTGCGGGAATCCCTACCCCTTTCATCTGCTCCTGTGCACACAGTTAGTAATAACTCCTGGGTACCTTGACAGTAGGTGATTCCTTCCCACCCTCTCCTGCTTATATTTGGAGGGTTTTGGAGACATTTTATATGTAGATGACTTGGGAGAGATTTGACAAATATGTCCCAACCCCACAATCTTCCCCTGCAATTCTTTCTGAATATTTCTAACCATTCAGAAAGACTGCAAAGATGCTTTACTAAGCCCATTGTATCTTTGGAGAAACTAAAGCTTACAGAAATTAAGAAACATGAACAAAGTTTTGATAATAGAAAAGGACAAAGGTAAGATTTTAATCCAGGTCTGACTCCCACACTCATGTTCTTTCCACTATGAAGACATTGTTCCTCTTAACATTTACAGGAAAGCTGCAGTTGGTTTCTCAGTTTCTTGGTATAGAGAAAAGTGAGGTCAGCGATAAAGAGAGATGCTAAGCAGTCATGGGATGGGAAGGCTGGGTCCTCAGACAGGACTGTGCATGCTGTGGCTCTGTCACATGTCACCAGAGCTGAGCTAAACCTCCTTGGATGCAAGGGAACCCTACTTCATGTCTTAGTGTCCCTCTGGTAAAACAAACATTGAAAAATTGGGGGGAAAATTCTTTAATTTCCTTAAGGAAGACTCTATTTGGGATGACTTGCAGATGGTCCCACACAGAGCTAAGGCTGCAGCGTGTGATCTTTCTTGCCATTCTTTCTGTATTGTAGCTCTACAATTGAGAAATAAATCTAGGCTAAATGGATTTCAGGTTTATGGAGAGAGACTAGTTTCTAGGTGACTTCAAACAAGAAATAAGTGGCTGACTGATTCCCTCACTTGTCTAAGGAGGCTCACATAAGCCATACACAAGACAAACGCACATTGGTTTTTTTACTTCTCTGTTCTGAAAATAAGCCTAAAAAAAATATATCTGATCAGAGTAAGAGTTAGTTATGACAGTAACAGGTAAATCGCAATGGCATGAGGCAGAAACAAGGCCCCCACTTCAAGAAACTGATTCCCAAGGAAGGAGAGAACTTGACAAACACAAAGAAATCAAACTCTCAGGGGTTCTACCGGGAAGACAAATGCAGTCCTACAAGCTACTTGTTGCAAACATTCTCCTTACTATTTTGTTCAATTCCCGGCTAGTTAAAAAAAAAAAAATACTGGAAAATTATTTTTCTCACTTTAATCCATTTTCATTAATACTGGATTAATTATTTATATTTCATTTGTTAGAAGTTCAATGTTTAATTTTACAAACCTCAATGTGTTAGAGGCATTTTTAATAAATAGTATCTAATAACTATTAAAGACCACTCAAATGTACAAAGGATTTAATTTCATAACATGACTTTTTGGTGAATTCCTAAACTGAAACAAAATATTGCCTATAAGAAAACTCCAAACTCAAAAACGGGTTCATAGCACAACTGTGTCTTTGGCCCTGTCTGCTTTGGCAGCCTGTTAAAACCCGCGACTCAGAGCATTCTTGTAAGCAAAGAATGTCTGGGAGAAAGGTAGCCCAACAAAAAGGTAGAAATGGTATTCTACCCACATCTACATTCCTCAGTCCCAAGAGAAATTGGAGGCAATTGCGTAGAATATTAGCTATGTGGTGCAACAAACTAGAAAACACTGCATTTCCCCCTGTGCCATCTAATTACTAATATTCTCTTCCCTTATTTCTCTGTAAGATCAACTGTGTAACATGCTGGCCTTATGTCAGACTTAAGAGAAGTGGGAAGGAATGCATCCTCAATTAATAGATGCTTATGGTGAAAATTCAACTTTATTACATAGGAAGAATTAAAAGATGGGGAGATGAGCATGTGCTATTAATTTAACAATAAATTTTACACGTATGGAATGTTAATCTGAACTGAATTTAAAGTTATAAACAAGTAGGCAAATTGGCTCACATAGGCTGCTCCCTCGTTCAGCCAACATAGTCCTCATTCACCTCTCAGCCCAGTCTCCTCCCTCTCCCCACACCACTGACCCAGGTACACGCATCTTCCCCATGTCCCCCCTACTTTTTCTCTCCCCACTAAATTTCTTCCCCACTCTATTTTGTGTGCAAATTATTTGAGTCTTTACCTCAGCCAGAATATAACCCTTATCCAGCAAAATTAATCCCCTTTCTAACTACATGCTTCCCTCAAATACACAAAGCACTTGCAGACACCTATTTTAAAACAATTAACTAGTTATACCGTCTTTATTTACATATCTGTCTCTCCCACTAAATCATGTGATTTTCCCCCAAAATTACTTGTTCAAATCTCTGCTGTATCCCAGCACCCACTGCAGGTCCTGGCACAGGGACTATATCTGACTCCATTTGCCAGCCTATTTATCTCATTTCGGGGGAAAAAGCCTTGGGTGAGGTACTTTCATTCATCAATGAAGCTATTTGACACTTGCTTGAACATCTCATGAGACGCTCACAAAAGCACGATGCTTCTACTCACCTCTCCTATACAACTTGGTCTTTTGTATTTCAGTATGTAGCCCTGTGCCCCATAGAAAGCTGGAGACTATGCTTATCCTTTCCCCTTCCCTCAACTCAGTGCTGAATCTTTCAACAAATTCAGTTGGTTCTGACACCAAAATAAACTTTGAATCTCTCGTCAACTACATCACCTGCTAGTCCAAGTGGGGATTCACTGGATCTTTATCTTTTTTCCTGGAATATTCCCATACTCTCCAAATTGATATCTTTCTATCTTTCATTTCCTTCTAGCCTATTCTCTTTAAGCAACCAGAACATCTTTTAAAAAATGTAACTAATATCATAGCATTCTCCTTCTTAAAATAGTAACATTCCATATCACATGTTAAAACTACATGAATTACAAATAGGGCCACCAGATACAGCACATAATAATAATGGACACCCAGTTGATTTGAATTCCATAGAAACAATTATTTTTAGTATAATTATGTTCCTTGCAATATCTGAAGCATACACACACAAAAAAAGATATTAACTGTTTATCTGAAATCTAAATATAAGCAGGCATCCTGTAGTCACCGGGCAGCTGTAGTTCTAAGGCCCAGTAGAGTATAGACTCCGCCTGAATATCCCGTTTCTCATTTTACTTAGTGGTTCTCTCCCTTTTTCCACTATGTGCAGTTCACATCAGCATCCTCACACTTTTTGGAATATGCTACGTTCTTAACAGCGAGGATGCCCTTTTGCCATTTTGTTCCCTCTACCTGTAACATTTTACTCTGAGCTTTTTTGATGCCTTGCTCCTTCCAATCGACTTTAAATGTCATCCCTCAAAAAAAAAATAATAATGACCTTCTCTAATTACCTTATATAATAAAAGACTGCTCAATCAATTTTGTTTACAGTACTTGTTTTCACTTGCATATATTTATCTCTTAGTTGTTTCTATATTTACTATTTTCCCTCCCAGGATCTACCTGGATGAAAGCAGGGAACTCGTCTGTCTTATACTGGACAAGGGTTTTGACGCATTTGCTGAACAAATGAAGAACAGAATGAAAATATTCAATCCCAAAAGATTTGGGGTTAATATCTAGAATCAGAATCTGGATAAAGCTTAATGCAAAGTTTTTGAGTCTGACTGTCTGAGTTTAGAATCCCAGTCCTTCTAGTTTGTGGACGATAACTAATATTCTCTTTACTTATTTGCGTATCCGATCAACTGTGAAACAGGCTGGCCTTACATCAGACTCAAGAGACATGGGAAGGAATGCATCTTCAATTAATAGATGCTTATGGTAAAAATTCAACTTGATTACATAAGGAAGAATGAAAAGGGGGAGAGATAAGCATATCCTATTAATTTAATGGTAAATTTTATATGTACAAAATGTTAATCTGAACAGAACTTAAAGTTCTCATTAAATAGACAAGTTGGCTTACATAGGTCACTCCCTGGTTTATCTAACATCGTCCTCAATTGCCTTATTAGCCCGTCTCCTCACTCTCCCCAACACCACTGATTTTGGTGGTGGCAAGTTACTTAAATTTTAAAAACATTACTGCTTCATTATTAAAATCATGATCTCAGCACCTGCCTATTAAGGCCATTAGGAGAACATTAAGAGATGGATTTGTGGTGCTGGTGCACAGAATAGACCCAGCGTTAGCCATTGCTGTTGTTAAGATTCTATAAGCCACCTGCCTAATTTGGTGATGAGTCTTTTAGACACTATCCAGATCCATTTAGTGACATTTCCATTTTAAAGAACAATTAAACCTTGTGATGGGGCTATTCTCACTGGGGATAGGTGATGTCTCAGGGTGGTTTTGATTTGCATTTCTCTGATGATCAGGGGCAATGAGTATTTTTTCAAGTGTTTGTTAGCCATTCGTCTGTCTTCATCAGAGAAGGTTCTGTTCCTACCTCTTGCTCAGAGGTAGATGGGATTGTTTACTCTTTTTATGGTGATTAATTTGAGTTCTCCATAGATTCTAGTTATCAACCCTTTCTCAGATTGATACCTAACAAATATCTTTTCCAATTCTGAAGGCTGTCTTTTAGCTTTACTTGTGATGTCCTAGCTGTGTAGAAGCTTTTCGGCTTGTGGATGTGGAGAGAAGGGAACACTTTTACACTGCTGGTGGGATTGCAAAGTAATACAACCTTTTTGGAAGGAAGCATGGAGAATCCTCAAAGAAGTCAAGCTAGACCTCCCATTTGATCCTGCAATCCCATTACTGGGCATCTACCCAAAGAAAAAATCCTTTAACCACAACGACACTTGCACTAGACTGTTTGTTTATCACAGCTCAATTTGTGGAAAAAGCCTAATTGCCCACCAACCCAGGAATGGATTAACAAACTGTGGTGTATGTACACCATGGAATACTATTCAGCCACTAAAAAAGATGGAGACTTTACATATTTTGTATTAACTTGGATGGAGATGGAACACATTATTCTTAGTAAAGCACCACAAGAATGAAGAAGCATGAATCCTATGTACTCAATTCTGATATGAAGGCAGTAGATGAGCTCATACAAGGGAGGGGTAGAGGGAGGAATGATGAGGAGAGGGGTGGTAGGCGGGGGGTGGGGGTTAATGCGTATGACACATCTTTTGCGGGTGGGACACAATTATAGGAGGGATTTTACCTAACAACTGCAATCAGTATAACCTAACTCTTTCTAACCTCAATGGATCCCAAACAATAAAAAAATAAAAAATAAAAGGATGATGAACAAATATGTTTGGGAAGAGGTAGTATGAGAATGAGGTGGATTGGAGAATGGACACACACGGTCGACAGGGAAAACGTCAAGAACAGACGTCAAAGGGCTGTTTGATGCCTGGACTTTAATACACTTCTAAGATCAATGTGGCGGGGTAAAAAAAAAAGAGCAGGAAAAGAAAGGTGGCTAAGTGGAGTAATATATGATGGTCAGACGGTCTAGGTCACCAAGATCTGCACATCTAACTCCAATAAACTCATGGGAAGGCTACTACAGGATACTTTCCGTTTTTCTTTTTCTTTTTCTTTTCTTTTTCTTTTTTTCTTTTTTTTTTTTTTTTTTTGAGACAGGGTTTCACTATATCGGTCTTGACAGAGTTCCATGGCATCATAGCACTCAACTCTTGGGCTTAAACAATTCTTTTCCTTCAGCCTCCCAAGTCACAAACTCTTGGGCTTAAACCTTCTCTTACCTCAGCCTCTCATGTAGTTGTAGTTGTCATTGTTTTTAGCAGGTCTGGGCTGGGTCCAAACCCCTCAGCCACGGTGTTTGTCTAGTGTTTACCCTAACCACTGAGCCACAGGCTCCGAGCCTACAATATACTTTCTGATGTAGAGCATCTGAGGTTTAACATGTATCTGTTAAGAACCCTGAATTTTTCTTGAGTAAAATCTAAAAGACAGACGTCCTATTAAATAAACTGATGGGCATTTTGAATACATTCTACTTTCCATATTCTGTTCAAAATAAACCCTAGAATCCAGATCCTTTTATATAATCTCAAAGTTAAATAGAGAGCTTTTGGCGATACACAGTGATTGATTTTAAGAGCAAGCTTCATGCAGCACAAAGTAGATAAAAAAGTAAGAAAAAGAAAAGAAACATAAAATATGTCATTATGTGATGCTAATTGTAGGAAAAATTCAGGTTTTCAAAATCAATCTTTTCTTCACGGAATGGAGAGAAGAAAGCTTTTAAAACCACTCGAAACTATTTTTGTTCTCTCAAACCAAAACACAAAGAGGCTTGTTCATTTTCAAATAAAAATAAATAAATAAAAATAAATTCACAGGGATGGGGAACAATATATCAACTTTCTGTTCAAAATGCCTGTTTTTACTATTAGACGTAGTGTCATAAACACGATGGCATTGTAACTGAAATCAAGCTTTAGATTCTTTGCCAAATGCATGTTTTTTAGTCATGCAAATTGTGTCCTTTTGAAACATGTATTTATAACTTGCTCTGAAAAAAACGTTCAAAAGGATTCTTTCCTTCCTTTTTAGGTCCACTGTTTGTATAACCAACCTCATCTCAGGGATATTATTGAGCTAAACATAAATGTGGCTTTCATTTGACCAGCCAATGCCAATTATGCTACAAATTCCAAAGTTGACCTTTTCCAAACAAATTTACCTAGAAGAGAAATGGTACAATGTAAAAGGGAGGTTTGGTCCCAACTAATTAAAGAGCATTTTACTTGTTTCCAAAGTTCTTTCAAAATCCGACATGTAAATGAAGTCATAAAATAGGAGGGGAAAGGGAGTGCAGAGGGAACTTCAAAGGAACAGTTAAAAGGAGAGGCAGAAATCCTGCTCGTTATTAGCTGAATATTTGAGAATATACTTCCCATGTACTCCTTTCAAATTACACCTCTTATGTCTATGGAAGATAATCACAATTGTCTAGGAAATTTAGTTGAGACTATCCAGTTAGATAATACCAGTAATCACATGGCTTGGAGACATTTTCAGTGATGTGGATTTATAGTGAAATTGTAGGTTATCATAACTGGCACAATAAGAATAGTTCACATATTAATATACCTATTAGGTATTTGTCCATAACGAAAGGACTATTTTCAAAGCAACTCATAACAACTGAACATAAAAGACTGGTAATTATCAGAATATAATTAGCAAACATTGAACTATATATATAAACTTGCAGGTGTATTCATAGACACCCAACCATGTATTACATTCAGCGGTACAGCAAAATGCTTGAATTTGCAATCATGCAAATCATCTGCTAGCATGTCATTAAAATTGATGATTTATTTTACATAGGTGAAGTATTCATAGTTACTTCAATAGCCTAAAAAGCACACTGGTGACTTGAATTAATTGGAATCTCCAGTCACATCTAAAATATTAAAAAGGAGTCTTTTAATATGTATTACTATACAAAATAAAACATGATCAACTAGCCTATGCTTTGCAATGTAACCATGACTGACAATACTCTTTACAATCAATATGTAAAAAGATCTGTTATGGCGGAGTCAGAGAAAACAAGGAACACGGAACACAGGCTTTCCTGGTTTCATATCCAGATGCAAGCATGATTGACAACACTCTTCACAATCAATATGTAAAAAGATGTTTTATTATAGAATCAAGAAAAAATGAATACTGAACCACTGAATGCAGGCTTCCTGGTTTCAGACCCAGGTTCCTCCAGGAATTAACAATATAACTTGCCTATCGGCTGTGGCCTCTCTGTGCCTTCATTAAATGAAGACAACTTTCCTAATGGAATATTTTTGAGGGACAAATGTGGTAACAACTAAATAATGTTGGCATTTGGCACAAGCTCAACAAATGTAAATTTCCTTTTATCTGTGTAGAATGAAGCAAGACTGTCGACTTTTTATTATTATTATTATTAAATCATAGTTGTTTTAAGCAAGATACACAGACTGTCAACTTTTACAAAACCAGCAGGCAGGTTTGACATCTTTAAAGGACACGGAGAGCCAGTGCGAGCTCCACTTTGTGTTTGGTATGGACACAATCGATATGCCAGACAATTTCAAAACAACTAACTCTCCTTCCTTCTCAATTATAACGCTGTAAGAGCTGCAATGAAGTCTGAAAAGAAACTGACCAGATAAAGATTTAAATCAGCTTAGTAAACCCTTCCCTCCTTATCAATTGAAAATACTACTACCTTGAAGTAGCGCCTCAGATATTCCTTTGGGGATGTATAAAAGCCACACAGAGTATAGTAGCTTTCTCTTAATATATGTGGGTCATTACAAAAGTTTTGAGATACATAAAAATCAACAAACATAAAATCTGCATGGATGAGAACGTATGAAGCCCTCCCAGCAATACCGATAAGCCAAGCAAGTGGAAACAGAAAGGATGCTGTCAGCTGTGTTTCCTGGAAGGGAAAGAATGGACCACAGTGCAGTCTGCCTCAAAGCTTCTGTAGCGACCCACGTCCACCTCCTTACGAGCCCTATCATATCTTCTCCATTATCCACTGCTGTAACAATGTCGTATGTGAAACATCTACTGTGCATGCTACAGAATGTTTAGGTTATGATATATCAGCAAGTTAAACCTAAAATGCGTAACTTCACAATCCATTTTATTATTTTTAAATCCAGGAAACCCTACCGGCCACCACTAACCCCTGGGGCACCTGTGGTTGACAGATTGTGCCTTTCTGACATTGAATTCTCCTTTTCAGTATTAACTGAATTCATGGTCCACCTTACAAAACAGCTGCTAACTTCATTCTGTGATGCCATGTTTAATAGCACAACTGACAAAGACCAGAACCAGGGCCCAGTAGGGTGCACCCTGATGTAAAAGCACTTGGTACAGAATTCTAATTCTTTAATTGGAAGTTCATGTTTCACTTCCCTTGGAAGGCCTTCCTGGCATCCCCTGGACTAGAAAGATATTGTATGACCTTTCACACAAGATTGAGCTTTCCTATCATCTTCCTTTTAAAAATTGTTTTGGGACAGCTCCTGTGGCTCAGAGGAGTAGGGAGTTGGTGGCGGGTTCAAACCCAGCCCTGGCCAAAAATTGCACACACACAAAAAAAAAATTATTTTGGCTGTTGGTTTAATCGTTACTATTTACCATCCGCCTATACTCTTTGTAAAGACATGGGGTTTACCTGTCTTTTCTCTGCTGTACGTAAGGAACAGTCATTCTGCTCAGTTCATGATCGATACTCAAGCATATTCGTAAAATGACTTAAATTAACAATCTAACACTCCTCCTCAAGATAATTAGTCATATCATTCTTCATATTTGAAAGACTGTTTCAACCTATGTATTTTACAAACACACATCACCTTTATTACTAGAATGTTTGCTGTGCGCAGGCATACACCTACCTAGTGCAAGATTGACATACAAAGGGAATATCATTAATAACTTTGAACAAACTGATTAGCTAATAAACTGATATTTATCATTTTTAGTTTTATGGACACTTATTGAAAATTAAAAATCTCTATGTCATGAAATCAATTTCTACTCTGCTCCTGACATTAGAGCCCTCCAGCATTCAAATCCACTTTTTCCCCTAATTTTCCATACCTAGTCTAAAACCTTGAAATTCCAAAGGAGTAAAAAGATTACTTGTAATGTATTTTAAAGGTAAGTGTTAGCTTGTTTTGCTTTTCATTAAATGTTTATGTAATAATCGCTTTGTACTTAACATTCGTCTGTTCAAGTAGATACTATCCTTGATTTAAAATAACCATTTTTAGGGCAGCGCCTGTGGCTCAAAGAAGTAGGGCGCCGGCCCCATATACTGGAGGTGACAGGTTCAAACCCAGCCCCGGCCAAAAAAAACTGAAAAAAAAAAAAGGTCTAGCTGTTTATATATTGTTTTGTTCTTACACTCTTCTATTAACATGCAAGCATTCTAAGACATCTCCTCACTCTTCAAATGTCATTCCACAGTTTTTGCTTTGTATTTAATTCCATGCTTTCATCTTCTCACAGGCTTATATTAAAAGAAATTGGAAATTCATAACAGGTATCATAATTCATAGACTCACATTAAGAAAGCACAAAAAGAATGTCCTTTTCTGGTTCAAGAGGCCACCTGCGTACACTTCTATGTGTTTAGACATCAAGAATGGCCAAGTTATCTTACTTTAGCTTAGCTGGTGTGATGGGAATTCATGTCCAGATTGTTTTTCCCTGTGAGTCCCAGATATTTTATGGCCATTTTTACACACTCCATCTGCTTCTGAAATCCAAAACAGCCTTCTATATTTGAACACAGAAATGTTGTATTGAAACCATTCCTGTTCAGACCATGTGAGGACTAAACCATCCAGCCTGAACATTAGAGTTGATGAAGCCCAGGGGCATGAGGGACAGTAGCCTCACCCACAAAAACATCTGAGGAGTCAAAGGGACGTGACCTGGTTAAGCTCTAAAATAATTCCAAAAATTCATCAAAAAGTCAGATTAAAACTCTGGGAATTTTTATGCCTTTTTTTTTTTTTAATATACCATATGGTTTTAACACAACGTAAGACTATCACTGGAAGCAATGACTTCAACTCAGCTTTGAAGGAGCACCTTAACTCTGTCAGGTGAAAGTCAGAAGATACCTTCTGTTATGCAAATGAGAGAGATCGCTCTAGAACCTCCAAGTCCTGTCTGACTCAAAGGGGAATTAAGAAAACGGAAAAACCAAGCTTTATTTATACCCAAAGTCCTCTGAGAAAACCTGCTTTGGCTATATGTAGATAACCATGGAGCTCTTCTTACCAGTTATGCTAAACCTAGCCGTGACCTCACAAATCCCTTATTCTGTGTTACTAGATCCGTCGTTTGTACCGTTAAAAAAAAAATCATACACCTGACCAAAGTAGCTGAGTAAGTGGAATCTGGAACATCTCTTTACAAACAACTTTTTTGTCTTTCTTTTAAGGTTATGGTTTAAGCGAGGCAAAGCTAAACATTAATTGCTTAGTAACCGACTACTAGGGACTACAGATTAATATTAGTTTACCTTTCCTTATGCCAAAATCTTTTGCTTGCCTCATAAAACTATATCTGTTTAATATGACTTGTGTGCAATTATCATTCCCAAAAGCCTTAGCATAAAGCCTCCATGTGTATGCAGAAGTCAGATGCTACCAACTGTTAAATTCCACACTCTTAACCCCTGGAGACTTTCAACTAAGACCACCCACTGGGCTGTATTCTTAACTTGAAAAGCATCATCATTTTCCCCAAGGAGGCAATAGCAAACTCTAGGAAACTGCCACTATTCCATTACCTTTACTACTACTGAGGCCCTGGGTTCCTGGCACATTCGTTAATGATTCCCTTCTATTATTTTACTATTATTATTCCTTTCTCTCCCTCTTCTCCTGCTGCATTATTCTTTCCTCCTTCCCCCACTTCTGAATATGCAAACCAGCACCTTCTGCCCCACTCTCGCCATTAACGTGGTGCATAAAAATCCGTGAGCCCCGTAAGTCTTAATTCACACAGAATTTCTTCATTAGCTCTGGTGAAGTGTGACTGGCTTTTGTTGACTGTTGACTCTAATTATGAAGTAGTTTACTAGCTTTTATTGAATGCACTTAGTTAACCTTCCCTTAGCTTTATTAGGTAATAAATTTGTTAATTTGGCGCAACATTTTGTTTTCTTGCCTTGGCATCCTCAGTTAATAAATGCTCCATATAATCAATGGGTTTACTCGTTTACTAATAAATGGCTCTTTACCCTCCTAATTGTAGATCTTCATCTTTAGTTAAAAGTCAATTTAGAAAAAAGTGGCTCCCTTGACTCCTTAAATGTGGACACCTAGTAGGAAATGGCATTTCCTCCATCTGATAAGCATTACTGGGTGCTTAGCTTCATCGTGGCGCTAAGCACTATGGGGAAAACAAGGCAGCCCCAGACACAAGCTGTCTTCAAGGAACCTTAAGTTCCCACCCTCAGTTACTTCATTTGAACTATACCCTGCATCTGAAGTTTCTATGACCCCCCTCAGGGTCTATATGGTCTACCCACTAGATTTAGCTATTCATTCCTTCCCACGCTCAAGGATCAAGTTCATGTCTTGTCTTTAGTGTTCTGGACCCTCCACCCAGAGAAAGTCAAATTAATTTTCTCTCATGAACCGTATTTCCATTCTATACCAGTGACCATACTGAACCACTGGGTACATGTATGGGCCTTATATTTCTGTCTCTTTCATTATATGAACCTTCTTCAGTATAGAAAATATGTTTCTGTAAATTTCAGCATTCTCAGGACTGAACTCAGAGCAGATCCATAGTTCTGTAAGTCAGAACCCCAGAGGCCTCAACTCCAGTTTTATAAAATCTGCAGTGAAGTTTCCACTACATTGGAAGAAGACAAGAAGACAATTGTTAGGCTTCAGAACAGCACCTGGTGGTATACGGCCTCTCCTGAATAAACGTCGGCAAGATTTTAATTAACCACATATGATTTTAACTAATTAGCCAAAGAAGGCTGAACTGGGCTGTAACAGAGACCGGGGTCTGTTAATTTTCTTACTGCTATCACAAAAGGGATAGAATTGACATTTGTTTGGATACCTTGCAGTGATAAGATCTATTGATTCTATCACATGGGATTTTTAAAATATACAAATATCTCTATGAAACACATCTTCCTGGTGTAGGTAATACGTATTCGATAAATTTAGAGGAGAAAGAGTTTGGGACTCTTGAGCCAAAATGTCAATTGCAGTTTATTGTAAAATTATCTAGATGATCCAAAGAGATGAACCATCAGTATAAATTGCACATACAACAGGAACAGGGAGAAATCACAGGCCTTACCCAAGCAGACAGGTGCCCTGGTATATTAACACTAATATAAGTGAGCCTGAAACGAGGGGTTTCATCGGCTGTTATTCCTAGAAGGTTCCTAGATACACAGTGCCAGGTGTGTTGACTTCAAAGTAACTGGATATTACATTTCATCAGACTAAGCAGAAGTAAAATTAAGTTCATAGTAAGGCTATACAGTATAATCACCTTTCCTCCCTAAGATTTTCTGGAAAAGAAAAATAAACATGATAGGCAGACTACTTACAAAAGTTGTTCTAATATAAAATTACAGTTGATGAGAAAAATAGTGAGAAGTGATTCAGAGTGTTTAAGAAAATAGCAAGCCTTTCTAGATGAACTGGGACACTGAAACACCCACTAGAATTACAGTGACTCAGGCAAATGTGCAAATCACTGTTCTCTTTTGGGAATATCAGAAATCTAAACGTTGAGGCCAGCGTCTAAAGGAAGCAAGGCTAATACTTTGGGAAGAAAAACAGTTTTACAACAGAGATTCAGAAAAGAGCCAAGAAGAAATGATGACAAAATTTTGTCTGCATAGCACAGGCTGGTTTCCATAAAATGACTATATGAAAGTTGAATTTTGGAAGTGGCTTTCCTTTCCATGCACGAGCAGTTTGCACCTGCAAACACTAGGAACCGTGATCCCAGAAGCAGTTCTGAAGACCGCCCAAGAGCTCCCTGGGAAATTAAGTCAGCAAGCAGATAATGGTTCAGCCCATGATCCAATGAAGGAAGAACTGCGATTCACTCTCCATAGCCATTGAAGGCAATAAGGGGCATGGGCTGGTGTTCATATAAAAAGAATTAGACATGCAGTGCAACTGCAAATAAAAAGAAAAACTGATTTTTTAATAGGCCACAAACATGTTTTAGCACTCGCGTTGTTCCTAGCAGGTAATGAATTGATAACAGCACTTGACTGATACTGGTTGAGGGATTAAAATGCCTCCTTAGGGAGAGACCTCCAGTGAAAACTATTGTCCTATGTAGAATCTTTCTACTACAGAATGAATTCTCCCAGATGCTTTTTTAAAGACCCAATTTCCAGGATCCTCACCAGAACCACTGAATAAAAAACTCTGACACCAGGACCCAGAAATCTGTATGTTTAAACATTTCCCAGAGCTTCGAAGCAGCCAGTTTAGCATCAGCCCAGCCCCAGAACTCTGATGACTGCTGCAGATCGATTACATTAAAAATTAAATGCAGAAGAGCTATGGAAAATGGAAACAAGGTCCACTTTACTTCCCAACTATATTTGTGTTGCAGTTAGCCTCATCTAAAGTAAACCATAAGAATGATGCTAAATTACAGAAATGAAAACGTCCTTGTCCTATTCTCAAAGATGTGGCACTGTCTTATAGGGAAAATTAAAACTTGAGACACCACATATACAAGTAAATCAATAAAGTGGTCCACTGGAGTAAAATCTCAAATATAGTCTCAAGACCAACACAGTAAATCACGTGTAGGAAAATAGCCTGTTGCACGGCAAGAGTGATGCCATTTTGAAGTGAAACCCTTGTGATGACCGATGTTTGATTCCCGCATACCAAAGCGTTCCACAGCAAGGTCCTTAAACACCTGTAGCATAGATAACCCCTCATCAAGATGCTTATCCAACCTCTGCAGCCGTCATGTGTCGGCAAGTAAGTCTGAGCCATGACCGGCTGCACGTGTCTTTACCCTGAAACTTGCCATGTGAAAGATGCTTTCTGGAGAGTGGTTATGGTGCTCTGGCGTGTCAAGGCTATACACCCCTGAGATACCATTTCTATTGTAAAACCCTATGAAGTATTTCTGTCTACACCACTGCACTTGTCCGCCTCTCTCTTCAGCCTCTCGGGTCTCTCAGCTGGCGGGGACAGGTTCGCCTATACCTTCTTCCAGCAGAACAATGAGAAAAAGAGAAACAAACCCAACCAACAAGAGATTAAAACACCACGAAGGACGACGTGCTGAGCTTCAGTCTATCATGAGCCTTGTGTTTTATCCCTGGGGATACTTTTTTGTTGCAGAAGAAAAGCAAGCAGCTGACTGCCACACAACACGGTGTCTGGAAAATAGAGTAAAGGACAGGCTTGTTCTGCTCTGTGCCTTAATCTGTACAGGTGCTGGGTGCGGATTCGTGGTTTCAACTAGGAGTGATTTTGCCTCTCACAAAACTTTTGGCAACAATTTTGCTTGTCACAAATGTGGTGTGGGTGGAGGATGGCACTGGCATCTGGTTGCTAAAGCCAAGGGTTCTGATAAACAACCTCCAATACATAAAATGAGCCCATATAGCAAAGACTCAGATGACTCAAATGGTCAGCAGTGCTGAGGCTGAGAATCCTGGTATAAAGGATCAGCAGATACGTTTTTTGCCCTTAAGAAATTTATTTTAGATGTATCTTACGTAAACATAAAAATAACACATAATAAAATATTGTCAAAAGTGCTTTGAAGTAAAGCACATAAATTAATAGAACAGAGAGTTAACACTGAAACTAGTTGTTCATATTATCAACAAAAGAGAACAGGGCCCAACAGATGACAGGTACTCACGTTTCTGTTGAATCAGCAAAACCCTTTCTGTCACCCAAGTGTTTAATTGTAATAGCCTCACAAAATGCTCTTTGAACTTCACCCCGACTCTAGCTATGGCAGACTGTCCGTTCAGGCTGCTGTAACAAAATACCACGGGCTGGGTAGCTTATAAGCAACAGACATTTCTTTCTCACAGTGCTAGAGTCTGCGGAGTCCATGATCGAGGCACCAGATTTGGTGTGTGGGGAGGACCCACTTTCTGGTTCGTAGGTGGCACCTTCTCACTGTGTCCTCACGTAGTGGGAAGGGCTCATGACCTAGTAACTCCCCATAGGCCCCACCTCCGACTGCCAGTGCCTTAAGAATTAGGATTACACGGGAATATGGAGAGACATGGACATTCAGACCACAGCAGCCTGCAAGACGTGCTGCCCTGGACTGTCTGCCGTACAAATCTGGTCTTCTCAGAGTGAATGTCAGTGGCTGGGAGGGGGCCAGAGAGAGATTCTCTGATGCCCTCAAAGGGAAATACAGGATTGTACAACAGCATGAGCAGACGAGCCAGTCAATTAGAAGGTAGGTCTCTGCATTCACAGGGGGTCCCTGGCACCTGCTGAGGACCTGTCAATGGCCTCTGACTCCTGGCTGGCGCACCACCCTGTCCCTGGATAGGCACTGCTCCTTCACTGTGGGGCAGAACGTTTTGGCCTCTAGGGAAAGACACAGGTCTGAGCAGCCAGAGCCAATGGTACTCAATTCTGGGACACTGGCTGGACTTTTTCTAAAAGAAGCATTTTATTTCCATTGTCATTGCTGACAGGAAAATATTGAACCTCAGAATGGCTGGCAATTATCTTACAACAAAGAAAGCAGGGTCTTCTCGAAAATATTACCAATCCAGAGGAAAACCAAGCAGGACGCTGTGCTAAAGTCATTATTATTTAACCCCCAGGATCCAGCAAAGCCTGATGCCAGATAACCTGGGTGAAAGTGTCAATCTGATTTAAATCATAATAAGATTAAGTAAAATTGAACACACGTGTGGCCCTGAGCTAGATTCCAATCAAACTCACAGATGAATGATATGGGCCCGCCATTTAGAATTTCACATAGTGGAAACCATGTTGCTTGTTAGAATCTACCATATTTTTATTATAAATTGCTATACCTAGAAATTGCATAGGTACAGAAATATATAAGGTCTAAGTTATTTTCATTGTATTAAACACTATGCTTAACAACTTGCCCAAAGTCACAGGATAAGCACATAATCACCTAGAATTTGAACCCAGCTATCCTGATAGAGCTACTATACACACACTTTTCTCTTTGCAGTTATACTGAAAGACAATTTAATTCTAATAGTAGGGTTCAAAGAAATTAATATAGGTGCAAAGAAGAAGGAAAAAGTGACTCTGTGCACGTGTTTCACCAACCAAGTTTTACAGGTTTACAGGGAGTGGAGAGGAGAAAAAAATGGAAGAACATTTTTTAAAGAGAACAGGCAATATTTAAATGACCCTCTGGGCCAGGCACTGTTCTGAAAGTTTTATGGTATTAAATCCTTTATTCTCATAATAACCCTACCAAGGGATTGCTCTCCCCAATTTTCAAGACACTATGGGGAATGGACAGGGAGAGTAGTTTGCCCACATGAGTCTATTATAGGACCAGGATTTGACCCCAGAGAGACTAGCTCCAGGGATCACTCCTTCCCTTGTCCCCCTGCGCTGCTTCCCATCTGACAGTACATAAGGGGCAGTAAGTCATAAGACTCTCGCGTGAAGGCTGATCGGGTGATTGATGATGCGTTGGTAGAACCTGTTTTTTGAAATTGTATGGGGCAAAGAATGGCTACAAGCTCTTTTATGGCAAGTGACAATATTCTTTATCCGGACATGAACACACTATTAATCTATAATTATACATTTCTCCACTACCTTGATTGTAGTATTACTTTATTTTACCATAGCGTCTACTAGTCTACTGATTAACTGATTATATATTTCTTAATTATCACATAAGACATATGTCAGTTGTTTTGCCCAAAACTGATAAATCATAAGACCACTTCACAGATGTGGTATAATTACTCTTAAGGTCTCGAAAACCCATTGGTAACCTAGGACACAGTAACTTATTACTTAGCTTACCCATAGTTCAGAGGCTTTTCAGACGCATATGCGTCAACCTCTGAGCCGTGTCACTGGGAGTGGAGACTGTGTTCCCCCAAAACTCCCAGGCTTATAGCCACAATGTTGTGTCACTGACTGTGGAATTTTACCTCCAGCAATCAGGCTTAACAACCTTTGTTTACCAAGGTAGCCAGGTCTGCAATGAAACTTATGGTCAGCGGGAAATGAGACTGCTTTTTCCTTAGGCCTTCAGGACACAGAGCATATAGGCTTTAGCCTATATAAGAATGAATGAATATTGCTATTTAGACAACAGTCCGAAATTTGCTTATACACAGAGCAAACTCATTTTTAAATTGCTTACAGATAACTTCTAGAAATTTCTTTTTCAAAATACTTCATTTTGGATTTCTGATTCAATACACTATAGATTAGAGACATTTTGACAGAACAAGGACAATTGTAAGAGTTAATATGTTATAGCTAAAGCTTCAAGGTTAAATAAGGTACAAATAGCTCTGACAACTCATCTACCGGCAGTGTAGGACAGTTTAACTCAAAGTATCTACTGAGTAAGTATTTTACTGTTCCTACCCCTGCTGAGCACCGAGGGTAGAAACATGGCCACAGTTATGTCAAAAAAAACCCATAAGATAGGGTTATTTTCATAAACAATAGTATTTATTTCTACGTGCGTGCATGTCTGTATATATAAACATATGCCCGTTCATACATATGTGTATGTATATAAACAGATTTATACGTGTGTCAGTCCATTTGGGTTGCTATAAAGAAAATACCTAAGACTGAGTAATTTATTAAGAAAGAGTTTATTTGGCTTACAGTTCTTCAGGCTGTACAAGAAGGATCTATTACTGAGTTCAACTTTTATTCCATGGTGGTCCAAGAAGATGCAATGAATAATTTCTATGCCTTTAAATTTACTGAGGTTAGACTTGTGTCCTAAGATGTGGTCAATTTTGGAGTATGTTCCGTGGGCTGATGAGAAGTATGTGTATTCAGTTTTGTTGGGATGAAATGTTCTGTAGATGTCTGCTAAATCCAAATGTTGGATGGTTAGGTTTAAATCTAAAATTTTTTTGCTCAGCTTCTTCTTGGAGGATCTATCCAACACTGCCAACAACTTAGTGTCAACTCAAGCCCCTATGATTAAGCCAGTCCAAAATTGCCATAGTAGCTTAACTGCCTCCTGCCCTGCTCCTGTCTGACTAACTGCCTAATTTAACATTTCCCCTCTGATTTTCAAAAAAGGGCCGCTACCTGCTCTGACCGCTTCTTCACTGAGTAGTGGGCTGTGCAGTCGTCCCTTTATCAGGGCAGGCGTAGATGTCCATCCCGAGGCCACGGTAAGTGGGGTGCAGTTGTTTGTAAGAATGGTTGTTTTCGAACAGGTGGATGTCTGGTGGTTGTAACTGTTTATACCCAGGAGAGACCAGCCTCTGCGCATGGATAGCCTCTAAGTGGGAATAAATAAATTTTGTTATATAGTTCAAAATACAGGACTTGATAATTAAAACTGGTTAATATCTGACACTTTCCCCTGATAACCATTTTAGTATAAAACAGAAGGGAAGAAATCAAGTTCTGGAGTATAAGATGAATTAAAAGAATTTGTTAAGAATATGCTCAGTTATGGTAGGAGGAGGTAGACAGAGCAGGGCCAATTAAAAAAGAAAAGTAGCTGTGGTCGCTATGTTACGGGTATACCAGCACTCAGCAGAAGACCCAAGGTTAATTACTCATTTGAAGCTAAAGAAAAAAGGGGGGAATCTCTTTACTTTTTAAAACAACAGCCACTTTTTGCTTGCCTTGTCACACTAACTTGTTATGCTGAGTTAACATGGGAATGGGCCTGACCAAGACTTTATAAGTGAATTCCCTTGAGATAAGCACCAACCAACGTCCCAAAGACTTTCTAATATGGACAGACAAATGTGGTCATTTATCATACTATTTATTTTGTATTCATTTTCTTCCCCCTTTTTTCTAGTGCTTTTCATGAACCTGAAAAACAGCCCATTTAAATAAATAAAATGGGAGAGCTGTGAGAGGTAGACAGGCTGAATTCCTCACGTATCTTCCAACTAAGGGTAACGTGCCCAGTAAGGAGAAAGTTTAGGTGGCTATCCCTTGTGGGGCTTCAGCAGTCCAGGTGAGTTATGTTAGAAAAGCTCACATAGCTCAAAGGGACAAAACTTGTTCCCCACTTTTTCTTCTCTCTGGATTAGTTATCTGGCCGCTTCAGATGTTCCATTACCCAATGTCCCTGTTTACCCTTTACCCAACCTTCCTGGGGGCCGTCCTGTCCTCTCTCTCATTTCTAATTTTTTTTTTTTTTTTGGCCGGGGCTGGGTTTGAACTCACCACCTCCGGCATATGGGACCAGCGCCCTATCCCTTTGAGCCACAGGTGCCGCCCAAGAAATTAGTAGTGTTTTTTTTGTTTGTTTGTTTTTTGTAGAGACAGAGTCTCACTTTATGGCCCTCGGTAGAGTGCCATGGCATCACATAGCTCACAGCAACCTCCAACTCCTGGGCTTCAGCGATTCTCTTGCCTCAGGCTCCCGAGTAGCTGGGACTGCAGGAGCCCGCCACAACGCCCGGCTATTTTTTGGTTGCAGTTCAGCAGGGGGCGGGTTTGAACCCGCCACCCTAGGTATATGGGGCCGGCACCTTACCGACTGAGCCACAGGCACTGCCCCTCTCTCTCATTTCTAACCTTGACTACTAACTGCTGGGCTCCCTTGTACATGTACCCTGTTACGTTACCCAATAAAAAGACTCCCAAGAAGCAGGACCGGGGGCTGCATTGCTTTTAGGCTGCCGCTTGGCACATGAAACAATGCCTGCCCTTCCAGGCTTCCAGGCTTTATGATGTAAGACTAGTGTAAAGTCTCACAATTTCCCCAGCACTGTCTCCCTTGCTGACCACTGTCCTAGGTTGGGGTCCAGGAGAACCTCAACAGGCTCTCTCAAGCATATTCAAGACACAATGGGCCTCAAGTCATTTACACCTGTCTGCCAGCCTACTGAGTTATAAAGCACTGCCCTGGGATGAATGAGAACTGTAGAAAATGTGTTAGTACAGATTGAATACAACCACAGTCCAAGCAGAAAATACTAATTTACATATGAAAAGATAATCCTCTGTGGACACTTCAAAGCAAGGCAGTAATTGTTCTTCTAAAGACTGTGCACTTAGGAGACATTAACAGCCATTAATAAATAACACTCTCCTTTATTTGTCCTGTATATTGAAATTTCGTGCCAGGAGGCAACACTCAGCTCCTTCAAAAAAATTTACATCTGATTCAGAACTTAGACTGATAAATATTTACACTGTAGATTATTAGGATAAATGCAGAGAAGATTTTGAAATATAACATTACTAGAATTCTGTGTAAATGTACTACACTTGTTAAAATTACAAAAGGTAAAAAAAACTAAGTAAGAAAAAGTGTTACATTTTTGAGTAAAGAAAACTGCTTAAGTTGTCCCTTATCAGCAGTTTCACCTTCCAGGGCTTCCTTACCTGCAATACAGTACCATAAGATAGTTTGAAAGAGAGACAGATCACATTCACATAAGTTTTAGTGTAGCATATTGTTACAATTGTCATATTTTATTCTTAGCTATTGTTTTAATCTCTTCTTATGCCTTATTTATAATGTAAACTAAACTTTATCATAGGTAAGTAAGTATCAAAAAAAACAGAGTAACTGAGTCTATTGAAAGCTCATAACACTCACTGCAAAACAGCCACTAAATTGAGAGACCAGGTGTTGGGAAAAGGAAAGCAACTTTTACTTGGAGAGCCAGCAAACCAAGAAGATGGCAGACTAACATCTGAGGTTAGCATAACTTCAACCACCTTTCATGTTAAGGGGAGGAAGAAGAAGAGTGTCACAGGAGGTGACCCACATGGGACCATAGACGTCTGGGCTTCAGTGAAGGTCTGAGGAGGTTGTAAACCAGGTGACCCACAGAGGACCACAGACGTCTGGGCTTCAGTGAAGGTCTGAGAAGTTTGTAAACCAGGTGACCCACAGAGGACCACGGATGTCTGGGCTTCAGTGAAGGTCTGAGAAGTTTGTAAACCAGGTGACCCACAGAGGACCACGGACGTCTGGGCTTCAGTGAAGGTCTGAGAAGTTTGTAAGCCAGGTGACCCACAGAGGACCACGGACGTCTGGGCTTCAGTGAAGGTCTGAGAAGTTTGTAAACCAGGTGACCCACAGAGGACTATGGACATCTGGGCTTCAGTGAAGGTCTGAGAAGTTTGTAAACCAGGTGACCCACAGCGGACCACAGACGTCTGGGCTTCAGTGAAGGTCTGAGAAGTTTGTAAACCAGGTGACCCACAGAGGACTACGGACGTCTGGGCTTCAGTGAAGGTCTGAGAAGTTTGTAAACCAGGTGACCCACAGAGGACTATAGACGTCTGGGCTTCAGTGAAGGTCTGAGAAGTTTGTAAACCAGGTGACCCACAGAGGACCACAGACGTCTGGGCTTCAGTGAAGGTCTGAGAAGTTTGTAAACCAGGTGACCCACAGAGGACCACAGACGTTTGGGCTTCAGTGAAGGTCTGAGAAGTTTGTAAGCCAGGTGACCCACAGAGGACTATGGACGTCTGGGCTTCAGTGAAGGTCTGAGAAGTTTGTAAACCAGGTGACCCACAGAGGACTATGGACGTCTGGGCTTCAGTGAAGGTCTGAGGAGTTTGTAAACCAGGTGACCCACACAGGACCACAGACGTCTGGGCTTCAGTGAAGGTCTGAGAAGTTTGTAAACCAGGTGACCCACAGAGGACTACAGATGTCTGGGCTTCAGTGAAGGTCTGAGGAGGTTGTAAACCAGGTGACCCACAGAGAACTATGGACCTCTGAGCTTCAGTGTAGGTCTGAGGAGTTTGTAAACCATCTGTGCTTTTGGTTAGTTAACCTCAGATGGGTAGGTCAGGTCACCATGTTCCTATAAATCAGTGGTTCTCAACTTTCCCAATGCTGCGGCCCTTTAATGCAGTTCCTGTGGGTTGCGACTCCGAGGTTGAGAACCGCTGCTTTAAATGCTTTAACACAGCATTGTTACTCATATGCACAGTTTCTTTATCTAAGTACCAAGCACCCCTCTCACCATTACACGTGGAGTATTCTACTATGAGAGGTTTTACACATTCACTGGGGGGTTGGGATGTATCCCCTACAGAAAAGGGGAGACTAGTACACCCCAAATTAACCATCCAGTCATATTTGATGTTTTTGTGTTAAAGAACACTAATATCTATAATACAAAATGATCAAGCCGTTCTCATAGCTACCAAAGGACACAGGCACAGAAAGAACTCCATCAGAGAAAGGCATTTCCAAGTGCATTTCCTTTTAGTATTAATCTAGTAATTTCCAAGTGTATTTCCTTTTAGTATTAATCTAGTAATTACTCATGGTGCCCTGCTACGCCTCCCGTGCTTGACTCCAGGCTGAGTACTTTAGAGGAAGCCAGAGAAGGGTGATCGATTCTAGACACACAGTGGATGGGCCCTGGGATTCAGAAGCTTACCTGGGAATGCTAAATTAAAATGAATGAACCAATTATAGAACTGCAGGAAAAATATATAATTAACCATAGTACTCCTTTCCCAGTTTTAGTTATTACACAAATGTTTAGTTGGATTAAGCTAATGTTAATTTTAACCAGAAATGTTGAATAAATCAGTCCTATAGCATTATTAAGAACATTGATTTTTTTTGTTCTTAAAGGCATCACAAGTTATTTCCTTAATGATTTTTTAAAGGGAGGTGTCAAAAGAATTTGCCAAACTCACTGCATTCCAATGAACTGAACGGTACAAAGATTATTATCTCAGAGAAAAGAAATACTCAAACAATGTCATTTATCATCTACTTTACGTACAGCCCTTGCTCATCTCTGTCACACATACGTTTGCATCACTTAACAACAGGGATGCATTCTGGGAAAAGTGTCTTTGGGAAATTTTATCATTGTGCAAACATCATTAGGTGTACGTATAAAAACCGACAAGGTACAGCCTGCTACACACCTAGGCTAGACGGTGTCCCTACTGCTCCTAGGCTGGAAACCTGTACAGTATGTTACTGTACTTAGTGTTGTAGGCCACTAAAACAATGCTGCGTGTAAGTGGATCTAAACATACTGAAAAATAGGCAAGGTACAGTAAAAGTGCAGCATAATAAGCTTATGGGACCACCGTCATATATGTTTCAACATATGTGGGGCATGATCGTGTGTGTGTGTGTGTGTACATACACAAGGCCTGACAATTAAGTTAGGAAACTCATCAGCAAAAGTACTATGTACCTCACTGCCGCATAGCAATACAGTCAGCTTTGAAGTACTGCACTGAGGAAGCTACACTCTGATGCTAGTGCTTAGTCCAGGCTTTAAAGCAATTTTGGAACGGTTTGTCTGGAATGACTATGATGGCTATTGTCACATGAGGTCTCACAGTTGAGTTTGCAAAGTTGCCACTGTACACTTACGTTGGCAGCACTGTAGAAACAAGTCAGGATGGTTTCATAATCTCGGTATATCAACATCTCACAACTGTGTTTGTATCAGCACGTGGGGGTGTCTTGCTGAACGGCCTTCATTATTGTTGAGTGTTTTTGTGTGTCATATGATGGCACCTGTGATGGTCGTTCCAGGAAAAGGGTATAGACACACACATACACACACACACACACATCTACCTACATATATAATACTATAGTCTGAAAGTCTATGTCCCCCCAAAAAAATTCCTGTTTTGAAATTATAAACCTCAAGGTGATGATATCAGGAAGCAGGGCCTTGGGGAAATAATTAGGTCATGAGGGTTATGAGGCATCTCTTGATTGTAAGTGGTGCCTTTATTAAAAAGATCACAGAGGGGAGAGAGCAAGATGGCGGCCGAGTAATAGCTTCCTTGCATCTGGGCACCATGAGTCTGGGAACATAGGACTCCAGGCATCTCTGGCTTGTGGAATCTGCCTATAATCATCCTTGTGAGGATACAGGGAGTCAGCGAGAGACATCTGGACCCCAAGAGGAAGATTAAAACAGTGGAAAACTGGCAAGCGGTGGTGTGTGTTCAATCGGTCTAAACCTGCTGGCAACTGTAAGTAAGTACAGTAGCAGAGAGACTGAAAACTGGAAAGGCCTTACCTGTGAAGTATTTTGGTGTCTTTGGACTTGCCACTCAGTTGAACTGTCTTGGGGAGAGCCTGAGCGGGAGTGCGGAGAACTTTGGCCATTGTCTAGGGCCCCATTCTGAGCCGCCGAGCCAGACGGAGCTAATAGTGTTTGGCTGTGGGCCACAGGGAGCCATTGTGAGTGATCTGCCCTGCAAGCTCCGCCCTCAGGGTTGCAGAACGAGAATCCGGTGGGAGCTGGTAACCTATCCACTGAGTAGCCTAAGGGCAGGGTCTGAGCCGCCTTACAGCCCTAACCCTCAGGGGAAGAGTGAGACCAGTTTTGGCACACTGGGTAAGTGGATAGCCACTTCAGCAGTGATTCTAGCGACAAGAACTTTCCTAGGAAAGCTTCTACTCAGCAAGTTTACAAGTTCAAAGTGCCTTTTAAAGGGGCTGAAAAGAGATTTAGGGTGTCTACCTGCTGGGGTTGGAGAAATCTGCAGCCTCCAGTCGTATCAGCACTGTGATTAACGCTCATACCCCAGAAGACCACGTGTTGCCCAGACAATATTCAACAACATATACATACTGCTTTGTTTTTGGTTGTGTTTTGTTTTATTTTTGTTTTTTTTTTTTTTGGTTTGGTTGTCTTTCTGTTTATTTTGATGTTGTTGATGTTGTTTTGTTTTTTAATTTCAACCTTTTCCGTACAGATATTTTCTTTCTCAATTTTTCTAATGTAATTATAATTTCCCATTGCTGCCTTTTTCAATAACTAGAACTTTATTTTTGCTAGTGTTTCTACCGCTATTATTTGGTTTCTCACCCAATTCTGTCCCGTAAAGTTTTCTGTTTGCTTGTTTTGGTTTGATTTATAGCATTTTTGTCTTTCCTCTTTACTTGATGGAGGTGGGGTACTGTGTCTGACCAGGTTAGCAAAGAGCTGCTGACCTCAAGGGAACCACTGAACTGGGCACCCCCAGAAGGTGGGGTTTTTTTAAGGTTGTGTCAAAGTACCCTACTGTACACCTGTATTGCTCTGTCTCCCTCTTTCTGTGCCTCTCTTCTTTTTGTCAATATTCCTTTTACCCACCGACTCTCCTTTTTTTTTTCACTGATTCCTCCTTTCTTTCATCCCTTTCTTGCTCTTCAACCTTCTTATCCTTCTGGTCCTGTACCAAAAGGACTCACTGAAACCTTAGTCCACAGGCACGAGAACTTAAAGAGCAAGAGGAAGTGAAAGGAAAATTAGGGCAAGGAAACAGATAAAAGAAATCATTCATGAGGAAGAATCAGCATAAAACTCCAGGCAACATGAAGAACCAGTCCAGAAAAACCCTGCCAAGGGACCATGAGGTAGCTACTGCACAGGATTCCACCTATAAAGAAATGTTAGGAATGACAGAAAGGGAATTTAGAATACACATGATGAAAACAATGAAAGAAATGATGGAAACAATGAAGAAAACTGCTAATAAAGTGGAAAATAACCAAAAGGAAATCCAAAAACAGAATCAAATAAGAGAAGAACGATATGAAGAATATAGCAAGGATATAGCAGAGCTGAAGGAACTGAAACAGTCAATTAGGGAACTTAAAGATGCAATGGAAAGTATCGGCAACAGGTTAGACCATGCAGAAGAAAGAATTTCAGAGGCAGAAGACAAAGTTCTTGAGATAACTCAGAGAGTAAACGAGGCAAAAAAGAAGAGAGAGAAAGCAGAACGTTCACTGTAAGAATTATGGGACTTTATGAAGTGTTCCAACATTCGAGTTATAGGAATTCCAGGAGGGGAAGAAGAATGCCCCAGAGGAATGGAAGCCATACTAGAGAATATTATAAAAGAAAATTTCCCAAATATCACCAAAGATTCTGACACACTGCTTCCAGAGGGATATCACACCCCAGGTAGCCTCAACTCTATCCAAGCTTCTCCAAGACACATTGTGATGAACCTGTCCAAAGTCAAGACAAAAGAAATGATTCTGCAAGTTGCCAGGAGTAAGCGCCAGTTGACCTACAGGGGAAATCCATCAGAGTGACCGCAGACTTCTCTAATGAAACTTTCCAAGCAAGAAGACAATGGTCATCTACTATTAATCTACTTAAACAGAATAATTTCCAGCCCAGAATTCTGTACCCTGCTAAGCTAAGCTTTAAAATTGACAGAGAAATCAAATCATTTACGGATATACAAACATTGAGGAAATTCGCCACAAAAAGACCAGCTCTACAGGAAATACTTCAACCTGTTCTGCACACTGACCAGAACAATGGATCAGCAGCAAAGTAAGAACTCAGATAATAAAGGACAGAACCTAACCTCCACACTGATGCAAAAGACAAAACTAATCAATGGACTCTCACAAAATAAGATGAATAGAATACTACCAAACTTATCAACTATCTCAGTAAATGTTAATGGCTTGAATTCCCCACTGAAGAGACATATATTGGCTGACTGGATTAAAAAACACAAGCCATACATTTGCTGTCTGCAAGAAAAACATCTGGCTTCAAAAGACAAATTAAAACTCCAAGTCAAGGGTTGGAAGACAATTTTTCAGGCAAATGGCATTCAGAAGAAAAGAGGAGTTGCAATGTTATTTTCAGATACATGTGGATTTAAAGCAACTAAAGTCAAAAAAGACAAAGATGGTCACTTTATACTGGTCAAGGGAAAATATAACAAGAAGACGTTTCAATTCTAAGTATTTATGCACCCAATTTAAATGCTCCCAGATTCTTGAAACAGACCTTACTCGGTCTGAGCAATATGATATCTGATTATACCATAATAACAGGGGACTTTAACACTCCTCTTACAGAGGTGGACAGATTCTCTAAACAGCAATTAAACAAAGATATAAGAGATTTAAATGAGGACCTAGAACAACTGTGCTTGATAGACCATATAGAACACTCCATCCCAAAGATAAAGAATATACATTCTTCTCATCACCCCATGGAATAGTCTCGAAAATTGATCATATCCTGGGACACCAAACAAATATCAACAGAATCAAAAGAATTGAAATTTTACCTTGTATCTTCTCAGACCATAAGGCACTAAAGGTGGAACTCAACTCTAACAAAAATGCTTGACCCCACACAAGACATATAAATTAAACAACCTTCTATTGAATGACAGATGGGTGCAGGAAGAAATAAAACAGGATATCATTAACTTCCTTGAGCATAACAACAATGAAGACACAAGCTACCAATACCTGTGGGATACTGCAAAAGCAGTTTTGAGAGGAAAATTCATCGCGTTAGATGCCTACATTTGAAAAACAGAAAGAGAGCGCATCAACAATCTCACAAGCCATCTTATGGATTTGGAAAAAGAAGAACAATCTAAGCCTAAACTCAGTAGAAGAAAAGAAATATCCTAAATCAAATCAGAGATCAAGAAATTGAAAACAAAAGAATCATTCAGAAAATTAATGAAACAAGGAGTTGGTTTTTTGAAAAAATAAATAAAAAAGATAAACCATTGGCCAGACCAACAAGAAATAGAAAAGTAAAATCTCTAGTAACCTCAATCAGAAATGATAAAGGGGAAATAACAACTGATCCCACAGAGATACAAGAGATCATCTCTGAATACTACCAGAAATTATATGCCCAGAAATTTGACAATGTGAAGAAAATGGATCAATATTTGGAATCACACCCTCTCCCTAGACTTAGCCGGGAAGAAATAGAGCTCCTGAACAGACCAATTTCAAGCACTGAGATTAAAAAAACAATAAAAAATCTTCAAACCAAAAAATGCCATGGTCCAGATGGCTTCACTCCAGAATTCTATCAAACCTTCAAGGAAGAGCTTATTCCTGTACTGCAGAAATTATTCCAAAAAATTAAGGAAGAAGGAATCTTCCCCCAACACATTCTATGAAGCAAACATCACCCTGATACCAAAACAGAAAAAGACCCAACCAAAAAGGAGAATTTCCGACCAATCTCACTCATGAATACAGATGCAAAAATTCTCAACAAAATCCTAGCCAATAGATTACAGCTTATCATCAAAAAAGTCATTCATCATGATCAAGTATGCTTCATCCCAGGGATGCAAGGCTGGTTTAACATACGCAAGTCCATAAACGTTATCCACCATATTAACAGAGGCAAAAATAAAGATCATATGATCCTCTCAATAGATGCAGAAAATGCATTTGATAAAATCCAGCATCCTTTTCTAATTAGAACACTGAAGAGTATAGGCATAGGTGGCACATTTCTAAAACTGATTGAAGCTATCTATGACAAACCCACAGCTAATATTTTACTAAATGGAGTAAAACTGAAAGCTTTTCCTCTTAAAACTGGAACCAGACAAGGTTGTCCTCTGTCACCTTTACTATTCAACATGGTGCTGGAAGTTCTAGCCAATACAATTAGGCAAGACAAGGAAATAAAGGGAATCCAAATGGGAGCAGAGGAGGTCAAACTCTCCCTCTTTGCTGATGACATGATCTTATACTTAGAGAACCCCAAAGTCTCAACCACAAGACTCCTAGAAGTCATCAAAAAATACAGTAATGTTTCAGGATACAAAATCAGTGTCCACAAGTCAGTAGCCTTTGTATACACCAATAACAGTCAAGATGAGAAGCTAATTAAGGACACAACTCCCTTCACCATAGTCTCAAAGAAAATGAAATACCTAGGAATATACCTAATGAAGGAGGTGAAGGACCTCTATAAAGAAAACGATGAAATCCTCAGAAAGGAAATAGCAGAGGATATTAACAAATGGAAGAACATACCATGCTCATGGATGGGAAGAGTCAACATTGTTAAAATGTCTATACTTCCCAAAGCAATCTACCTATTCAATGCCATTCCTATCAAAATACCAATATTGTACTTTCAAGATTTGGAAAAAATAATTCTGTGTTTTGTATGGAACCAGAAAAAAACTCATATAGCTAAAGCAGTTCTTAGTAATAAAAATAAAGCTGGGGGTATCAGCATACCAGATTTTAGTCTGTACTACAAAGCCATAGTGGTCAAGACAGCATGGTACTGGCAAAAAAATAGAGACATAGACACTTGGAATCAAATTGAAAACCAAGAAATGAAACTAACATCTTACAAACCACCTAATTTTCGATAAACCAAACAAGAACTTACCTTGGGGGAAAGACTCTCTATTCAATAAATGGTGTCGGGAGAACTGGATGTCTACATGTAAAAGACTGAAACTGGACCCACACCTTTCCCCACTCACAAAAATTGATTCAAGATGGATAAAGGACTTAAATTTAAGGCATGAAACAATAAATATCCTCAAAGAAAGCACAGGAAAAAGACTGGAAGATATTGGCCTGGGGAAAGACTTCATGAAGAAGACTGCCATGGCAATTGCAACAACAACAAAAATAAACAAATGGGACTTCATTAAACTGAAAAGCTTCTGTACAGCTAAGGAGACAACAACCAAAGCAATGAGATAACCTACACAATGGGAAAGGATATTTGCATATTTTCAATCAGACAAAAGCTTGATAACTAGGATCTATAGAGAACTCAAATTAATCCACATGAAAAAAGCCAACAATCCCATATATCAATGGGCAAGAGACATGAATAGAACTTTCTCTAAAGACGACAGACGAATGGCTAACAAACATATGAAATAATGTTCATCATCTCTATATATTAGAGAAATGCAAATCAAAACAACCCTGAGATATCAGCTAACCCCAGTGAGAATGGCCCACATCACAAAATCCCAAGACTATAGATGCTGGCCAGGATGTGGAGAGAAGGGAACATTTTTACACTGCTGGTGGGACTGCAAGCTAGTAGTACCTTTCTGGAAGGAATTATGGAGAAACCTCAAAGTACTCAACCTAGACCTCCCATTTGATTCTGCAATCCCATTACTGGGCATCTACCCAGAAGGAAAAATATCCTTTTATCACAAGGACACTTGTACTAGACTGTTTATTGCAGCTCAATTTACAATTGCCAAAATGTGGAAACAGCCTAAATGCCCACCAACCCAGGAATGGATTAACAAGCTGTGGTATATGCATACCATGGAATACTATTCAGCTATTAAAAAAAATGGAGACTTTACATCCTTCGTATTAACCTGGATGGACGTGGAAGACATTATTCTTAGTAAAGCATCACAAGAATGGAGAAGCATGAATCCTATGTACTCAATTTTGATACGAGGACTATTAATGACAATTAAGGTTATGGGGGGGGAAACAGAAAGAGGGAAGGAGGGAGGGGGGTGGGGCCTTGGTGTGTGTCACACTTTATGGGGGCAAGACATGATTGCAAGAGGGAATTTACCTAACAATTGCAATCAGTGTAACCTGGCTTATTGTACCCTCAATGAATCCCCAACAATAAAAAAAAAAAAAAAAGTTGATGGGATGATCAATTAGAAAAATATTTTTTGAATGCAATTTGACAGTATTATAAAAGCCCAAAATATGATTATTTTGTTTTAACTATCTATTTCACTACTGAGATTTAATACTGAATAAAAATTACCAGTAATAAAGATGTTTGTGAAAGGATTATTTATGCTATTAAAATGCAAAGAAAACTAAGTATCCAAAAAAGATAGAAATGACCTTAAATTCTGTTTATCTATACAATTTATCATGCCATAACCATCAAAAGTAGTATCCTCAAAAAATAGATAAATACACATATCATATTGCTCAATGTAAGAAATAAAATAAAATTTATATGCTATGATTTCAATGTTTAAGTTAAAAAATGTACTTTATGTGGTTCTAATAAATACATATAAATATTCTCAAAAAAAAAAAAAGTCACAGAGAGAGCTGACCACCATCCGCCATGCAATGACATGGTAATAAGGGGCTGTGTATGAGAAAATGTGCCAGTACCTTCATCCTGGAACACAAAGCTTGTAGAACTATGAGAGATACATTTCTGTTATTTATAAAATACCTAGTTTACAGTATTTATCATAGCAGCCTGGATACACTATATCTATTCATGTATCCTTAAATAGTGGAAACCGTGCCTTTACCCTAGACACTACACACTCTATATATTTATATTTATTTATCTATATGTCCCTAAATACTACACTACCATGTGTCTTTACCATGTAGTGTATCTTTACACTAGACACTCTATATATTTATATTTATCCAACTATGTGTCCTGAAGTAGTAGGAACCATGTCCAACTCATTTTGTATCATTCAAGGTCTAATATAATATACCATGTTTTTTATTAACTGAATTAAATTGATTTTACCTTGAATAGGCTTATCTTCACACACTCCACTGAGCTTTATTTCAGTCCCATGGGTGACGAGTCTGGTGTCCTGTGCTTCTGACTCTAAGCTGGACCATGCTGCAGGGGAATACAAGGGGTGACTTGGTTCAGAACACACTATTCCAAAATACAGTGCATTGGCATATTGCGTATTTTAAGCTGAAGGAATTTGAGAATTGACAAATGTAGGAAGGAAATTCAAGCAGGTCGTAAGACCTTCCTTCCTTCATGAGAAATGCCTTCCCTGTGCCCAGAGGAAAAGACCACTCGTAGATTTGAAGATGATGAGACATCAAGAGAAATCTGAATGCATAGGCCTTACTGCGTTTCCACCAACTTACTACCCTTAGTTTATAGTCTTTTTCTGTCAAGTTTTTCTGTCACTTTCCACTCTTCATCAAATCTAGTATTAGAAACACTCAGGCCTAATCATTTCTTTGAGTTTTCATTTTGTCATGAAGACTCTCATACTGTGTAAAGCTTAACTAAACTCGTGTGTCTTTCCCTTCATACCCTGTCTTCTCTTGGTCTCATTTACAGAGCCCGCTACAGATGCTACAACAGCAGAGAAAAGGACTTTTTTCTCCTGCAGGGGTTAGAAGAAGACAAAGGGTCTGTCCTTAACAAGAACAGCACATGATGGATGTGATATAACCAAACATGGGACAGTCAGAGAACCACACAAGTCCATGTGCCAGGACAGAGGAACACCACGAACACTAGGATTCCAGCCATGAGGTGGCACGGATCAGCCTTGGCTTTGCCACCAAACAGCTTCAGGAGAGCTTTGGGTTACTAGCTAGTCTCTGGAAACACACGTCTGAGCAAACCCCGGCTCCAAATTGGGCAAGTTTTTCTGAATATACCTATTTCATGTCTATGTTCAGGTAGCAACGGTATCTGCACTGGTCATGTTGTTTAACTGCAAGCAACTCTTGATGATTTGAGTTTAAGAAAAGATAAATTTAAGTGAACAGCACCTGAGATAAGTCACCAAGAATCCCAGAGAACCTGGATGACAATGTGAGCAAAAAAGAAAAAAAAGAAAAAGGAAAGGCCATGACACATGAATCACAAGCCAAGTAATTCCACAGACCCTGCTGCTACTACTGATTTGGGGATTCCACAGTCCAGGCCACTGCTCTGCCTTTAGTGGGGTGCTGGGCAGGACCAACGGTTCTGACCCTGCCACAGGGCCCTACAACTCCCACCGCCCACTTGCCCAGCTTCCTGTGAGACAGAGCCTGAGGGGCCAAGCCTGCATCAGATGCCACAGCCCTGCTGAAAATAAGGGGGTGGGTTACTTAATATGGAAAATATACTGCCTTCCCCATCCAGCCCCCTAACCATAAGGATAGGGAGCTCTCCAAACACAAAAGTGTGTTTCCATGGTGAGTGGACAAACACCGAACTTTATTCAAATACGAGGAGCCCAGATATCTCACGTTAACTCACACAGGTATATCATTTAGATACACCAACTTTAAATGAATGCTGAGTATAGAAGCATATTTCCAACACACAGCAATCTTTTTGGTCTCTGAAAACATTGCACTTGTAATTTTTTCATCCACACTCATCGTAATGGGAAGTGGCCAGTGACGTGCTCTGCTTCCCACCAGCATGACCAGGCACTAGTCAGCACACGCGTTACTCTCTGCATTCTTGGCACATTTTAGGGATAACATCAATATTTTGCTTCGTGCAGTTTTGTTTCTGGGGGTTCACAGAGAATAAAAACACAGTTGAAGCACATATGATGGTCAAAGTTTAGTTTTGTGAATGCATAAAGAATTCATGCAAACAATAAGAAAATTATTAATAGCCTGATAAAGAAGACAGCCAAGAACAAACACAGGCAATTTACCAAGTAAGAAATAGAACTACATTTGTTTAAATGCAAAAATTCCAATGAAATATTATTTTTATCTTCAAGATTTCAATAACTTTTACAAACAATAATATAATACAGATACATGTTATATACAATGTACAGTATGATATTGGCCAAAGATTCAGTGATACTAGCACTTCATGTATTTCTAGTGGGCCATCCATCTACAAAATTTAAGAAAAATGATTTATACTATGTGAGTCTTCATATTTTTGTATTCATTGACTCTGAAATATCTCTTCTGAATATCTATTCCAAGATAAAATGCAAGAAAAAAAATGTTCACCAGAATATCATTTATAGTATTATAGTATTAGTATAGTATAATACTAAGATTAAAACCTAAATTTCCGAAAGTTTAGAAATCCTCAGGGCCCTGATGAAATATTTACTTAACACTATATTATGCAAACATTGAAAATAATGTCTGGGAAATAGTCCTACTGACATGGGACATGTTGCCAAATGTGTCTTGTACAGAGAGGCTTCGGAACTAATCATGCTCCTCACACTTGTTTCCTCACATGTCTGTCTCCCTTTTGAAACCATAATCTTTTTATAATCCATAATAGCTTGTCTTATCTGTCTTTTAAGCATTAATAACTAGCACCCTGTTACCTAATTTGAGCTCTATAAATTATTTAAGAATGAAATAAAGTAATGAATAAGTGAGTGAATGAATATGTGTATGTCTTCTTTAGAAAACTAGTTCCCTGAATGATCTCTATGCCTCTTATGGATCTTCTGAAACAGAACGTTGCAACAGAAGACAATTCATCAATATTTTCCAGACCCTGTGCTTTGAAATCCTTTTTGAGATTCGATGCTTCATCTGAGTAGAGAGGATTTTCTTTTCCCTTTTATTTCATTTAGGAGGTATAAAACTAGATACAGTGAGTCCCAGATAAGCTAAACTACTGACTGGCTTTTCAAAAATGTCTTTATTATGTAAGTGGGAAGATAATTCCTGAAGTCTTTGAACAGTGTTATAAAAGTTACACGCACATGTATGTGCACACAAACATGCATCCAACCTCTCAGGATACCAGTACCTGTCTCTCGTGTGCTTCTAACTCAGTCCTGCTACCTCTGAATACTGCCTGGAGAGGATCCCACACGATGGGGAAATGACTGAGTCCATGCTGAGCACGCATGCTTTCATGAGTTTCAGATTTCAAAGAATGCTGCATGGTACCCCCTGGAATTACATTCCCATGTGTTGTCCTAGATGTTTAATCTTCAGATCAGGCTCAGTATAATAGGACTACCCTACCAGGGCAGCTGCCAGAATAAGCATGTGCTTCCAAGACTGCATAATGACGAGGGCACATGTGCCTGTCTCAAAAAACTTTCCTTGAAAATTTAATCTTCCTCAGACTTTCAAAATAATAATTAAGAAAAAAGAAAAAACGTAAAATACTCTGACCCTTCAGCTAGCATGTGGATTTACCTACATAGCATTTCAATTATTCATGAAATGTTTTACGCATAAAGAGTTTGTTCCAAGGTTATTTATAGATATAAATAGTAAAATGTTATAGAGGGCATATATCTACTTTTTCTTTTTTTTTTTTTTATTGTTTGGGATTCATTGAGGGTACAATAAGCCAGGTTACACTGATTTTAATTGTTAGGTAAAGTCCTTCTTGCAATCATGTCTTGACCCCATAAAGTGTGACACACACCAAGGCCCCACCCCCCTCCCTCCGTCCCTCTTTCTGTTTCCCCCCCATAACCTTAATTGTCATTAATTGTCCTCATATCAAAATTGAGTACATAGGATTCATGCTTCTCCATTCTTGTGATGCTTTACTAAGAATAATGTCTTCCACTTCCATCCAGGTTAATACGAAGGATGAAAAGTCTCCATTTTTTTTAATGGCTGAATAGTATTCCGTGGTATACATATACCACAGCTTGTTAATCCATTCCTGGCTTGGTGGGCATTTAGGCTGTTTCCACATTTTGGCGATTGTAAATTGAGCTGCAATAAACAGTCTAGTACAAGTGTCCTTATGATAAAAGGATTTCTTTCCTTCTGGGTAGATGCCCAGTAATGGGATTGCAGGATCAAATGGGAGGTCTAGCTTGAGTGCTTTGAGGTTTCTCCACACTTCCTTCCACAAAGGTTGTACTAGTTTGCAGTCCCACCAGCAGTGTAAAAGTGTTCCCTTCTCTCCACATCCACGCCAACATCACAGTTTTGAGATTTTGTGATATGGGCCATTCTCACTGGGGTTAGATGATATCTCAGGGTTGTTTTGATTTGCATTTCTCTAATATATAGAGATGATGAACATTTTTTCATACGTTTGTTAGCCATTCGTCTGTTATCTTTAGAGAAAGTTCTATTCATGTCTCTTGCCCATTGATATATGGGATTGTTGGCTTTTTTCATGTGGATTAATTTGAGTTCTCTATAGATCCTAGTTATCAAGCTTTTGTCTGATTGAAAATATGCAAATATCCTTTCCCATTGTGTAGGTTGTCTCTTTGCTTTGGTTATTGTCTCCTTAGCTGTACAGAAGGTTTTCAGTTTAATGAAGTCCCATTTGTTTATTTTTGTTGTTGTTGCAATTGCCATGGCAGTCTTCTTCATGAAGTCTTTCCCCAGGCCAATATCTTCCAGTGTTTTTCCTATGCTTTCTTGGAGGATTTTTATGGTTTCATGCCTTAAATTTAAGTCCTTTATTCATCTTGAATAAATTTTTGTGAGTGGGGAAAGGTGTGGGTCCAGTTTCAGTCTTTTACATGTAGACATCCAGTTCTCCCAACACCAGTTATTGAATAGGGAGTCTTTCCCCCAAGGTATGTTCTTGTTTGGTTTATCGAAGATTAGGTGGTTGTAAGATGTTAGTTTCACTGAAGAGTATAGGCATAGGTGGCACATTTCTAAAACTGATTGAAGCTATCTATGACAAACCCACAGCCAATATTTTACTGAATGGAGTAAAACTGAAAGCTTTTCCTCTTAGAACTGGAACCAGACAAGGTTGTCCTCTGTCACCTTTACTATTCAACATGGTGCTGGAAGTTCTAGCCAATACAATTAGGCAAGACAAGGAAATAAAGGGAATCCAAATGGGAGCAGAGGAGGTCAAACTCTCCCTCTTTGCTGACGACATGATCCTATACTTAGAGAACCCCAAAGACTCAACCACAAGACTCCTAGAAGTCGTCAAAAAATACAGTAATGTTTCAGGATACAAAATCAGTGTCCACAAGTCAGTAGCCTTTGTATACACCAATAACAGTCAAGACGAGAAGCTAATTAAGGACACAACTCCCTTCACCATAGTCTCAAAGAAAATGAAATATCTAGGAATATACCTAATGAAGGAGGTGAAGGACCTCTATAAAGAAAATGATGAAATCCTCAGAAAGGAAATAGCAGAGGATATTAACAAATGGAAGAACATACCATGCTCATGGATGGGAAGAATTAACATTGTTAAAATGTCTATACTTCCCAAAGCAATCTACCTATTCAATGCCATTCCTATCAAAATACCAACATTGTACTTTCAAGATTTGGAAAAAATGATTCTGTGTTTTGTATGGAACCAGAAAAAACCCCGTATAGCTAAGGCAGTTCTCTGTAACAAAAATAAAGCTGGGGGCATCAGCATACCAGATTTTAGTCTGTACTATATCTACTTTTTCTATCACAAGTGTTTTATGTTAGATACATGGACTCTGAAAGATGGCTCCTAATGTGTAATGTCACCTGAGTTAATTCAGTAAACGGGGAGAGGTGAGGCAGAGTTGGAGAACTGACCCAGTGGTAAGCACAGGCTTTAGAGTCAGAGACATCAGAGTTCAGCTCTTACTAATTCAGCACTATTAACTGGATGTCCTTAGTTACTTGATAACTCTGACTCTGTGCAGGGCTGAGATGGAATGCAGGGGACTGAAGACTGGGTGTAGGTGTTAAAGTGAATAATGCTTGAGCAGGTACCCCACGGAAGCACTGACAACTGCAAACAAGAACCGGCTGCAACTAGCTTGTCAGCTGTCTCTATCCCCTTCCATAAACATGGGAAATTACAATTCCATTTAGATTGTGGGTCTAAACTTTCACTGCCCTGGAAATCACCACGACAGTTCTAAGACAATCATGTAAGTATGAAAATGGGAGGGAACCTGATCCTAGGAATTAGCTACTCAAATTCTTAGAAAAAGCCCACCCCTTGACCTTGAATGTTCCTCCCATCAATTAGTAAGATGACAAAATATCGAAAACCACTTCTCCTCTCTGGGCAGTTGCTCTTTCTTGAGCCTACCTGAGTATATACTTTCACTTTCAATAAAAAGCTGTCACTTGCTTGGCTAACGTGGTACATCCTAAAATTCTTTTCCCAAGGATCACTAAGAACTTGGAAAAATCTCCACTCAGAGGTCAGTGACACTACTATTTAGTTGCTTATAAACAGCAATAAACATAATAATAAAAATGCTGATCTCACATATTCTTTATGAGAATTAAATGAGCTCCAAACACATTATACCTTATGCCAAATACTGTAGAAAAGTACTATTTAGTTGGATAAAACTACGAGAGTCTGTGCGGAATGGTTAATTTTGTACATCAGCTTGGCTAGGGGCACCGAGATAGCTCATAGAACATTATTTCTGGGTGTGTTTGTGAGAGTATCTGAAAGGGATTTGTATTTAAATCCATAGACTGAGTAAAGAATATCACCCTCTCCGAGGTGAGCAGGCATCATCCAGTCTGTGTACAGAACAAAAAGGCTAAAGACAGAAAAATTCTCTCTCTCTTCTTTTCCTCCCAGAAACATCAGGGTTTCTCATTCTCAGATTTTCAGACCCTGGGACATACACAAGCAGCTTCCCTCACACCCACCCCAATTCTCACCCTATCTTCAGCATCCAACTGAATTACACCACCAGCTTTCCTGGTTCTCCAGCTGGCAGGCAGCATATCATAGGACATGAGCTAATCCTCATAAAAAATATCCTTTGATATATTCATATCTATCTACTGGTTGTGTTTCTCTGGAGAACCATGACTAATGTACTGTGACTCAGTTTAAGTCAGTAGCATCTGACTACATGGAAAAGGCTTGCCAATCTGACATGCCAATCTGGATTATTTATTTATTTTTTCTGATGCAATCTAAGAAAGAGGTCAGGGGGTTTTACTTAACATAAATTGCCAGCAGGTACAAAATTAAGAATAGTAAATGCTAAGAATCTCAAAACTATCTTTCAAAATGCTAATAATTCTAGAAACACCACTATGTAAATAAAAGAACAGTTTCCTTCTACAGCCTCTATCAGGTCTGGTCACTTGCTTGTCCTGGAAGAAGAGACCAGGGCACAAGTTCAAGTAGCTCTGCTGCTCCTGAGGTTCTGAGTCACTTGATGGTGTTTCCAGCAAAGACCCGGCCCCAGAAGGAAAGGAGAAGTGGGACATACCTAGGGTGCCTTTAAAAGATGAGGCTGGGATACTGAACAGCACTCAGAAAGGAAATGGTGAATTCCTTCCCTACAATATTTGTTTTAGCTAGTACCCTCTGGCTACCCATACATTCTAGCTAGAACTCTGTATATGGGGTCTGACAATTAAGTTAATGGACTTGTCATTTTACACTTACATTGGAAGCACTGTACAGACAACTCAGTAAGGTTTCATAACTGTGATATATCAGTGTCTCATAGCTGTGCTTATATTGATGTGTGACAGTGTCTTGCTGAGTGGTGTTCATTACTATTGTTGTGCTTTTGTGTGCCATCATGAGAATGTTGGAGCTTGAATTAGAGCAATGAACAAACCTTAAATTTCTTGTTAAATTTGACAAGAGTGGAAGTGAAATCAGGGTCACATTAATCTAAGCGTATGGGGATAATGCCATGAAGAAAACAGCAGTGTACAAATGGATTCAATGTTTTTCTCAGAGGAAAGAAAGCATTGCTGATGAATAGATGTCAGTGCAACCCGTAATGAGAAAACATTGCAAAAATTTGTTGAATTGTGTGTCAAAATCATCAGCTGACTGGGACAAGCATAGCAGAGCAAGTAAACATCAATGGTGAAACAGTTAGGAAAATCTTAACTGAAAATCTTGGCACAAGAAAGGAGTTTGCAAAAATGGTCCTGACTGTGCTCACCGATGAACAAAAGCAAAGGAGCAACTAAGTTTGCTAAGACCAGTTGGAGAGGCCAGATGATGTTTTGCACCAATGTTATCACTGGTGAGGAAATACGAGTGTATCAATATGACTCGGAAACAATGCTTCAAAGTACAAAGTGGAAGTCAGTGAATTCTCTATGATGAAAATATCTCCATCATCCAAATCGAGAGTCAAAATGATGTTGCTGAACTTTTTTGCTATCAAAGGGATTGTTCATTATGAATTTGTACCAAATGGACAGTAAACTAAGTTTAATATCTTAAACTTAGTGCTGGAAAGGCTACGTGAAAATGTGAGACAAAAATGACCCAAACTTTTAGCCAACAACTCATGGCTCTTGCATCACAACAATGCACCAGCTTAATGACACTGTGCGATGGAGTTATTAGCCAGTGAACAAATAACTGTATTGAAACACTCTCTCTGCTCACCTGATCTTGCCTTAAATGACTTTTTTCTTTAACAGGAGATAAAGGAAATATTGAAAGGAAAACACTCTTATCACATTCAGACACATGATGACAATCTCTTATAGCCATTCCAGAGTTTGCTTTGAAAGGTAGACCAGGGGCTGGCTTAGTGTACAGCTTCTTTTTTTTTTTTTTTTTTGTGTGTGTGTGTGTGTGTGTTTTTTTTTTGGCCAGGGCTGGGTTTGAACCTGCCACCTCCGGCATATGGGACCGGTGCCCTACTCCTTGAGCCACAGGCGCCGCCCAGTGTACAGCTTCTTAAGGAGAGTACTTCAAAGGGGACCATAGTGATATTCAGCAATGAGGTAAATAGCACTTTTTTCTCGTCTGACTTAATTGTCAGACCTCATATTGCAGTATTAAATCTTAGGAAACATGATTTCTGTTAAAAATATCACTTGCATTTTGTGTTCACAAAATACATCTCAAAAATTTTTAGTGACCTTAAAACATTAATAAAAATGAGCCTCTCTGATGTTCAGGTTCAATTTTCCTAAGCATAACATTTTAAAAGGTATTGTAGCTGCAAACATTACTTTCTTCTAACGTTTTAATTTCTCCTTTAATTTTGTCTTTACTAGTAATATTTTTAAGGACACATGAAGGGATGGGAAGAGATGAGTAAGTTAAGACTTAATGTAGTAGCAGTTTGGTCACATGTTCTTTCTCTATGCAGCCATTCAAAATCGCTAAAATCAATGCCCAGCTTTTGTGAAAGACCATTTTTTCCTCATAATGCAATACATAGGATAAGAAAGTGAACATTTAAGTACAATTATAGGCAAGGTCTCTGAGTACTTGGGCAGGACAGACTGTGTACTACAAATTAAGAGTTTCTTCCCTGTACTTCAGGTTCCTCATCATAAAATGGGAATGAAATAGCATGTATTAAATATATACATCAGAAGCTATTATTCTGTATCCTCTGATTATTCACATAATTATTCTACTACGTAAATAATTTTACTATCCTCATTTACAAAATAATTGAGAAACAAAAATGACAAGTCACCTGCTTAGTAAGTAGCAGAGCCACAATTCAAATCTAGGATTCTTAAATGTGTGTTGTGCATTGTCAGCCACAGTGCTGGATGTATTCTGGCATCTTAAGAAGAAAATTATCAAAAGATCCTGTTGTGTATACATAGATACATTAAACTTTCAGGAAGGTCAAAAAAAATTAAAACATCTCTAAAATTAGGTATTTCTGATTTTTTCATTCTCTAATCTATGAAAAATTCCCAGCAGAAACCAGCATTGTTTTCATGACTCTGTAATATCGTCTTGGGTTTTGAAAGAATCTGAGATGGAAATGAGTACTGACATAAGGATTTGTGACCAGATCAATGTGTAATTATGTTTTTGGTATAAAATTCTCCTGAGGAAAACTACATTTAAATCCTCCCTAAGAGACTCAGCTCAAGCTTACGGATAATTGGTGATAAGTCACGTTAGGGGGAGAGAGGAATTGGTGACAATGTGCAGCATCTTGTAGGAGCATCTTTCTAAGGAATGTCCTTTTTTGGCCAACATGGCAGGAAGTCACAGATCAGAAGGAGAATCAGATCATCCTTTTCTACTTTGCTAGTGATTGGGCCAGTCCACTATAAGAATTCAAAAAGATTCAGTCTCTCTGATGAATATTTATGTACTTTTTTGGTTTAAGATCAGAGTGAATAGCATGTTGAAGTTCAATCATTGCTGCAAACACACTCATTCAATCTCTGTTATTAAAGCATAACCATCCTCTGCTTCTGAGGACAATAGTCTGAAACATATAAATTGGAGTCTGTTTAGTTTTCAATTAGAAGTGCAAAATAACACAGAATTAAGATGATATTAATAATAATAGTAATAGCTGATTCAGGGTCCACATCACGTTGCAAGAGTCTGAGTTCTGTGTTGTTCCCCCTACAGTGTCAATGGCACCATTTTGACTTGCTCAGCATCATCCCCTACTGTTTGGCACTGTTCTCCTAACTGTTCATCTGTCAACTAATTTAATCATCAAACAACCCTATAAAGAAGAGAGTACTATGCCCCCATTTCACAATCTTTAGAAAGTCTGAGTCCCACTTCACACAGTAAACAATGAAGCCATAATTCAAGGCAATGCTTTCTGGCCCTGGAACCTACTTGTAACCACCACACCCTACTGCTCATCTAAGATGAAAATGAAGAAAGCAGGATCAAAGTAGTAATAACCAGACTTAAGTATAGTCCAAGATGGATAAAAAAGAAAAATTAAACCTTGAGATAAAGCCCAAAGTTTCATCATTTCTCTGGACAAAAATATCTCTGGACTGTGGCTTTGTTTATACTTTATATCCTAATGGCATTAATATCATTATCTGGAAAAGTTTATCAATCAGATGAGTATACTTTAATAGCACTGTCATTGAAGCTATGTACACCTCATTAAATAACCCTATTATTTGTCTAACTCAGATACCATCCGTGCCAGCGTGTGTCCTCAGTTCCCTAAGCCAATTTTGAAGCAAGGCTCATTACAGTTCCCATTGTCCTGACAGAGTCCATACCCCTGAAAACAACAAGCTACATAGATTTTATTTTAAAAAGAGTTTATAAGGGAGAGTAGGAGGCAGTAGACACAGGACATCATGTGGCATGCACAGCTTACGTGTCCATTCCTTATGTCTCCTCTTCCCAATGATCCTGGACTCAAACTTGAATGATTTCTTCTTCACCTAAACCTATGAGCAACCGAAACAGCCATGAACTAGTTTTCTGGGTTGTAGAATTTTTCTCCCCTCTCAATTTCTCACCAAGAGCTTAGCCAATGCATGTTAAGACCTATCTTTTGCATCTGTGTGTAAAATGAGTTTGAGAAATTCCAGTGGACAGGCAAAGCCAGCAATCACATTGGAGTGTTTTAGGCAATGAATGACAGGTGAGAAGAGGGAACGATTAAAAAGTCTTTCAGAAAACACTACCGAATTAAGCAAATCTTTATACATTAAACAATGAAGAACTTAACCTCCAGAGAGCAAATAAAAGTCTTAAATTTCCCAGCATAACTTAAGACATGAACGGTTTCAAAAAAGAGAGAATTGGGGTATGGTTCATGACTAAGATAAATCTACTATTTGATTAAATGTCTACTGGGCATCCAGCACAGTCCTGTATTATAAACAGTCATTACCATTCCCAACTCCAACCAGCACACACAATTATGCACACGTGCAAACGAACATGCATCGCACACATGCATCAATGCCTAGATCCGTCACCCAATAATACAAATAGGATAATTAAATCACTACTAGTTTACAGATCACAACAGAATTTCCAACTTCTGGTTGTCTAAGAACAGATTTCCCCTTAGAGAAAAATGAAATCATTTGCTTCCAGATGGAACAGAGATATGGCCAAAAGAGTTGGTTCTCTCCTTTCCTATTATCCACACTCCTGAAAATAGCGACATCTACAACTTATGATAGAGAGTAGACAGCACAACTGTTTCTAGTCACTCCAAATAAAGAATATCAGAGTATTTTTTTTTACCAGACTTAGATTTAGGAAATAATCATTACAAAGAAAAATATTTGGAAAAAAATTTGATACTCATCAGTTAGAAATGTGTCCTTGGGCGGCGCCTGTGGCTCAAGGAGTAGGGCGCCAGTCCCATATGCTGGAGGTGGCGGGTTCAAACCCAGCCCCGGCCAAAAACCAAAAAAAAAAAAAAGAAATGTGTCCTTAAATGATATCTTTCTCGTCCCGGAGTCACAGGTAGTTTAATTGAAATTAGTATGATATAAAATTTTTCAAAAATTTTTCATTGAGCCTCAATCATGGGCAATGCACACCAATGCAGGTGAGTTAACACGAGGCACAGTTTGCCACCCTAGAATCAGTAGAACAACAGAGTGATTATCAAACTATCGTTTTCCTTTTTTACAGTAAGTTTTTACTAGAACGTAGTGATATATTTGTTGATGTTTTATCTACAGCTGCTTTGCAGCCTTAATGGCAGGTTTGAATTGTTATGAAAGATTATATGGTAAGAAAGGTGAAAATATTTACTATCTGGCCCTTTACAGAAAGTAGAATTTAAAAAAAAAACTCAATGTATGTTTTCCATGCACTTATTTAGAATATATTTTAGAAGTAGAGTGGAAAGGACTCTGGAGAATTGGATGAGGCAGACGACAAAAAAAGAAAAATCAAGAGCAGTTAACATTTTTTTGACCCAAGAAATTAGTTGGAGTATGGCCCTAATGGTGAGACAGCAAAGTGTGAGGAGAAACTAAAATTTTTTGTGGAAGGGAAGGGCTGGTAGAATCAATAGTTGTGTTTGAAATGGTATCATCTATTCACAATAGTACTCCATTTCTGGGACCTTGAGTTTCTTTGCTTTTGCCTTCAATACCATTTTTTTATGTCGTGGCAATACCATTTTTTATGTCATGGTGAAGGGCTACAGAGTCCCCATCCTGAAGCCCGCCTGCCTGGATCTGAAACTTTCCTTCAGCAACACGAGCCGTGCTACATAAGGCAAGTTTCTTAACTTCTCTGCATCATTATCTATAAAAAGTGAAATAACAATATCTGGCTCAAAATCTTGTTATGCAACTAAAATGAGTTATAAGTTATATTTGTAAAAGAGTAAAAGAAGGAAATTTAACATTTAACATGCATGTAAAATGGATAAGTAAAATTGAGCATTAGGTAAGTTTAGCTTCAAGGACAAAGAAATTTGTTCATTGATGAAGGTAAAACTTACTTGGCACTGAAGAGTAAGAGGTGAAAAGGTTGGATTAATGTTAGGTGCCCTTGCCAAACATAGGTTGGAGATCAGTCCCTGGTACTCTCAGAAGGTCCAGAGCCTGCTATCTGGAAGGGTGGCTGTCAGCAGGTACAGCCATGAATCTTATTTTGAAATTTCTAGTCACTAACTGGAAATTATATTTATAGCTGCTTTTTAAGAACTAGGCTCCTGATGCCCACCCCTACCCCCTGCAATTTTCTCCTCTACCGACCAAAGTTAAACACTATCCTGATTTTTATGATGATCATACCCTATTCTTCTTCATCGTTTCATCTCCAAGTCATGCAGACCTAAAGAGAACAGCTTAGTTTTGTTTGTCTTCCGAACGACACAAGTAAAATTAACCACACGTGTTCTTTTTTGAATCTTGCTTTGTTGCTCACCGTTACCTTTTTAAGGTCCATCCCCGCTGTTGGCCTGGTTCTGTGTCTCCATTTGTATCGCTATATGATATTCTATCATATAGCTATATCAACATTTGTTTCTATATTCTAACATTGGTAGCAAGTTTAATTTGTTCTGGTTTTGTGGTCATTAGAAACAGCACTTCCATATATTATCGTCCATGTCTCTCCATGAACACATACATACATTTCTGTAGGCACAACCATTCCCAGAGATGGAATTACAATGATACAGGGTGTGTTTACCTTAATATATTAAATAAAGCTAAATTGTTTCCCAAAGTGAACATACCACCAACAGCATATGAGAGTCACTTTTGCCCCCAATATTAATCAATACTTGGTATCATTCATTTTATAACTATAGCCAATTTGATGGTAATGGAGTAATATTTAGTGTGGTATAATCTACATCTCCCTAGGCTTTCTGAAAAGCCTGTGGCCGCTGTAAAAGGAAATAGAAGAAGATGCACTTGTTAGGGCTGGAAACACGACGCCATGATGCCTATAGCAGAAAGCCAGCGGAGAGCAAGAGGCCGGGACTTGAAGAGAAAAAGCAAATACTTGATGAGCAAAGGCTTGAGGGGATGAGAACAGTCTGAACCTGGAGGTCAAGTGTTAGCCTGCAGCAAAAACATCTTGCTCTAAAATGGAAGTGAGGATTAAAGATGGATGCAGAGTGGAGCGAGGAGGGGAGAGGCAACATGAAATTACAAGATTTCTTGACTTGAGTTTCCTATTTTATTTTTAAGAACAAGTCAATTACCTGCTCAGCGTCAACATGGAACAAGGTGATAGTGTTGAAATCGAACAGCTGCTCTGGGGCACCGGCAAGAGCTCAGTATCTTTTTGTATCCAGCATATAACACGGCACCTAGAACAGGACTTGTAAAACAGAACTTAAATTGTTACCATGGTCATTGTCTCTCACTATACCTTACATTCCGTTACTGGGGGGATTATACCAAATTTCCTTTCATATCTCTAAGGTCTATTATACTTTCTGCTGTCTGGTAGATATCTAACAGATTTTTGTTGAAAGAATCTTTTTTTAGTAAAATAGAGGACTTTCCAGCGGCGCCTGTAGCTCAGTAGTTAGGGCTCAAGCCACATGCTCCAGGGCTGGTGGGTTTGAACCCAGCCTGGGTCTGCTAAACCAAAAAATATATATATATATAGCCAGGCATTGTGGTGGGCACCTGTAGTCCCACCTACTCGGGAGGCTGAGACAAGAGGATCATTTGAGCCCAAGAGTTTGAGGTTGCTGTGAGCTGTGACACCACAGCACTCTACCAAGAGTGACATAGTGAGACTCTGTCTCAATTTAAAAAAGAGGGGGGATGTCTCATGTGACAAAAATATCTGTACCCTTTAATATTTTGAAATAAAAAAATTAAAATTCTTCAAAAAGAAAAAATAATCTAGTTCTACTATTAATCCTCTTCTGTAACTAACCTTGACATGCCTGGACATTTTTCAAGAAAGAAAAGAAAAATGCCACTCAGAATGTACTTGCTTGAGATACTAAAGAGCTTCCTCAGACTCGAGAGAAATCTAGGCACGCAGAGACAGGAGCGGAACTGCATCAAAAGGACATTGCTTGAGAGGCTCCCCAGTTAAACGAGAGATAACTGAGAAAGTTAGTCCTCAAGCATTATTATAAATGCCATCCGGGCACACCCAGAATTATTCTACGGATAAGGCTTCTACAGATTAGATAAGAGAAGGCCCAGGAAATACTTCTTCATTTTTTAAGATACATATTATCAACATATGTTTTACTTTCAGGTTCATTGTTTTTCTGATATTTCTCAAGTTACGTACATTACCAAAGGATTCCTGGAGACGCGAACTAGCACGTGTGTGCTAAGCATGTCACAAAACTCACTGCAGCCTTCCTGCTTTCTCTTAAGATCTATACACAATCCTTTAGCAAATACTGTTAGCTATAACTAAAAATAGAATCTGAATCTAACCATGTATCACAGCTATCTCCCGCTCTCAGCCATCTTCATCTGGCATCTAGATTAATGCCATAACCTCCTCATTGATTTCTCTACTTTGACTCTAGCCCTTCTGTAATCATAGACGGCCAGAATGATCCTTGAAAATCTACATCAGATCCAGTTCCCTTCTCTGATCAAATCCCTCCAGTGCCTTCTAATTGCACTTGAAATAAAATTCATGACCGTAGTAATTTTATATGAGGCTCACGTGCTATGACCCCCAATTCTTCCTGCTATTGCTTTCCTGGGCTCACTGTGCTTCAGCCCCACCGGCCTCCTGGCTCTCAGTCCTGCAAATTCTAAGCCCAGAGCTCTGGGTGGGCTTCTCTCCCCCTACCTGTTATCCTGGTTGTCTCTCCTGCCTCACAATACAGTTATCTTTTTCCATCTACAACAGCAACCCCTATCGCTTTCTGGCCCTTTTCCATGTTTTATTTATAACACATCTTTATAACACTCCACTTACCTAACAAAACATTATAGAACATCTATTTATTTCTGTTTACCTTACTAGAATGTAAACTCTATGAGGGAAGAGTTTTTTTTTTCCTTTTCTACTACTTTAACTCCTAGAATTGCGCAAGCATGTAGTAAGAACTTGTAAATATTAGTCAATGAATGAATTGATCACTTTCATTTCCTCTTTACCAACAGAAGTTGCAATTTCAGAAATAAGAAAACTACGTCTAGAAGGTTGAATAATTTCTGAAAATCATCAGCTTGAAAGTTTAATCCAATATTTCAACTCAAATAAATCTCATTAACTGTAGAGCCTATGATTTTGAGATTTGTTTTATTGTGTAACGAATGTTCATGAAAGCATCAACTAGGTACATTATCCATTGTCCAGATGAGTTTTTCTCAAATGAAAAGCCAATCTTATGGGTCTCCAATTCTGATACCATGTTGATGGAACCACTTAGTTCTTCACATTTAATCGCTACTAATGACAATAAGCATTCTATTAGAAAATTAGCTTCAATCTTACTATCACAGTACACACAGAGCCTAATCTCCCTTCACCTCCTGTACCTTAAAGATACCAGCTGTATGTTAATAATGTTCTTTGTTCTAGTTACATATTCATGCCTTCCAAATCAACATGGTACAAGGCACTGTACAAGACTTTAAGATACAGAAATGAAGCAGAACAGTTTTCCCTCAAAAACTCTAATAAAAAAGATAAGATAGATACATCTTACATAATATCTATGACATGAGCTAGAATTTGATGGGACATTTTTGTACTTAGACCCCCTTGGATAGAGCCAATTGTTCAGACATGTTTCTGAGATTTACACCACGTAAATCTCATTAATCAAAATGCATCAGGAGCCATGATATTGTATCTCATTTCAAGATTTTCTTGATTCAGAATAGCAACTTGTGACATAAACTATAGATATTTGCCTCCCCCAAATTATGCTTTCATAATCAGAACAAACACATCCCCTTCTGATGTCTCTTTTCCTCAGGACCTCATAGCCTTAACTCACACATGTTTATGTACTTTGCCCCAAATATTTCATATATAGATAATCACAGAGCAACATAACCCCACAAGTTGTGTCTTCTACTTATCTTTATGTAATAATTACAGGATATATGGCAAAAATAAACATTTTAAAGAGTCTATTTTTTTACTGTGATATTTACTTTTTATTTACTGTTATAGGATGGCAATAGATTAATTATAATGAATCAAGAGATTATCATTGCATGCATGTTATTTAGCAATATGAAAGTAAATGTCACAAGAAACAGTTAAAAATCAAAAGCAAAATGGGGCATGTGTGGGTTTTAGATGAGACTCATATAATGTGAAGAGTCAGTATATTTTACTTAGACAAAAATAATGATTAGTTTGAAAAAGAATCAGCAGTGGTTAAGCATGAGAGAGAGGTTTTCATTTCCATTTTCTGAACCTTCTGCTACTAGGCATCTAATAGTTTCCTCCTGACCATAATTGGAGAGAAAAGAGTCTGCAAAGCTCTTTCCTACTGAGATTCTAGGTACTTCAGGGGACTGTCCTTCAGGAGGAGGGTCTGAGGCAGTAGAATCTACATTTTTAAAAGAAAAGAAAAGAAAATCATGCAAAGTAATGAGGAATGGGCTTGGTTTTGTATTGTTTTTCTTTTCTTTCACTTCTCCACCCAATCCTGTTCCACCCTCTTTCAAGTTACTCTTACTGAAACACATACATAACATGAAATTACAAAATAAACACAGGACTGGGGCATTTATAGCCTAACTGCATTAGCTCCACAAAAACTCAACTTAAGGCTTGAAAAATGAACACTCAAAAATGGCAAAAGTTGTAGGCTTTATCTTAAGCATATTTTGCCTCAATAAAAACACACACACGTACACACACGTACGCACACATACACACACATACACATTTGCACTTACTTTCTCCCTAGATTGAGGAGGAGGAGGAGGAAGAGAAATGGTTTCCTTAGCTAAGAGTTACCTCCTTATTTTTCCTTGAGTTGTTTATTTTCATTACAGAATAATTTCCCTTATGATTGACACATTCTTTCTTTAGATATGCTAATACCTTAATGCTTACAACAGTTTACTTTAGCTGGCCTGGAAATCATTCTCCTCTTTCAGAGGACACTCAGGGGACAACATTGCTGCTCATGTTTCAAAGTTAATTTGGGGATATTCCACCATTACTCCAATGTGTTGCCTATTACTGTATTAGAGTATTTTCTATTCTATTACATACGTGTGTGTGTGTGTGTACGTATATATACTCTTGTGACTGTCATGTTGACACCCAGCCAGGTTCACTTGCCTGCTGCCATGAAAAAGCACAGACAGCGAGGTTCACAGCAGAGAAAGGATTCATTCTGCATAGCACTAAGTGGGGCAACAGGATACTTCTTTCAAATCCAGCTCTCCCAGAATTAGTGGGGCAATGTTTTATAAGACAGTTTGGTGGGCAGATTAGCCAATCAGGGCTGCTAACTGGATGGTTTCAGGGTGGAGCCATCTGTCCCTCAGTGTGGGCCACTGTCCAGGTGGGTCAGGTGCTAGAATGCAGGACCCTGGGTGGAGTGTCTGAGACCAGTTGAGTCAGTTCTGCTGTCTGGGTGAGTCAGACCCTAGAATGCAGAACCTGATAGGTATCTCAAAACCTACCCCTGGGTTCCTAACTGGTGGTGTTCCTATATGGACAGCTGTGCATGACCCCAGGGTAGAGAAACAAACGGAGGGGACAGTGATTATCATCAAGCACGTGAGGGGACAAGGGCTGGTTATTATCATTATTTTAGCTACACCTGTTCCTTTGCAGAGTTCTGGGGGCCCTTTCTCTACTTCTTGCCTTATACCCCTTCATCAGTTTGTAAGGGCAGTTTCAGATGCATTAAGAGCATGGATTCCAGAACTAGACTTCCTAGAGTTGAATTCCAACACATCCACAGACGAGCTATGTGACTCTGCATGAGATATTTGATCTGTCTGTGCCTCAGTTTCCTCAGTTGCATCATAAGGAAATAATAACATCCTCCTGATAGGATTCTTGAGAGAGTAAATTACTTGATCCATAAAAAGTTCTTGGAATGGGGCTTGGAACATCAAATATTATTTGTTGCATTTCTACTATGGCCAGGACACTAGCGATGCGATGGATAGAAACAGAGATGTGGTTTCTCTCTCAGTAGACCATGCGCAGGATGAAGCGTATCTCCATTTAAAGAGATAGAACAGAAACTCTAATCACACAGGCAAAGGCTTAAAATAAAATAACCGCATGTTACAACAGGGCTTACAAAGGGAAGAGGAGAAGGAACTATTGATATACGGTTCCCCTACTCTGGGCTGGAAAGGTGTTGGGGTCCCAGTTCTCTGAACCCAGTTGACCTGGTTTGATTACTCCTCTGAGATGGAAAGTTCAATCGAGGTACAGCGGTAATGAAAGCAAAAATGAATGGAAGCTGGAAATAAAATGGGAGCAGCTCAGGCAGCATGGATGACAGCAAAAGTAACCTGCACAAGTTTCAAGGTAACAAAGAGAGACTGTATTTAGGAAACACAAAGAGAAAGTTGAGAGTACTTCCAAAGAGAGTTGGAACTGCGTCCCTCTCATGGAGGAGAAAAGGTGAGAGAGACAGAGAAACAAAGGCCTGCGGGGCCTTAGATACTGGCCTCATTTGAATCTGATTGCTGGTCTTTCCTGGGCCTCTCTGGGCCTCCAGGCAGCATTGCCCTTCCTATTGCCCATCGTCTCTTTCTGTTGGTCACTGATACCTGGGTGACCTCATACCCACATTCTTATGGGCCTTCCAGGCTTTCTGGTGCAGAGGCCAGGTTTTCTTCCCACCCCAATCCCCACGTGGAAGCCCCTTTCTTTGTCTCTATTCTCACAGGGACGCCCATTTTTTAGGACCCAGTGAACTCAAAAATCAATCTCATCACAGACTCCCATCTCTAGGCACAAACAGGGCACCATTTCCAGGTTGCATTCAAGCAAGGTCATGAAAAAAGTAGCCTAGAAGGTTCTGGGTTGGTCCTCCTGGAGTAGGGAGCATACACCATAATGCCCGAGGCAAAACCTGGAAGGACACATTCCCGTGCTAATTTTAAGATCATTTTTCTCCTAGAAACCTCTGGTCAGTTGTGACATACCTCCCCAAAACCTTATATCCCTACCTGTAGGATAAGACTTAAACCCCAGGCTGAAGACTGGGGGGCTTCCCATTTGGATTTTCCCCCTCTACTGCCTGAAATTCTGTTGCCCCTCTTTTGTTTATCAATATTTCTATCAATCTATCCATTAATGAACTGTCCTGTTGCTGATCCACACGGTCTGTGGTTTTATTCTTCAAACCCAGGACCAAAAGAACCAGATACTTGACATAGACATAGAGAAATTCCAGAAACATTATGACAGAAAGGGATAAAGGAAAATTTGTAGTGGATCACTTCCTAAGAGAAGGGAGGAGACACTGTTCCTGGCCAGCGGGCAGCAACACATACAAAGGTCACAGGCAGTAAAGAGTGTGGTATTTGGGGACCTGGGAAAAAAACAGGTGTTGGAAAAAATGGAATGCTCTATTCAGCCTTTTTTCGTAGTCAATAAGCTGCGAATATTAACTTAAAAATTAATGTTACATTAATGAGCTGTGCAGCCCAGAGCCTGATATCCAAGTTCTGATATCTCAACTTCATTTTGATAATTCAAGGTATAATTTAGCAAATTCTCAAATGGAGGTAAAAAAAAGAAACAGATTTATAAAATTACAGTACATAAAGAAATTAATTTTGTAAATTTACTATTTTAACATGTGTTCAAAATAATGTGACTTCCCAAATTTCTGGTGATTCTATAATTTTGGTCCCAACCTGGTACTTGCATTTATAAGAGAATCTAAATCTGGATTCTTGCAAGTGGCAAGACTGCGCCTGTGGCACCATAAATGGTGCGTAGACCCAGATGCCATTGATCCTGGATGAAAAGCAGAAAAGAGACAGTCCTAGATATATCCAGTGAGAGAAGAATAATAAAATCACCAATGGGCAAGACCTATAGGCTGCCCACACCAGGCAGACATGGAAAGACCTAATGATTCGTGAAAAGGGAGAGACAAATGCCCCATCCTGAGGGACCAGAGGAGGTCGTCTGTCCTGGATCAGTATCACAGATGATGCCACGCTATAGGGACAGATACTCTGATACTGAATATCCCAGTTGTAACTCTAGCATATTTTCATGCAACTAATGTGACCTGAGGTTTCTCACAGAAGAAATTCTGACAGATGGAGCCAACGTCAATGCACAGGATAAGCTGAGAAGCAACATCTGGTTGAGCCCCAGGAGTAGTTCAACAAACTCTGAAGTACGCGAGAGATGCTCATCTGATGAGTCACAGGGAAAACACCAAAGTAGAAGAGGAAGCACAATTGCAATGACAGCAGGAACTGGTCCAGAAGAGGAAGTGCCTGCTGTGCTCCTCCAAAGATTCCTCATGATCAGACACAGGTCGCTGCCTTAACATCACAAGCCAAAGAGTCAGATACTTCTTCCCCAAATAAGAGCAACTAAAGGGTCCAGATACCATTTGTACAACAATGATGAAGCAGAAAAATTGACGGTCAGATATTGATGATTATTTTTTTAGATGTCACAGAAGAAGAAACCTGACAATGAGAATATCTACATTTATATTCACTAATTTATTCATTCAAAAGCTCTGTATCAACTTGCCTGTTACGCATGGATCATTACAAAAGCTTCAAGATACACAAAACTCAAGAAACGTAAAATCCGCATGGACAGAAATGAAGCAATGTCAATAAGCCCAGCAAGGTAAAACTTGCTTGGGTGGATCAGAAACGACATGTTGCCTGTGCTTCTTGGAAGTGAAGTAATGGACCCTAACACAATCCATCTCAAAACTCTCATAGTGATCGACATATCAAAGTCAGAACTGAGGATCCAGCAGTAATATACTACCCACGTGATGGTCTAGGTCATTTCAACAAACATTTATCAAGTATCTTCTCTGTAGACACTACAGAATCTTAGAGCACAGAGTTAAAAGTCATAATTTGCTGCTCTCAAGAAGTCTCAGTGTGGGGCTGAGGGGTGAAATCTTACCTACTGGGTAGAGTAAACACTCTTCTGGAGATGGGCACACTACGAAGCCCTGATGTAACCATTATAAATGCTGTTCATGTATCAAAAACATCTGTACCCCCTAGTATTTTGAAATAAACTAAAAAAAAAAAAAAAAAAGAAGTCACAGTGTAATTGGGAGTCAGGGAGACAGCACACAATGCTGTGATAAGGACTGGCACAGGGTGCCCGGGAACCCTGTCTGGGGAAGGTGTGCTAAGGAACTCTCTCAAGCTGAATGAAGAGTGGACTGAGTCTTCTGTGATGAGGAGGATTGGCCAAAGCTAAGGCCAAAAAAAAAAAAAGAATTACATTCCTACAAAGTTAATCCATGTGAATAAAGGCACAGGACTATGAAATACAAAAAAAAAAAGTTAACATTTATTAAGTGTTTTACAATATACACACTGTCAGGCATGCAATGAACTCTTTACACAAGAATAGAAATATTAGCCTCATTTTTTTTAAATAAAGAAACTGAGACTTGGGGAATAAATTCACTTAAAATACCCTTAAACGTTTAGTAAACTAGAGCCAGTATGTGGTTCTATCCACGAAAGTCCAGGGCCAGAGCTCTTCATCACCATGCTTGAATGTCTGGATGACTGTAAAATATGTGTTGAACTGGGAAACAAGATTGGAAATTTAGGCAGATGACAGATCTTGCAAGAACTAGTAGGTCATACTAAGGGCTTAGATTTAAATATAAAAGGTAAAAAACAAACAAAAAAAAAGATTTTAAATAGAAGAGAATCAAGATAAGACTCATGTTGCTATTTCTTTTCATTCTGAAAACAATTTGTAAAATAGACTTCAGAGGACGAAACAAAAGGCAGGTGGCTATCACAGGACAGTATTTCAGGAGAGAGATGCAATGGCCTGAATTTGGGGAGTGGCAGATGTGGTAGAGAGCAGATGGGAGAAACAGAGTAGGCTGTGAAATTATCAAGACTTGGCAGTTACTTTGACCTGAGGGGTAAGAGAGAAAGAAAAATCAAGGATGATTCTTAAGTGTCTGTCCTAGATTGATTAGGAAAACTTGGATTGTCCCCAGCTCAGATGGAAACTCATACAGCAGGCAGAGCAAGTTTTTCTGTTTTGCACAATTTGGGGTTGACCCTCCCATGAGGCATTCAAGTGGAATTTTAGCACATATGTTAGAAGTCCAGATTAATTCTCAAAACAAGATTAGCTGGCCTTAATCATCAGGCCAATCATATAAGAAAAATGTTACTAGAGTAATGCAAATGCCAGAATGCCTGGATTCAAAGCCAGCTTTTGGCAAATATTAACTGAATAAATATGAATCATTTAGCCTCTCTGGTTCTCAGTTGATCTTTCTTTAAGATGAACAAGATAGTACTAAGTGATCTCTGAAGTCCTCTCTAACTCTGAGTCCTCTATGTAAATGGATACAGTATAACGTCTGTTCATAAGGGACCGTAACAAACTGGTCACATGGAGCGGTCAACAGAAAGAGCTGGGCCAATATGTAGACGTGTACAGTAGAACATCCTTGAGGGACCATAACAAACTGGTCACATGGAGCGGTCAACAGAAAGAGCTGGGCCGATATGTAGACGTGTACAGTAGAACATCCTTGAGGGACTGTAACAAACTGGTCATGTGGAGGCAGTCAACAGAAAGAACTGGGCCTATATGTAGACATGTACAGTAGAAGGTCCTTGAGGGATCTTAACAAACTGGTCACATGGAGCGGTCAAAAGAGCTGGGTCTATATGTAGACGTGTACAGTAGAAAATCCTTAAGGGACCATAACAAACTGGTCACATGGAGCGGTCAACAGAAAGAAGTGGGCCTATATGTAGACATGTACAGTAGAAGGTCCTTGAGGGACCATAACAAACTGGTCACATGGAGGTGGTCAACAGGAAGAGCTGGGCCTATATGTAGACATGTACAGTAGAACGTCCTTGAGGGACTGTGACAAACTGGTCACATGGAGTGGTCAACAGAAAGAGCTGGGCCTATATGTGGTGCATGTCCAGTCTTTGCAAATTAGGTCAACTTAAGGCGTCAACCATGGAGGTTCTACTGTATATAGTTTTTTAAATGTGTTTTTACTTGGTCTTTCCCTTAAAGAGTTTACCAACTAATGAGAGACAGTAAGGTGTTGGAAAGCTAAATCAATACTGCACTGGGAAGGGAAGAGTATTTTAATGAAAATACGTTAAACTTGAGTATAATTTTATTCTTTCATTTATTCTGCAAGTATATATTAAGTTCATACTAGATGCCAAGCACAATATTATGCTCTATAAATAAAATAAGCATGGTCCTGCCCTTGTGAATTTGTAGATGTTTGGGCAAGCCACTTAATCATGTTTTGTTTTTCAGATGTAAATTTAAGCTAATAATAATTCCACTGCTGTTATGTTAATCAAGTGCCATAATGTACCGAAGGGTCCTTTATAAACATGATACAACTGGTATGTTAACATTATTCTCTGATCAGAACCTCACCATTCCCTGTCCCAGAGCTCTGTGCTCTGCATACGGGGAGCTGGAAAACACCGTATTTCATCATATTGTCATTGAATGTGACTCACCCATGTTATATACATCTCTAACAAAAAACCTCTGCCAAATAATCCATGACACAATGATAGGTTGTCACCAGCCATAAGATTTATCCTTACTTAATAAATGTTAAATAATAAAAAAAGAATAAATTTTATAAAACTGAGCTAGAAGTCATCCAGCTATTTCATAATTAGCATGGAGACAGCCAGACCTTAGGAAATGGAAGTATGTGATGGACTAATTTCTTTCTTTTCTTTTTTTTTTTTTTTTTTTTTGCAGTTTTTGGCTGGGGCTGGGCTTGAACCCACCACCTCCAGCATATGGGGCTGGTGCCCTACTCCTTTGAGCCACAGGCACCGCCCAATGACGGACTAATTTCTTATATTATCATGAAAACCAAACTCTGTAAATAAGGAAGCAACCATAGACACGAGTTGTGAGAACCCATCAAGCATTTGTGTATTTATCAAATTATATTTTCTGCAGTGACCTCTGAAGATCTGGGGCAGCCCATACTAGCCTGGGATGGTTTGCGAATTCCCTTTTGGTTATTATCCTCAGACAGACATTCATAGAGAAGGGATCATATATAGGCATTATGCATAGATTTAAGGTGCCAAGAGGAATAATACTCACAACTTACACTCAAGGACTTCAGAATTTGGATTGCCCCTAAAGATTAGTTAGTGGATAAATGGGGTAACTTTGATGAAATTTTTTTAGAAGGATGAATGGAGGCGGAGAGAGGAACATGGCATCTAAGTTGCCTGGAAATTTTATCAGTAGCATAAATAAAGTATGCCTTTATTAAGTTTGCAGATAGTGACAATTTGAGAAAAGTAATTAAACTGGAAAAGAAAAAACCTAAATGCAAAGCAGACTTGATAGAGTAATTATCTATTCAAACACGTAATAGTCAGTAGCTAGCAGTGTAAGATGGTGTAGTCTGGGAATGAAAACAGCCATCTAAATGGAGAATCGGAAACAATATGCAAAATTGCCTAGAAGGGCCTAGATGTTGGGAAAATAGAGAACCTGAGTTCAGCGCTGCAGCGCTTGCCTTGACAGATCTGGAGAAATCATGGGAGAAAAAAATGATAAGGGAAAATCTTAAGGAGGTGGAAGGGGTCTGGACTATTGCCAATAGACAGCCTGAAGGGAGAATTCACCGCTTTCTCTCTCTCTCTCTCTTCTTTTTTTTTTTGCAGTTTTTGGTGAACCCGCCACCTCTGGTATATGGGGCTGGTGCCCCACTCCTCTGAGCCACAGGCGCCACCCAGTTCACCTCTTTCATTAGGGTAAGGAGGGTTATTAGGATCAGCAGTGGCAACTGCAGTGCTGTTGTAGGTCACCAATAGGATGGCAGCACACATCACAAAGAGAAGAGCTGCCGTGATTCAAAATGTAGCCATAAAATTATCATCAATTAAGGGTGCTACCTCATTAGAAGTGATGAGGTAAATAGAAATATTCATTCTCACATTCCTGCAATCATTTGTCATGAATGGTATATCAGTGTTCCCCAAAGTGTATCACACAAAACAATAGTCCCAAGTACATAATTGGGGTGGGAGAGATATGTTACACAGTATGTTTGGGAAACGTTGGTTTGAACAATGGCAGACACATTTCTTCGTCATGAAGCTTTTTATAATTGTATGAGACTATATGGTAGCCTCTAACTTAATCTCTGTCTTAAATTTGACTATGGTACCTTTTTTCCTCACAGAGCATGTTAAGAAGCAGCTTCCTACTCTAGGCTTGTTGGTTTGGATGGCCCAATATATAATGCTAATGAGCTCACAGGCCATCGGGGTCACTACGTGACTCACACATGGTCTGCAAAAAGGTGACTAGGTGTTCAGCTAAGGGCAGCTGTGACTGCAGACTAAAGAACAACGCTGGGTGTGTTGTGCTCCCCAATCATCACTACACATCTCTTTGGGTATTTTGTAGTGATTTTTAATGTATGGTGGTTTGCAACTAGAATCTCTAGTCAACTGACCCAACATAAAAATGCCCAAGTTAGACAAGCAGTCTCATAGGCTGGCTTATATAGTTTGTGTTTCCTCTCAAATAGCCCGTTCTGCTCAATCAGAAAGCACCTTCGGTGTCCCTACTTAAAATTTCTCATGTTGCTTACATACGTCACCTTTGAATAATAATCATCAGCACAGCCAACCCGTTTCATAAATGCGACACAGTCCAAATCTCTGTATTCACCCCCATTCTTGATCCATGCCCTTGTTCTTTCTTCCATATAGAATTTCAACACAAGACACATTATCTTGCTACATTCCTCACCCTGAGTCCTGGTTTTCCTTTCATTATGATTTTATTATTCTTAAAATCCTTAGAAAACTTTTATGAGAAAATATTCCTATATCTTGGCGGGGATGGACAGTTAGTCTCTGATTACCTCAATCCTTGCTGGTTCTCTCTACTCCACATCTACCAAATTCTGAGGTAAAGACTCTCTAAAATTTTTCATTCTCATAAAATATTCATTTTGAACTCTAAACCTTCTTTATAAAGATGCCTGGGAGACTAACAAGGAACTGAACTGATGTGTTAATTCAGCCATAATTTGCTAATTAACAAAAGAATTTTTAAAAAATTCAAGAAGCCTCGATACAGACAATGCCCATTTCAATGATAAGAATATAAAAGAAGCTCTGCTAAAATGTTTACTGCAGTCTTCATTTCATTGAAGTGTCAGCTTACAAAATTAAAACACTCTTCCCCAAGTAATTCCATTAAGCAAAAGTCACTGTGTGTGGTGGTGAGATTATTGTATAATTACCTCTATGCATTTAGCATTCATTATCATGGGGAGATGAATCTATGCAATCAACATTTGTTTAGACACTGTGTTTTGTCAGTCGTTGGGTGGCAAATGTCACTAAGCTAAATAAAAGCATCTCTTACCTATGCTTGTGCAACAGGGAAGACACTTGGGAAGTTAATTCTTTTCTGTTGCTGATTTCGAATGTCAGCTCTGACAGCCGCAATAACAATTGATTCAGGTAGTGTTGACAGCTGCTGAGGGCAGGCTGGAGCAGGCAATGTGCTGTAGATTCAGATTCTTTTTTATTTTTATTAAATCATAGCTGTGTACATTAATATGATCATGGGGCACCATACACTTGGTTCATATATGTGAATCCTAGATTCAGATTCTTACTACTACAGTCCTTGATTTAGGAACTCAGATGACCAACATATAATTCAATAAGTGCTAAAATGAGTTACAGCTCACTTTTGCTACACTGATTCAGATTTTTGGATAACACCAAATGGTGAAAGGTAATCCTCTCCAATCATCTAGACATTTAGTTAAAGTTCTTCAATATAACACCTCAAACCACAAGTTAAAAGCGGAATAACTAATACAATGTTTACAAAGATTGTCACCACAGACAATGAAGAACTGACCACATTTCATGTTGTATGCTACTCTAAGGGGGAGACAAACTTTTTTTCTATAAAAGGCAAGAAGGTAAATGCCAAGATCCCACCTCAAGGGCAGGGACCTTTAACCTGGAGCTGGTGGCAAGTTGACTGAAGAAAATGTTAGAAGTGGTGTGAGACAAAGAGACAGGTCACACAGAATAGAATTTTCCAAGGTGGGAACACAGGGGCCTGTCGTGTGGTTCTGGTGAATGGACCCGAGTGTGTGTTCCACGCAGATGTTACTGAAGGCTATTTCCTCATTAGCCCAGAGGGTAAGCTGAGGAAGGGAACAAAGATGTCAGCGGTTTCTCTGAGCAAGCATGTCAGCTTCTATTGTTTCCATAATCATTAACTTTAAGGGCCTGAACAGTCTTGAGAAATCTGAAACCTGAGCCTTGTGTGAGGGCAGCCTCCTGTCTGAGGTCACACCCTCAGAGTCCTTGGGGGAGTGGGGTTAATCTCCACTAGTTCACTATGCAGTAAAATGCCAGCTGCATCAGTCTCCTCCAAAGAATCAGTGGGACAGAAGGATTTTCCTCTGATCTCCACCCAGGGGAGTCTTCCTCTGTAGATTAAGGGATATAAGCCCTCCTACCCATATTCCAGAGCTCGAGCTGTTCCCTTGATCTCTGCTCCAGCCAAATACACATCTCTACAATGGGTATTTGTTTCGGCTGTTGAATGGGCAGGAGATGGCCTGGTTAATCTTTCTGCTCAGGCCTTGCAAGCAGCTTCCTCAGCAGCCATTGTTTCTTCAGAGTGTTCACAGACCCAGCAGCGCTGTTTGCAAGCTGTATCCCCTACAGGCCAGGCTTCTAGGAAAAGCAGGAAACTGCTCAGGTAAGAAATTTGGCAGTTGGTTTAGCTGACTTGTTTTTATTCTGCCTTACTTGGTTTATTTCTATGTTTTTTCCCTTTTGGGGGGAGTGTTTTCCCTTGCCCAAAATGGGGTCTTTGGTCCCCATTCTGCCTGCAGTAAATATGAAGGGCCATCCAATCTCTGTTACAAGTACCTACCAATGCAGTTGTAGCATCAAAGTAGCCACTGATAACATCTGAACAAACATGCATGACTGAGCTCCAATTGTTTACAATAAATATGGTAACTTTCAAAAACTGGTGGCAGGATACATCTGAACTGCAGGACATAGGCTGTTGACCCTGGTACTAAATTTTGGCCTCCCAGAAGTTTGCTGGTTGTGAGAAGAGTGGCATTCCCTCAGTGGATTCCAGCCCTCTTTGAAATGCACTTGAGTGCTAAGTTTATCTAGGTCTAGAGGAGAGTTACACAAACTTAGGATCCACTTAGGTGAGGGCAAGAAACCAGAGCAAAAAGCACACATCAGAAGAATGATTCATCATGTGTGTTTATTGTAGATCATCCTTCCAATTAAAAAAGAAAATCTAATCACCCGATACTCTGGGTTAAGTATTCTGTTCATGACAGTACTCTGTTTTAAAGGTTTATACTTTTGTGATGTGAAAAAAAGCACCCAAGAAGGAATTGTCAGTTCCAATTCTGGTCCAGATTCATGATAAGTAAGTTTCCACCTTGATTACTTCACTTGGTATCTTTGGACTTCAATGATAATAGCATTGAATTTCATTATCTCAAATGCCTCTTCCAGGTCTAACATTCCATAATACATGCAATTGAGTTTCATTATGCTCAGTACTGGTGTCCTACAAAATCACTGTGAACACCGAATTAGCAAGCGTTGAGCCATTTCTCCCAGGGAAAACAGGGGGAGGCCTGTGAGCCTCGGGTAACAGCGTTTTGGTGAAACTGTCAGTACATAAGCTTATTTTATGTGTGTTTCGGTGTGAAGACATGGCACGTAATAGATAGGGTGATTCGTTAGCACTGAACACGTGTGTGTTGGAGACGCTTGCCCAACATGCGTGTTTTCTCCTTGCGGTGTATCCCAGCCTTCCTGCTCTCAGGAACACTGCACAGTGTTTGTCCACTATGCTTGGACAGCACGTTAAACAGAAAAATCACCAAGAAAAGACAAAAATGGGAGAAACACAGCACTAAACGAAATGCAAAAAGGAAACTTCTTTCCAGTAGGAGAGCTGAAACCGGAAGGCAGAGCTTTGCCTCACTCCACCTCAGCTGGCAATTTCAGATGTTTTTGCAGCTCTGTGCACGTCTGCGAAAGGGCACAAAGTGCATGAATATTGATTTGGGGATTACCATAAATTTAATAAGAAGATGAATTTACAAACACAAAATCTGCAAACAACTCTAATTACGAATAAAGTTATAAATCTCTCTGCTCCAGTAACCCTGTTTGAATTCCTTTCACTCTTTACAGAACTTTACGCACTATCCTTCCTCAGGGCTCTTCACATCCAGACTCTGTGAGTCCCAAGTCTTGTGTCCACAGCTTTCATGCAGGACAACTGCAGCAATCTTCAGTCTCCTGTCTGTTCTGAAGCTTGTCCTGCTTTACACCAGTCCCAGAGTTATCTTGCTAAAAACGAATCTGAATATGTTGTTTCACTGGTTACCCATCCCAGTGAATTCCCCATTGATCTCAGAATGAAATCCTGAAGTCCAGACTTTCTGGCATGCTGCGTATGCCACAATCAGAGTTAAACCCACTTCACCTTCTGCCTCTACCCTCATTATATTTTACATACCAACGACCCCCCATTCCGATTTATCCATCCGTATTTTCTCATAGGCCTATGACTTTGCAGTTGGTGATTTCTGTTTGTTGTGCTTATAGCTCAAAAATGCACCAACCCTGTGAATTTGTTCTTGATTATCTTAGAAGGAAAAAAAGAGTAGTTCACACCATTGAAATGTGTTTTTACATGAACTTTATGCAATAAACTTATCTACTCAAGGAAAGTTTCTTATGGATATTTTATGTTCTAAGGCTGTTTTGAGGAGATACTAGAGAGGCGGTTGAAATAGTGCACACTGTAACGGTAGTAAATACTCAACACGTACTAATTGCAAAGGTTTCATATGGAATGAATTATCAGTTATTTCTAGCATTGTGTAATAATGTTTACAGTGGTTCTTAAATTTTGAACTCCTTCAAATCAGACAAAAGCTATAAAATCTTTTCTGTAAAGTCGATGGGTTATATATTTAACATGACTTCTATGTATTTCAGAGTTGGTCTGCTAATTTCTGGCTTAGAGTTATTTTATATCCCTCCTCATGTTCTATAATTATATGTTTAAACTTCCTTTGTGAAATTTTTTTCCAATACTTATTGAGGTGAGCTGTCCTTCCTTCTCTTGGAGAAATACACAATTTCCTGGGGATATTTATGATAAACTCAGTTTATTATCTGGCTGTAAGCTGCAGAAAAACCTGCCGACATCACCCTAAAAAATATGGGTTTGTTTTTCTCATAAAACTAAAGTCTGGAGGTAAGTGCCTGCTGGCATTAATGCGATAAATCTCAGGAAATTAAGGCACATGTATCTGTGGTCCTCCGGGCTTTCCCCTCGTGGTTTCAAAATGACTGAGGCAGATG